>NW_020447196.1:7749186-7763446 GCF_003343035.1 Apteryx rowi | reverse complement strand
CATCCCTGCATACTCTGACAACGTTTCACTTTCACAACTTACAAAGAAATCTCTGAATTTTCACTGGCAAAATCTCTTGTGTTCTCCTCATCTCATTCTCCTAGAATCAATGTGCTGACTTGTCTTTCATCACTAAAAAAAATTCTGCTTTCACTCCTCATCCGTTGCATAAGTTACATATGTGCACTAGATGTTCTGTCTGTACTTATAGCAAGCACCAATCTCAATCCTCACATTTTCAGACTCAGTAATGAGTATATGAGTAATCCACACAAGGTTTGCACATAAACTCTGATTTACTGTGGTCACTTTGTAGCATGGAACTCATTCAGCACAGTTCTCTGAAAACTCAGGTTAATTTCCACAGCTGCTAGTGTTACTGAAATGCAACTAAGTACGGTAAATGGGGATACAACTAAGTACAAGATACTATGGCTTCTTTCTTGGATTTTACTGTTTTGAGAGGAACTTTATTGCTGCTATATGATAGGATATCTTCTCAGCTGTGAGGAAAACAATGTTTTCTCTCTAATACACTGAGCTCAGAATGGTACAAGAGCAGCAAAAACTAATCGCTGTGGTTGTACATGCAAAATACAGTGAGTTCCCCCCCCTTTTTTTTTTAATCTTGAAGGTAGCTTAATAGTTTGAGAACAGACTTTTATTAATGTAAATGAAGCTCTAATAGTATATTGCATGAAATTCTTTTTATTAAGCATTTCTTTGGAAAACAGCCTACCAACTGGATTAATCCACTACACTGTATTTTGTGTAAGCATTTAACCAAAGTGACTTTTAAAATAGATTACCAAGTAAACTTTAAAGTAGCCAATAAAGATACTTCTGCAGTTAAAAAAAAAAGTTTCATGTGTAGTTAATTTCACACTTATTTGCACTGGAAAATTAAATTTTTACTTATCAACATACCACAGAAATACTGGGAAAAACTCTGCTATTATGTTCTTCTCAGACTTTTTTGCTTTAGGCAAACTAATAAAATTAATTGATAATTAGGAAACTGACATGATAATCTCAGTAATATTAACCAAGATTCCAACTGTCCACACTGTTGGTCAGAACAATAAAAYTATAATCCTTGAGAATGCTCCTAAATTCCCAACTTATTTTTAAAAACAGAATTCAAGAACACTGATCATTTATGTGCTTTTGAAAAAAATACCTTAGGTCTGCCATTCTTGAGCACTCAAAATTCTCTTTAACTACAATGAGAAGGAAAGTAGGATTAAGTCTCTGTCAGTCTCTGACTGACAGTAACATCTTACATTGACTCACTCTCCACTTAAAAATGTGAAGAAAAAAGTGGAAATATTTTGTGGGCAAAAGAAAAATGAATTGACATTTAAAATGCTCAGGACTGTCTCTAGGCAAAGTTTAAGAGGCCATTTTGATAGACTGAAAATCTGCTTTATTTTCAAGATAGCTTTGAAATCAGGAGGCATTCTTAATTTTGCTTTTAAATTTGAAAGTTTTGAGTTCTAAATATTACTGACAGGGATGTTTTTCTACTTCTTTTTCTAAGGCATTTCTCATGAAACGTGTAGTATCCAATACATTATAAATGAACTTTCCCTGACAGAACTTGAAGTTTATCCTGTAGATCAATTAGGTTTAGGCATACCTGACAATAACGCTAATTTGATTCATTTTTTAACAGTCCATCAACAATTTCTTGTGTATTTTTCATCTTAAAAACATCAACCTTAGATCCTGTTATAGTTTTGCCTCAGTGACTTAAAGACTATATCCATTTGAATCCATTAAAAAAGTGCAGTTATTTTAAATTTTTGGGAAATTGTGTATCAGTAACCCCAGGAAGATTGCTGTATATAGCTCCTGGGCTGAATTTACTTAAACTCATTACAGGTTTGGCTGACAGGCCCCAACACACCCTTTTTGGGGCACATTTCACAGGCACAGGCTTTATTTCTTTTTCATTGAAATTGAATCAAACCAGCTGCAGGAAGCCCTTGTGACTACAACAAATTTTACACACTCTTCAGTTTTAGTAAACCCTTTCCCAGAGTGCTTTCCATTTACCTGGGATTTTTAGTTCACCTCTTCAGGAATATTTGCTCCTAGTTTAACCCCCCCCCCCCCAAAAAAAAACCTGTATCAACTTTTACTTTATTAATTTATTTAGCCTCATAAATACACTACTGTAAACAAAAACAGAAAAAAAATCAATGCATTTTCTTGCTTCTCTTTACCCTTAACTATACAGGGCCTTAGTGAAGTGGTCTCCTAGAAAGCCAAGATATCAGCCAAGTGGCTCCCCCAGATTCCCCAGTTTAACCAAAATCTTACAGCCTCTCCTACATTTCAGAGCCTAGGAACACTTCCTGGATCCCTGGTTTGTGCGGTTTTTGGCCACAGTCCAACTCCTGACTCCATGCTGGCATAAGAATTAAGCATACGCCATTCTTCCACTTTCCCTTCTCTTTCTTCCATCTTGAACTCTAGCTTCTATGGGACCAAAATACAATTATATAGGCCAGAAAGGAGTGGAGGGTTGCTCCAGTTAGTTCCCAGTCTGGTCAACTGTAAGATCAGGAATGCAGAATTCATTTGGCTTACAGCAGACAAACAGCCTCAAATTTCCAGCAATGTCTTCTGATCATCACTCCTAACTAAGATTCTTGTACCTATGTAAGGATCTTTAAATTCTATCAGAAACCTTAATGCTCTGTAGTATAAGAATCACTAAAAAACTGTTTTTCTGACTTGAGGTATCCAATGTCTGTAACAAGAGCGTGGAGAAAACTACCTTTATCTAGCAAGATAGTTATGGGAAGGTTCTTTATGGGAAAGTTGAAAGTAATTTCAGTTAAATAAATCATTTAGTGAGCCACTTCTGATGCATATATTACATCCCTAACACAAAGGTTGTAGTTTCATGTTCATTTAAGTCAGCATAAGCCAATCTTACTGATAAAAATGAAAGTCCATTCTTCTCCCAACTTGCTCCCACCCCTTCATCCCAGCTATTTGTTACAAACATTTGTCCTGTTAAACTATAAACTGCCCTGAAAAAAGGTGTTGCAGCTTCAGGTTCCAAGATGACCTGCTCAGGCTTTGTCTTTCTTTCAATGACCCTTTTTGCAGTACTTTGGAACAGGCTTTCCCTCAGTACCGTCAGGGCTCTCTTCTTGGAGAAGCTATCTGCATTCACTTAATTCTACCCTTCTGAGGACATGTTTCCCCGTTTCTGACAATTTACCGGGATGAATCTATTGGCCCTTAAAGCTTCAGGAATGCAAGTTACAGACAGACTTTCTCGATATTATCTACTGTTAATAAGTAAACAAGAAAAAGTAAGAGTCAAAAGATTTTTCAAAAGGTCCACAGCATCTTAAAAACAGTACACAGTAATCCATATGAATAGTGAGTATAAATACTGTGAGTCACTGTCTGAGTCATTCTCCCTACTGAAAAACCTATTCTGTATATAACAACCTTTTCTTACTGGCTTTCACGGATGGCAAATGATGAAATAGAAAACCAGCCTGGAGGAACCCTCAAAATTTTAAAAGGCTTAGAAGATCTGAACAATCCAGATGCAGGATGCTAAAGGCAGATGGTTGTAGAAAAGCAGTTTGTTCCCTCAAGTAATAACATTTAGAAATGTATCTAGTGGATTGCTTGAGGGATATAGTTCTATATTACTAATGGCCTTATTACTCATAACTAGTAGCTATATAAGAGTCATGAAAGGTAATCAATCACAAGTAACTAACATATGTACAATATAACCAACTAGTTATTCAATTTTGCAACGGTAGCTGTTATATTATTTTTAAAAATACATTTTTTTTCCACCAGAGGTGCTGGCTAGATGAGAGCTCTTGCTTTGTTGCTTGCTTACTTTCAAGAGTTTTACATTAAAAGACTGTATTGAAGAGAGTAAGGAATTTCTCTCAAAAAGAGAGAAAGCGCGCGAGAGAAAGCGCGCGAGAGAAAGCGCGCGAGAGANGAGAGAAAGCGCGCGAGAGAAAGCGCGCGAGAGAAAGCGCGCGAGAGAGCACAAAAGAAAAGAGAGTCATTAATGCTGAAATCAGGAACGGCTGGTGATTTCATGTTTATGCAACCATGCTGCAGTGAGGCCTAATAATTTATGACTGCAAACAGTGAGAGATCTGTAGGTGGAAGACAGTTTAAATACAAATAATTGCTAATATTAACCATGCAAATCAATGGTGTTATGATAGTCATATTTACAATCATGCTTACACAATTGGCTGTCATGAACGTTAACTCTTATGTCTCACAAGACTTAATTTCTCTTCTCACAGTGTCAGACAGTACTGTTCTTTGATATTTCTCATTTCCTTTGAGAAAGGTTCTGCTTTGATTCTTTTCCTGAGGAAAAYTGTTCTTACCCGTAATTCCATTAGAATTCCAGTGGAGCCAGAGATGAATTATCTGTGTAGCTCTATCAGTCTAACAATTTCTATGTTCAGTTTAGCATTATTAAACTTTGTTTAATTTGTGTAAACTTGATTTTGCATTTTCCCCAGTCTTGTTTTTCCTCTTTCCCTGCCCCTTGCCCCCACCGGTAGTGATAAATCATTAATATTGCATAAGTTAGTACAGCCTTGTTAATGGTGAGTATTTTAAGACTTGACACTGCATATATTGTCTCATATTCTTCAGGCACAAGTATTCCTACCTTGCTCCTCTGTAGGAAGGTATCAGTTATAAACTTGGTTCTAAAGCAGTCTTCATGGATGTTTGAACATACTCACTGTTTCTTGTTTTCTTCTAATTCTCTATCTTCAAGGTTCCTTTCACTTAGATTCTCAGACCCTCTCTTTGCAGGAGCATAAGGTCCAACAGTCACTGTCAACATACTTTCTCTCCAAAAGAGAAACAGAAGGCAATTTCTATCTGCATGTGTGTGCGTGTACATATTAATATTTATATAGAGAGAGATTTAGGAAAACACACACACAGCGCACAGATACACAGTCTGCCTAGACAGATAGAAAACTTAAACAAAATACCAGTTCAACTTTAATACAGATGACAGAGTCAAACAATTATACGCAAAAGACATCTGCTGTGTGAGATTTCATAAAAAGGTCCAGAAAGCACAGAAATCTGCAAGTTTTTCTCTATGTCATTCATGCTACCTTTCCCTTTTTCTTTTTTCCATATTTCACATTTTATAAACTATGTATTATGGCAATATCTGCAGGTCCCAATTATGATCAGTGCTTCATGCTACTAGACATTGAACATCAGTGGTAGTTCTGAACTTCTAGTTCCCTAAGTGTTTTTAGAAAAAAATTAAGTTTGTCCCATTAAGACTAAAATCAATTATTGGATTAGTAATAGTAATAAAAGAAAATCCAGCAAACTAGAATCCCTGCTGCTGCACTGATTTCTAATCTCAGTTAAAATCTTTTTTAAATTCCTATAATTTATTTCATTAAAAATAGTAGCAAATTCCACGGTGACTAAATAGACATACACACGGGAAGAACTGTGCCTTCAATTTAATTAAGGATGCAAAACCATACCAAACTCTGGTGCAGGGCCCATTAAGAGCAGAAGCTAACTTTGTTAGTATCTCAGTCAAACATTGTTTTTGAGATAACACTAAGTACTTAAAGGAACATAACCATTGTTCAAAGAGTAGGCCAGACCAACAGGGATTTGAACACATAATTCAAGTGTGGTTAGATACTGCATCTGAGGTTCAGATACCCACGTAACGACTTCCATTAATTTGCACTAAGAAATAGCCTTCCCCACCTCAAAGACATCTTCCATGTAATTATATTTAAAAAAAAAAAAAAAAGAGCTACACAATTTCAGGCAATAAAAAAGTACAAGTGCACACTATATATAAATAATAGCAACAAGTAATAATTTGGGAACTAGGGCTATAGTGTCATGGAAATAAAACGACTACACAGGTTATGGAAGGAAATTTCTGTGAAAAAGTAGAAGCCCTCTGCATACATTTCATATTAATATATTACTCTATACATATGCACTTTTGGTAATAACACTAAAGAACACAGTAAGTTTAACATCTTTCTTATTATTATGTATTTTAGAATACTTGGCATCTCTAATAGCCCATGCTGACCACTAGACAAATGCCTAATTTGTGACACTTTTACTGTATTTATAAACAATTTATCCTTAGTATTTAATTTATCCTCATTACAGTAACAGCTAAAGGCCCTGATTAAGGATCAAGAACAAAGACAAAAAGACATATCATTGTGGTTACACGATTATCTATTAAGATATAAAAATATTCATTATGCAAAAATGAAACTCCAAGTTTTATTTTAAACCAGTATTGTCTAGTGACTTCACAGGAATTTTCATGCAGCCAGAAGGCAGTATCTGAAGAGGCTAATTTCAGTGACTTTCAGCCCTAACAAGGAACTCAGGAGGCATTTTTGTACAGTCTCTTCACACAAGCTAGAAATATGTTGCATAAAGTAAAGAACTAAGACATTTTCCATTACCTTTTATTTACCAAATAGCTGTTCATACCACTTGAAGTTTGTCCTTTGGTGCCAATTGCCCTAAATTATAACAAAGTATGTCTTCCACAGGCATAACTGAGCTTTGTTTTCTGCTTGAAAGTGGACTACTAACAAAGTCTCATATTTCTGAAGGGACAGAGGTACTGTACAACATTGGGTCAACTTGCTTAGGCATTACAGAAAGTAATGCCTAGTTTCCGGATCCCAAGGGATTTCCTTGGATGGGGGATAAATTCAGAGTTGCCCACGTCTGTCATAGTTGAGATGCTCCAAAATACAACAAGCCTAAAGAACTTTAATGTAAAAAAATGTACGCAATACTATTCTTGCAGTGCCTCCAGGATTAGATGGTATTTTTGTAAAGGTTTAGGATTTTAACTTTTATAGACTAAATCCAACAAAATACCGCTTTGTAGGCATAAATCCTTTCCTAGAGAGCCAATGTATTTTTATTCTTCAAATTCAAAAGGGAAGGTGCTATGCTCTAAACCCATTTAGAAGACTGAAGAATTATGAAGACTCTGCCACGTGATAGGTGAGGTAAACTTCACAGTTTATCTACGGTGCATCCCCAGTCTAGTGCCAAGGGCTCCTTATCCAAATACATCATCGGGATGAATTCCCATAGTATATACATGATAAAGTTACCAATACCTACTTTCTTCACTGTTTTTTTTTCTGGAGATCATGTCTAGTTCCTTCATCACTGTTCTTCAATATAATTATACTGTTCTTTACTGTAATAAATAATGGAAATAAAATACTACAAAAGGAAAAAATGGAGAAAGCAAAATTGCAACTGCATCCAAACAAGGAAAATAAGCGACGTGCACTGGAAGTTACAGACTTCACTACAATAAAAGCAACTTCAACGTTTCTACACATGCTGTTTCTAGTGTGAGATGTAGGTTTTTTTCATAAAATCCTTTATCTTCCCAATCCTGTATCTTGTGTTGTGTCACTTCTGCAAAGCAAGCGTACATGTTAGAGTCACAGTTCATTAACAGTTCCATTATACAAAATTCAAGGTTTCACCTTTTACAACAACTACAAATAAGATCTCAAAGACTGGCCAACTGGATATATGAATAAAATATTTTACAAATAACTTCAGAGATCTTAATGATACCAACTGCTAATACTGATTCATACTACCGGAAAGTAGAGAAAGTAGATAGTACAGTAGTACAAAAAGGCAATACACACTAGGATAAAATAATCCTAACTTTGCCTACAGTAGATAAACCTATGAAAATGTCAGGTTAATTGTTCAGGATCTGTCAAAACAACAAATCAAATGAACAGAACAGGCACAATAACACTATGTCAGTATAAATTCATGGTGGCCTCATGTCCTTGGTCCTCCTCTGATCCCCCTCTCAAAAGGTAACTTTTGCACGTATATTTAAATGTTAAAACTACAGAATATTAGCACATACCACATTGGGGAAGGTGAGGGATAAAAATCTGCTGGATTTTTAAGCTTCATTTAAATTTATCTGCACTGAAGACGTTAACCTCCACAGCATCTGTCAAAATATCTACCTTGGCTTTCCCAAGGTAAACAGAATTGCACCAATATAAATATATACCTGGTTTCTAAAAAGAAACAGAAGTGAAACCGTGACCTCCTTGCGGCCATAGTCCTGCCTTTACCAATGGGCCAAGAGATGAAATCCACATGTCCTATCTTCTTTTTATTCCATGGAATGGAAAATATGGGAGGATAAAAATTTACCATTCAGCAGTGGAAAATATCATGATGTGATACATCTGAGGCAACACTAAAAAATATACAGCAATGGAAACTTTTTCACTTGAAGACATGCCCCTCACAGAAAGGGAGTAGAATTTTGCCTGTTTCATGTTCAGTTTGTTTAAAAAGCGAATAGAATTATGTAGCCTCTRTTTCATTACACGTGATGGTTTTGTTCTGTTTATCGTATCGATTTTTATTTACCAATGTTTAAGCCAAGTCAAGAAAGACTGAGGTGATGATGATGCTAAATAGCACAAAGGAGTAAATGTATGGCAAAGATTGTTTCAGATCTTTTATCACCAAGCATTAGGGTCTCAGCTGCTCTCAGCTATGCAAAAAGGCAGTCATAGCCTGAACTGTTTTTTAATACTTAATTACAGTATGGAGGATGCAACTCATTCTGTTATTTTGTTCCTTATTAATGCCTTGATTACAAAATACTCATTAAGTAGTTGTCCCTTGATATATATTCAAATGCTGAAGATAGTCCAAAAGTTTAATTTACCTCTTTGGTATGTTCCTCATAAAAAGCACATGTAACACATCGATTACTTGCTAGTATCTAAATAGCCACGAATGAAGCTTTTTGTTATTGTCTCTTAACTATAACATCTCAGACTAATCTAAAATTATGTATAAAGTATCAAGTTACTGATCAAGTTACTGAAATTAATAAGTTATTACTCATCAGCTGAGCTCATACAAACCATACATACTATGAAAGCACTCAGTCAAGCAACACAGTCACTGGAAAAGATGGAACTATTTCATTAATACTTGTGTTTTAAGTATTTTCTATTTCTTGAAGCTGTGACCAGTAAAGGAATTAAAATTTTGTACGTGCTAAAGAATTTGCAGAGACACAAACACAAATCTTTTGTCAGTCATTACACTGGAACTCAATCTATTCCAGGTAGGGGATGACACATTAAAGGGAAAGCATTCACTTAGGCTGATACTGTTCTATGAATTGTAACTAGATGATCATACTTATAGCCTCTTCTAGCCTTAAAGATATGACAAATGATAGAATTTCATCCAGTAATTCCTGTATCAAGCTCCATAATTTGTGGCTGAACTACAGTACACATCATCCAAGAACTTACCAAAACATCATTGAAAGTGAATAGAGGGAGTCTTCGCCACCTGAAAATCCTTCAAAAAATCTTTCTTTAAAGTTTAAAATCTCTTTGCCATAATTTAAACTTCTTTCTTGATAAGTTGCACTTATATATTCATATACTCATTATTCCTCATCTTTGTAATGAAGTTTAATCAGCCTCTACTCAACAGAAAGGAGAACTTTTCAGGTATTCCTAAAATACTTGGCAAATTATTGCCACATTTGATGGGATGAAAAAACTGAAACAGTATCAAACTCCTATCAAGTCAAGGCAATAGAAYATTTGGTTTACAGCCTGGAACAGTGCCCTAATCACTCTAGTAGTGCATATTCATTTCACAAAAATAATGCCTTCTCATTTTAGTCCAAATTCTGACAGAGCCTCACTAGCAACAAGAGCCTGACACTAGGAACATTCTCCTAAATAACATTTCTGTACATCAGCTGTATTGTTAAAAGGATATAGCAGCTCCCACTGTTCCTACAGCACATAATCCCCAATCTGGAAAAAGAACTTCAAAACTCCAAGACTTACCTGAACAATGCATTTTATACTGGTTCTGTATACTAGGATGAGCTTCAGAAACGTAAAAAGTTATCCCTGTATACATTGCAGTCACTGCAAGTACAAGATGTTTGTATACATATATAAACGTGAATGTTTGCAATCAAACTCGATGATTGTACTAAAAAATAAAAATAAAAATCATTAAAACGCTATCAAAACCTCACACCTATATAAAAATACAGCTAACCTGCAGGCAGATGAAAAAGTCACCAAGCCATATGTTTCTCCCACTTGCCCTACAAGTCAGTAGAATACAGGCATGTATTTTAGACTTTGCTGCATAAATGCAAAGAGGCTACAATTGTAATTTGAGTTTCAAAAATATCACAAGTTCTAATACCCAACCATACTGTCACATTCTGAGAAAGAACATTCTTTTTTTTTTTCGGTAGGGGGAAAAAAAAAACCCACCACAACAAGGTTTATAGAAAGAAAACTGCATATTAAATGACTTGCAGTGACATTTTCAATTAAACATTAATCCCAACAAAGGATTGAAAAAAAGTGGAACTCTTATTGTACAGAGAGCCAAAATAAACTAGTTTAAACAAAATACTTTTATTAATTCACGTAAAACTTAAGTATCTCTCAACACAAAAGTTGTGCCATCATAAATTCCTTCATATCAGGACAATAAGATTTTATTTGCTAAGTCTACATGCTTCCAGAAATGTTTTCTGCAGCTCAGTTATACTGGAAAGTAAGATTATATTGGTATTGAGATCATTTTCTCAGTATTTAATACCGAACTAAGCTGCAGCATATGACAGATTTATGCCTATTTGCTGAGCTGTATTTTGCAAAAACACCAAATAGCAGGCATTTTAATCTACACTCTACGGCAAGACCTTGTGAAGTAAACAGTTTAAGAAACTCAATATATTGCAATGGGCAGGGGGGCTCAACTTCTTTTAAGCCTTCTCTACCCATCACATGCATATTTTCAGTAACATGTTTGAAGATGCAATGTACAGTCCACTGCATTTTCCTCTTAAAAATGAATACCTCCTACATGAGGTCTAAAGGTAGGAGTTCATAAGCAAATGAAATCAAAGTATTCACCGATTTACTGTGTGAAGATACTCATGACAACACAAATTGATAGTTTGTTACTATGAAACAATTGGCATTTACTAAGGAATTACTGCAGGATGTGTTTCCCAGCCTATGCTTAGGTTGTGGAGATGGCAAATTATAAAGACAAAAAAAACAGTGTGTTGCTATATAACGTACAGTATGGACATGCAACTGCACATGCAAAAAATTGATGACAGACGTAATGGTTTTTTGCTGACCTCTATGATATAAATTGGCAGCCTCTGTTCAGCTCATAACAGAAAGATGTCTGCATCACACACCCCATCATCATGACTAGCACTAAAAGATAACCTTGCTGGCAATCTAAGCAGAAAACAAGACGACTAAACAGAAAAAGACATCTGAACTACTCTAGAGGAGATTATCTACTGATTAGGGTTTGAGAAACCTCAATTATTTTCTAGCTTCATTGGAACCATCAAGAGTAATAAGTCTGCATTAAAAAGGAAAAAAAGCAATCCTCTAGATTGCATCCAGTCAAATATTTGAAACACAATATCCCACACTTAAATTCAGCCTTGTCATTTTATTCTGACATCAGTTTTCAATCATATAAATTATTTCTTTCCTTCTCCGCTCCCCCCCCATCAAGAGGTTCTGTGGTTCAATTACTTCATAGATTGCCTTTGACTGTGTAGCAAACAGTACCACTGCATGCCTCAAATAGGTCCATGCACATCACCAGAATCCATTAGGATAGTTATTTCCAAGCAAAATCCTCTTCAGCTTATGCAGGCCTGAACTCTAATGTGGTATTATACTGCAGGTAAAGAGCATGTCCACTGCAAATATCCTGAAATTCTGGCTGTGAAATGAGAAGGCTGTATAAAAGTCACTTCAATCATTTTGAAAGATGAAGGAGTCTAGTCCAGATCTTAAAAACCTCACTTCTAAATAATCAAGGGAAGTACCTTCTCAGTAACAAACACCACAGATGAGCAAAATTAACGGACAACGTGGGGCAAAGACACTGAACTGACTTTGCACATCACACCTACTGGGACTCACAGACTTGACAAGGTTCATTGAGGCAAAACCGTATTGTGACTATATTATGACTTTTGGTGGTAGTTCTCCTTTAAACTGCAGACCACCTCATCACAAAAATCACCATCACACTGCCTACAAACAGCAATCATATGATCACAGTCAAGACCAAAATAAAGGACTGATTTATCAGAAAAGTCCAGGTCCCCTCAAGATAAAGGATCAATGAGACAACACAGAAAGGCTCATTTTACTATATGGACAGTAGTGTCATGCTTAGAAAGAAATGACCACATTTTTCCTTTCCTGGATTCTCTCAGACATTACATTAGACTTCAAAAGTAATACACATTAATACATAACTCCTAATATTTACGTTCACAAAACCTTGAAACTGTAACACCTAGAAAGAGTAGCTGATCCCCAGTACTGTGTGTACAGCAGTATCTGAAGTTGGCTTAGCCATTACAGTCATACAAAAGGAGTGCTTATGTTTCCCCTACATTCTTAAAACAAAAAGCTTATAAATGGTTTACTGTCAGCACTACCAAAAGTCAAGCAGATCTRTTTTGTAAAGTGTAAGTACCATTAAACTGTAGTTATATCTGGCTTAAGGGAATTTGTCATTTAAAAGGAAAAAAACAAGTAACAGCATTAAGTCAAGAGTGTCATCATCAAGACCATGTGCTTCACCTGGGCATCTTAAATCTGGAAGTGCATCTTCTACTACCAGTATGTTCTGTTCCCATACAATGTCATCAAAGTACCAAAAAAAAAAAAAAAAAAAAAAAAAAAAAAATTTTTTTTTATTTTTTCTTTTTTTAAATTTTTTTTTTTTTTTTTTTTTTTTTTTTTTTTTTTTTTTTTTTTTTTTTTTTTGTTTTTTTTGCTCCTTTAACATTTTGAAATAAATGAAAAGAAAATAATAATTCCAAAAAGCTCACGCCAGTTGGCAGGGAAATTAAAAATCACAGATTCAAAAGTACTTTCCCAGTTCATGAAAACATCTCTAATGAGACAGATGAAAATATGAATTGCTTCTAATGAGCTCAAAATTGCACATACTTCCCTTAGTTTAATTTTGTAAGCCTTCACAGATATTTTGTTATGCTTTATTATAAAACAAGAAGTGGCCACAAGGCTGTGATAACCAATTTATGAGATTAAAGTACTCAACTTGAATGGTTTCATTAACTTCTAAGTCATGAGTCCAAGTTAGCATAAAATAAAACTCCTCTCCTATTCACAGAGGGTCTTATACTACAACGACTTTCAACCTTTTGGAGCCATTTGCACCTGGGAAGAGTAACTACAACACTCATTTTGACCTGCCTACACTATACTTGCCTACACAGCTATAAAGGAAGGATGTACAGCAAAACTGTGATGAATAAGGCCCTAACAACTAGTGGATTTGTACCATGAATTTCAGCAATGACACAGCAGACCCAATAGGCTCCCTTATTGTAGGGCAGTCAAGTTAATCTAAGCAGCAGCCGCTATAAAGACATTCTAACCAGTTTTATAACAGGATGAAGCAAAGGCAATGCAAACACCTTTGCCTGTTTTTACCAGGAGATTTTAGGATGGCCAGGAATGCACTGCTGGGTCACATCAGAAGAACATACTGGTACACTGCAGGCAGAAAATGGAATGAAGTTGTAACAGGCCTTGTAAAAAGTTTCATGTCAGTTCCTGGCTATTACGGAGTTGCGACTGTGTAACTTTTATGGATTGGTACATAATGCAGATAAGGGGAGAGGACAGGGTGATACAAAAAAGAGGGGGAAAGAAAAACAGAGATCCCAGGTGGCCAATAACAAGCTGTGTGTGCTCATGAGATCCAGGAACTTGTTCAAATCCGGAATTCAACAAATTTTCAGTTTGTAGCAATTAGTAGAGCTAGGCTTAGATGGCATAATTGTCAGCATACACCTGTGAACTTTAATAGACATTTTGCTGCTGCACTAGACAAAATACGATCAATCACCTGTCCCAAACAAGTGAACAGTTTTGGTGTGCTCAAGAAAATAGACAGTCAAACTATACAAGCAACCTGTTGATCATCAAGTGCAAAAGCGTCCAGAACATGGAGACTGCGAGAGCCAGCAACAGCTAATCAGAAAACAGCAGCACAATTTGAACAGACTAATCACCAGCAAGGTTTTCTCTACCCAATCCTGTAACTAAGGTCACTT
>NW_020447196.1:7456479-7749151 GCF_003343035.1 Apteryx rowi | reverse complement strand
GGGGGAGGGCACACTCCACAACCCTTCACCAGGACTAAGCACAGTATGGACGGAACTGCTACGAGGATTCATGACATCTCTCCAACACCTAGCGTACCTGAAAGACCCTGGTAGGAGAACCCCATGACCCTGCACCAGGATCTTGGACCATCTTTCCAGCCTGTAATATCCAGGGAGCAGAGAACCACCCAGGGAACTCCATGACCCTGCACTGGGACTACACAAAGCACGGTTGAAACTGCAGCACTAACCTGCCCAACAGCTTTCCTGGGCCACATTTGCTCCCTGCGGAACAGGGAAATCAGTAAGGAACCACCGCCCYAACCTGCCTAACTTCTCTGTGCACTGCACCATCTCTCTGACGGAACGGGGAAGTTGTGTTGTTAATAAAATTGCATATATCTGTGCATGAAGTGGTTCAGTATCCAAATCCATTTAGCTTCCATGCTGTCATTCGGTCTTAAACCACAACACAGGTGAAAAATTCAAAGATCATTATTTTACCACATACCTAAAACTTAACATTTTTTCCATTAAAAAGTTCAGTTTCTCACCAGTTCTATTTTGAACTTACACAGTTTGATCTTCTAAATGTATTTCACTAACAAGGTCTATCAGAACACCCTGCTCTCAGTAGAGTAGTACGTATGCAACAAGAGCACAGTGCACTACAGACTCGTATTCATCCTGATTGTTGACATCCCAACAGAAGCACACAGCACTACTGAGTATCACAACGTACTCGTTACGGTCTGGCAGCACCTAATGGAACCAGCTGCAGCTGTGCTGGGGAGAACGAAAGGGAAAAACTGAATTTGCAATAGACTTCCTAAAAGTTTTAAAAAAAAAAGTTTGTGTATTTTTGTTAGACATATCCTTCAATAAACTGACAGAGGCTAGGTAATTGCAATTGGCATTTAACTGACAAAGCTTCATTTATTATAGGAACTACCAAGCTCCCATAAGTGTAAATGGTTAGAAATTAAGGATTAAAAATAAAAACAAAAAAACCTGTATTTTCTAGGAAAAGGACCAAAAGACCATACTGCTGCAATAAATTAAAATAAAATAACCAAAACCAAACATATTTAACAACAAGAAACAATCAATATTACCCTACAGACCATTCAGTCCACCTTCTTTGGCACTAGTGTATTTCTCACACTGATGGGAAATGGGGAGAGAATTGACACAATGCCCAGCAGCATGCTGGAGGTTTCCATTATGAAATATAACGTAACGAAAAGAGTTCAGGGTTTAGGCTGCCAAAAGAATATTAACCCATTGCCTGGATGATATTAGGAAGTATGGAAGCTGGGCCCAACAAAGATATGTGTGTGTGTGTATATATATACACACCACACACCAAAAGATAAATAAGTGACAATATGTGGTAGGAGAAAAGAACACTTATACTTCATTCTAACCAGTGCTGTTCACTCCCGTTCCCTCCTTCATGCAGGGAACTGAAGTGAGCTTCCTTATAACCTGACCTCAAGGTTTGTGACTTAAGTAAAAAGGGAAGAACAGTACTCTGGAGGCAACTATAAGCAGTTCAGAAAGCAGCATAATTTCGGATGCCAGTTCAAATGAACTCAACTAAACCATCTCTACATAATCATGTTTACAAAATGCCCAGCTAGCCAAATGATTATTCACATTTTGCAAAAGTACAAAAACATAGGGATAAGATTTGCTGCCAAAAGTTCAGAAGACTGTGTCTTTTGCTAAGACTTTCATTTCTTAAAGTCAAAAACCATACTATGATCATACTGTTAATGTTTCAAGTGTAAGATTCCAAATTTGTTCTTTACATTAATATTTTTCCTATGAAAATAATCCTGCAGTCCTTATAGTTCTGCTTAGCATTAACAAATGGAATATGCTGCTGCCATCCATTAAGATATTTTAAAGTAATTTACTGGCAACCCAATTGCATTCCGCTGCAGGAAGGGACTCATGGGGTAAGGTGATCCTTTCCTATTTTCTGTTTTTATCCTAGTATTTATACCAGTATACCCCTAATATACTATTTTGCAGTTCTATATACATCCTTTAGAACGATAAAAAAGCACATACAGAATGTTATAGCTGAAAATTGTGGTCTTGACAGTGGTTTGTAGATTTTAACAAGTGCCAAAGAGTCAGGACTAAACAGTAATGAATTAGGTACCTCTTAGGTGTCTACTCTCTGAGGACATATAATCATATCCTGTAGGTTTATGGTCAGAAACACCTTCATAGAAATGTGCAGTTTCTTAAAGCTTGAAAATATTTTGAAACTTACAATTTTTTTAAAACGTAACAGGTAGGTATAATATACTTAATAAACTCCATTTGAAAATGTCTAATAAATTAATTAATAAAAAGAAAAGAAAAAATGACTGAAGGCAGACTTCATTCTTCCATTCCTGCTTCAGTAAGAGCAGAAGTAAAAAAAAAAAAAAAACAAAAACAAAAAAACACACTCTGGTTCCTTCTATTACATAAACACTATTAATTTATACAAAAAAGTACAAGCCTAAGTAGATTCCACACCTTCACAACTTTATTAAAATAGCTTTTAAATGAATCCACTTACACTGAGAGAAGCAGCATAGAACAATATGCATATGGCTTTTTTTTTTAATGACCAGTTATATCTCTTAATTGGTTTCAGAAAATGTCTGACTATTGAATCAAATAGAATGCGTGTGTGGCCTTTAAAATCCTTGTAAATGAAAACTGTTGGCAGAACAATTAGCATTTAAAAGCTAGAATGACCTTAAATCTGCGCATCATTGTGATTAGTTTGGACTTTAATATCAAGTACAGAACTAAAAAAATACCTTAGTTGCCAAGATAAAGAGCTCCCAGCACCAGCAAAAGGACACTGGGTAATAGGGTGAAGCATGTGCAATGAAACATAAAGGACAAACTTGTATGATTATGTCTGATTTGTGTTGACTTAGCAACCAAGCAGAAGGGCCTTACTGAGCAGTGTAATATGGAAAAATAAGAGAACAAATCAGCTACTTCTGATGCCGTGTGATTCTGATGATGTAGTGCTCAGATGCACTAACATGGGAGAACTGGCCTAAAGATGTATCCCCACAATGAATTGCAAGTTGCAGAAGATAACAGACTGTGCATAAATTTATTATCAAGCTATTTATCACATTTTATATACAGATTATATAGTGTATGAAGTGTCATTTTATTTTAAATATCACAACTTGCATATACTGCATGAAGCTATACTAACTAGTGTAATATCCGCCAATTCTGAGAGGACTTTTTGTATCTCTACAGAAGATAGCACTGACTTGGGGTAGGGGTATAGTACAGGTTCTTATCATATTAAAATGAACAGTTCTTAACTCAAAAGCTGAACATGTATACTGGAATTCTGATACTAGTTTTCAGTACTACAGATATACTTAGCTGAGTATGTAATAAAAACAGGATAACAAACTACAAAATATCACCTATTTGGAACTGAAATATTTCTTTTTCATTTAAAGCATTTGGTTCAATTTTTGTTCTAGCACTCATTCTCACATTTCAAAGTAATCAAAGATAAATATTTATAGAATATGAGTATTTCTGCATATGAAGTATTACTATAATTATCCCATACTGTAATAAATAGATTTACATCAAATCTATACTAAATAAAACCAAGATTATATTTTAAATATCATCAGTTATTCACATGAACAATTCATAAGGATTAGATCTTCTCAGTGAAGATAGTCTTACTTAACCAAGCAGTCAAGACATTATTTACTAATAATACTAGTAATATTGCAGTAGTAGTGCCTGGAAAACCCACTGATGGCCAAAAATCTCACAGTACATTAGTCATCATACACATACTGAATACTACAGTGAATGCTGTTGTTTGAGACCAGTGAGATTTGCTCATCTATTGCCCCTCTAAGAAAGAGGTCCACTGATGTTTCAGAGTGCTATGGAAAAATTCCCTGATGTTGTTTAGCTGAACTTATGGCGAGTGCATTATCAGTTTTGCACTTCAAAGTAACAGTTTATAATTCCGAAAATGACAGTTTCATATAAATATATATTACCAAAGTGTGTGTGTGTGACTGTGCACAGCTTCAGAATATTAAGATATTTAATAATTCACAGGGAGATTAAGGATCAATCTAGACACTGGTTTGACAGACGTAAAAACACTGACAGATCACTGTATTATAGTCTTCTGTCACACACCCAGCAAAACCAGAGTTGCCTACCAAATTCTTCTGGACTGTACGGAAGATTACTTTTAGCAGCTTCTGACTAGAAATTTTCTATGTTAATATCTGTGGAAGAATGGTTAAGTGAAAAGGGGCATGATCTCTTAGAAGTGAGCAATCCTGTCTTCACAATAGAGGGAGGATCCCGCGGCTATGTGAACTGTCCTTGAGCATTCCTAGACCATTACAGAAGGGGAAGACAAGTAGTGGTAAACAAGTAAAGGAGGGGGCTGACAAGCCCCTCCACGGGAACAGCAATTTTGCACCAATTATATATCCGCTTTAGGCGCGTGGACAGAAGCTGTAAACCAATCATACAGCTATTGCTAGTGCATGCTTATTGCTTGTCTATATATACTCTGTGTAAGCTCTAATAAAGGGAGAACGACCATACTCATATTGAGACTCATCGTTACTCCGGGTCCGTCTCCCACTCCGACAAATATCCTTTAAAATCACAGAGTATGCAATTTGTTTTTTATAAAGGAACTTTCTACTACACACACTCTTCAGGCTTGGTTCTCACAATGTGTCTGGCCCATAAGGCTCAGTCAATCTTGGGTGTTCTGCTTCCGAAGAAAAACCAAAAAGCTGAATTTTTCAGCAAGTTATTTAGCCCTGGCTAAATTTCAACTTAGATAATCACATCCTACCAAGTAAGTTATTTAGAATTTCCTGCCAAGACTGTACTGTAGATTTTTCACATTAACTTCCTATCCCAGAAGACAGAGCACTGATGTCTATATAAAAAGGGTAAATCCAACTCCATGAAGACAAGCTAGTATGGTAACCAGATGCTTTATTCACGTGTGGTATAGTTTGTTTTATAAAATTATGATCACTATTTTCTGCCTCAATTTCATTTCACATATAATTACAACAGTATTCAAAGAGTAAGGAGTATTTCTGCTTTGTTTACCATCTTAAGAACCTAGTAACAAAGGTGAATAGGAGGGGAGGTGTATCAGTATACGGTGGGCATAATCAGACTTTCAAACAGAACGGAAAGTTTGATAGCCATACGGTTTCCCCAAAAGAACAGGTGTTAAAATAGACCCTTCTGAAAGAGCCAAACAGATTGAAGCTGGTAGTCTCAAGTGCAAGCGTTCAATAAGCAGAAGGAGAGAAGAATCCAACAAATTAGACATACAGAAAAATTAGAGGGAACTGGTGACATCAGGAGCATTAAAGCACAGTTTGATCAAGTCTTGTAGTTACAGTAGCAGTGGCATCTGAATGGGGTGCATTTGGTCAGCAAGCAAGACAATGAAGCAAGCTGAAGTGAGAAACAAATGTCTCAAGAAGCAGCACACATGGCAAGAGAGCTACGAAAACACTCTTTAGAGAGATGGAAGGCACTGAACTGTACAATCTAGTGTATTAAGATCTTTCTCTCTCTCCCTCTATATAATTTTATATATAATTTATATGTAATAATTTATATATACACACACACATACACATGCATGCACACACACAGAGAAAGGCAATAAAGCAAACAAGGACAGGATTTGGCAGGTGAGGTGAAACCATCCAGAGAATGAGCAAGCTGTAAAGAACACTCACAGTTATATTTGTCCTGAATGCACGCACGCACACACACACACACACACACAAAAAGCAATTGGCCCTAAACAAGCTTCTCTCATTCCTAGTTCTTGAAATTTTCTTTGCAAACCAAAAAGACTCCTTAAAATATGGCTGGTCAAGCATGGGCAGAAAGGGGTGAGCCACCTAACAGAAGAATAATTTAGATTATTCTTCCTGTAAAGAAGAGTGATTTTTCTTTCATTGCATTTCAAAAGTTTTCTCACTTTTATAATTATCTGACTGAAACTGTGAGTAGTGGGGCACAAATTGCAGCTGGTTATACACTAGAACTAAAGGAGTCCACAGTGTTCAGGATTTCTGATTCTAGAAATTTGCAAGTTATGATGGGAAGAGGATAACTGAATGTTGGTATTAGATTACATGTTTATTTCCATTGCTCTTACCTGCATTCACAGCAAAGAATAGCTGAGGAAAATTCACATGTATGATTTGTGAGTGCTGGAACAATACAATCAAGTCTGAAAAACCTTTGGACTAATCACTTTACAAAGTGCAGTTCCATTCTATTAAATATTCTGGATCAGAATGCCCAAAATTAAGGTTTTATTCTTAACTTTCAACTGTTCTGATTTCGGGGGGGGGGGAGGGAAGGGCAAATGAAATCTCATTTTTAATGTTGCATTCACTTAGCTTTCAAAATCCAATCCATATTATATTCTCTGTGTGCTAACATGAGCACTCTTATAATCAATTCCATTTAGCATAGTGAATTGATAGAAGTACTTTCATTACTTATTAATATTAAAAAAGTGCTGGGATGAAATTTTCCTCACAAAGAAAGGTCCTTTCAGCAAGACCTACTTTTATTAGCGGCTAATATGCTAGAGTATATTGGTACCATTCAGATTTGCTCTTCAAAATCCTAATCCAAATTCTTCTCTACTTGTATGTGAATATCATCTTTAACAGTAATTATGTTGTTTCAAGTTTACACTGGAATAACCAAACCAAATTAAAGACACTGCAAAATAATGCTGGGAAATGAGAGGATGTACTCAGTTATGGTACACATTCATTTCTTAATGATTTTTTTCATTCATCTAACAATGCGATTTCTATGGTCACTTCACTATCCCATAGTTTCTAAGCCCTTAACCTTAAAACCCTCTCTCATTGACTTTACACAGGTTTACAGAATTTAACATAAGCGACTCTACTACGAATAATGCTGTACACATTTTAGTATGTCTTACATTTAGCCAGATATGTGGGAAACAGGAAACTGAAGGTCAGACATACAACCATTAGGCCTTACAAACCAGAAGGCCATCAGCTTGCCTCCTCCAAGGTTCTAGCCTGAATCAGAAAAAGTGCTCTTACCCTTTTCTTGATGGATGGCATATCCCATGAGACTTCCACATTACTTGGGTGCCACTGATAAAATGCTGGAGGAGACAGAATAATGACTGGGCAGTGTGTAGTGGGCTGTGTTTAGTGGCCTATTTGCTGACTTGTACCTCAGCCAGCTGAGAACATTCTTCTCCAATGCTTTTTTTATTCCTGAAGCCACTAAAACTATGAACACTGGGAACAAGTGAAGTAAGCACTGGACTGATTTTCCCTTGTAGTTCTAGCAACATACTTAAAAACTCAGCTTTCAGCACATTCTTCACATTCCTGTAAGTCTCAGTCCAGCCCATACTCATTCCTGATTTTTCAAAGGAGTAAATATTTGTCTATCCGATCTCTTCCAAGTAACGGAGCACCCCCCAATAGGGCAAGTAAAAGGACTAAAACAATGACAGCCACCTTTCATTTTATATGCCACATGCTAAGCAGGAGGCCTACAGAAGCAGTGATATGATGAGACTGGAAACATTTCATTAGAATGTGCACATAGACACCTCTGACAAGGAATAATTCACAGGGCTTGAAAAGCTACTAAACTGTTGGACTAGAATTAGGCCTAATCAAGAGAACCTGCCTACAGAGACAGAGCAGGCAGCCCATCGCACAGATTATGTAAGGATTTAATAAGCCCTACATAAAGAAATCCTTACCCTTGTCC
This sequence comes from Apteryx rowi, assembly GCF_003343035.1. Lineage (NCBI taxonomy): Eukaryota > Metazoa > Chordata > Aves > Apterygiformes > Apterygidae > Apteryx > Apteryx rowi. The sequence goes on along the minus strand of NW_020447196.1, from coordinate 7,741,291 downwards.
TATTACTCACTTGGTAAAAGAAACATTATTATACCCTGTGGCAAAACCCTAAATCAGCCAAGGCTCTGAAATGGACCTGCCTAGATATTTTAACGAGGATTAATGAGGACCTCCCAAAGAAGCAAAAAAGGATTTTAGACTCAAAAGCTAGACTTGACCTGAACATAACTAGAAAAGTAATTAAAAACCAATCACACATGAAAACACACACAAAAACACACACACACACACACACAAGAAAACCATCATAATTCCTACGGACATCATGATTAAAAGGACCACATAAATATGTTACCAGCCACCTATCACGTCATGGAATCACAGAATAACTAAGATTGGAAGGGATCTGAAGAGGTCATGTGCTCTAATCCTACCACTCAAAGCATATTCTTTCTTCTTCTCAGCATGCTTTCAATTCATGAGCTCTTTCTGGGTTGTAGTACATTATACGTTGCCCTCTCCGACTTCCTAAGACCATCCTTCCATCATCTCTGCAGCCTGCCAATGTGTGTGCGCCTTTGCCTGCCTGCCTCCCCTCTCCCAACTCCCAACCTATGCTATTCTTTAAAAACACTGTTTCTTTCTATTCCAGCCTCCTCCTCCTGCCACAAGCTGCACTCTGGAAGCTCACTCAGCTGCCCCCAGGGCCTTACCTCATAAACCAGGCTTTTCTTCCCCTCCTTCCAGAGAGTTACACATAGCAGTGCCTGGAAAAGGTAAATAACAACTTTCTCATTGCTTTACAAGAAGAGTCTTTAAAGAAACACTAAAAACTTGTTTGCAAATGAACTAGCAAAAACATCCCTACAACTGCCCTTTTGAGACCTGAAAAACTTTGATTTAATGTCTAGCTAAAAATCACCCAACCTTCCAAAATACTGAAATTCAATTTCTTGAATTACAGCAGTAGCTGTAATTGTTGCCAGCTAGGTAATCAGTGACTGTCTAGTTAGTTATAATATTTATAAACTTAGAGAATACAGATTTGTTGTATTGTTAAAAGGAGGCTGTCTGGTTTAATCATTCACCTACAGGGTATCTAGTATTCTAGAAAGCTTCAAGCCTATAAAATGAAATCAAAACTTATTCATGCAAACCTAAAAAAGGATATAATTTCAATATGCTACAAAGAATGATCACTAAAAGTTTGTTTAGTTCTCAAAAGGACCTTTATGTTTAAAAAGGGATATTTTTTACCACTGGGATAAGTCAACTTCTAGAATCTATGAGTTTATTTGCATAACAAAAGAATATACCTTCTCGCCTGGAGATTTCAGGAAGGATTTGTGTGGGATTTCATTCACAAAATCCTCAGACATTAAGGTGACTACAAAGAATATATTATGTGGAATAATAAGGTTGCTGCCTTCATATGAAATACCTCCTCTACAGTTGCCAACACAGCTGCTTAAAAAATCTGCCAGAGACAAAGAAAGAAAGTGCAAAGTGTATGCTGTTGCTGCTAGGGAAATACGTATGTATTTACCCGTGTCCTAACATCTCTAATCTGTGCTCAGCAAGGAAAATTTTCCTCAAAGAACAAGAGAGAGAACATATAGGAGCAACAAGGTTTACCCTTAGCTTAGAAAGTTTAATTAATAGGCATGATTATTTAAATGAACAATATCTAACAGTCACAAAATTTATCTGGCAAGCATAAAAGGCCAAACTCTGCTCCCACTAAAAATACTATTAATATGGCTTCCGCAGTGCTAGTCCATCATATTGCTTTTCTTTCTTTTTTCTTTTTTTTTTTTTTTTAAAACAGAAAAGGGGGCTATAGAGATCTACAACTCATTAAAAAACGGGTGTCTTTTCCTTTTCAAAGCAGAAACCTAGTAGGAAGAGACCCTTAAAAGGACATGGCATTGCAATGTTCAAGATCATCACTAGGTTATGTGCCAGTAGCATAAAAATACTGAAGTAGTCTATTAAAATGTTCAAAGTTCAGGTGTTTTAACAAATTTACACCAGATTTCCTGAATGCACGTCCTAATATGCACAAACTTTAAGGCAAAATTTATCCTGATCCTTAAATGAAAGCTCAGCAGGGAACAAGGGATAATCACTACCTATCTCACACCAACTGTCCTTAAGGCATACATGTGTAAAACAGCAAACACATTCATCTGCTACTGTACTGAGCGTCAAATGAGCACAGAAGTAACAGTACACATTACTTCATGATTCTTCAAAAATATCCTCTAATATGCTCTAAGACTGTCAGGTAACTGGTTACTGCTGCCATAAATCCTAAAGAGTAGCACAAAATGAAATCAACTCACACATTTTGAGATCATAATCAATACAAAAGACCAGTGCATAAGGAGATTCACGTTATTCTAACATAGGAGAGCTAACAATATTAAGACTTACACCTGACAGAAAGTGCACTGAAAAGAAAATTAAGAGTCAGATCATGAAAGCTTAGAGATGCAATTAATCAGATGATAGGGGCTTCTCATCCATTGTCCGCAGGCTCAGGATTTCTACTGCACATGGAACTTTAGAGATTGTCAGAATTTTTCTGAAATTACACTTGATACAAATTAATTTTTTATATTTGATTAAAAGAATCATTTCTTTTTCATTATTCTCTCCACTTTCAGAATCATGTCATTTTCTAAAAACCCAGATAGATACATATGTAAAATTTACATTAATGTATTTTAAATATTGGATATTTCACCAGAGAACTGAAACATGGTATTTTTAATTACCTTTCTACTTCTGTATCTTGTACCCAAAAACAGAACCAAATAAAGGTGTAGCAATCTGCTTATTATTTCATACTGAATGCAAGATGATTCTGATCTGAAAATTTCCAGTCTGTACTGTGCTTGCATATTTCCGTGTTCTCCCTATTCAGAACACTTTAACGTGTGTTACATCAAGGATTTGTGACACTACCTTTCCCATTGAGACAGTGAACTTAATTGATTTATCCATCCACTTTAAATGCTTAAGCAACTCCTTTGTCCTTTGTTCTTTTTAATAACTGGAAAGGCATCATCAACTTGCATGCTATGAAACTTATAACATTCCTCTTTGGAAGTCCTAAAATATTTGATTTTAAAACACATCAGTAAACAAAGTGGCATCTTTTGTTTGAGCAAAAATTATTTTTCCTCAAGAAATTATGAAAAAATCATGTTCAGAATGGGGTTTTTCGATCTTGAATATAATTCTTACCTCATTCATTGTAATACGCTTGTAATAAATAAACATTAAAATGTCAGAAATGTCTCTAAACACACCTACTCTGATTAGTTTTTTCTATTAAATGATATGAATCCTTAATCTAGTGTACTAGAAATCCAGTAGYTTATCTCAGCATCAAAAAAATCTTATAACAAAAGCCATTACCCACTATTGTGGAAGAATTTATGCATTCTATGGTATTGATCCAAAACGATTGTTGTTGGTGGTTTTTTTCCTCCATTTTTCCATTTTTTACATTAGGCATGAACCACAGCTGTTTTCTTAATTTGATAGACCTATCCTGCAGAACACACACAAGAAGTTCCTTATATTTTTGTCCATAAAAGGTCTCACATTAGTCTAAGTTTGAAACTACTCCACTCAATTTCATTTGCTACCCTGGCTCTTTCATTAGAGACAGTACTCCRCAGGAAGGAGGACTGAGGCAATAAAGCAAACTGAGGTATGGTTTCCGGGGTCTCTCTTGTAAAGCAGTATTGATGGTTTCAAGTCTTAAGTTTCAAGTTCAAGTATGAGATAAGAATTATAACTCTAGTTCTGGTTGGTGCAAAGTACARTTTTTTGAAAACAGGCATTAATTTCATAGGATTAGGCTACTTATTTTGTATCCATAAAAAAAATCCAGGAGTCCCAGTTTATCTTAAAAACACTTTCCAACTACGATCATCGTAAGCAGCCAATCCCTTCCTCCAGACTTACTATCAAATTATGATTTGTCAATGTAATCCAATGCAATTTAGCTTGAAGCTAATCATCAGATTAAGGCTATTGCAAACTAAGGTCAATGGAACTTGAAACATTTCCTAGAGAAGGTGGTAGCAGCGGCTACTGCTGCATACATTAATGAAGCTCCTCATGGTCAGCTCTCCAACAATACAGAGCAGTGAAAAAAAATCTTCTTTCATCACCCTAAGCTCTCATATGTTTAGGGCTTTAAAGCCCTGAATAACACTTCAGCTGAGAATTCATATGTAGCCAGTCTAAGCTTACTGCGATAATTCAGAGTAATGGATTTAATTCCGGTTTATCTGTTTTTGTTTTTAAAGAGAACCTTTATTATGTTTTTTGGGGGGAGTGTATTTTCTTGCTTTCTTTTTTGATTCATTTATCTATAAGCGCTGTTCCTTTCTTCCTTAACCTCATCCTAAAAGAAAACCCTGGGTTTCTAACATGATCCTCTCCTTTGTAGCGTTTACCATCAACATCAAACCCAGGACTAAACTCTCTATTAAGATWAAGGGACTTTATCAAAAACTGAAAAAGATATGTTGTGTAATACTGGGTGCTGCATGAAGAAAAAAACTATATAGCTGTGACTATATGGCAAGTTATGTGATAACATCATTTTTCATTTTCTCAGTCACTTAATTGTTCTTTGAGAAGTCTTGGCAGCTAGTTCATTAAGAATTCCACTCACTGTATACAATTTAACTATACAAAGTCACATTGAAGTGAAGGATACATGCACCGTTGATTTTAATATAACTTTGTACAATAAGAATAATATGCAGTTATAGTATATTGCAATGAAGTATTTTGTAAGGTAAAAAAAAGCAGGCTTAAATACATAATGTATACATGGCAAAAAGACTGAAATTTTAAGACCAAAAGCCTAAGGGCTAAACTTATCAAAATATGAACCTATTATAATCCATTAGATATTGGAGAACTGATTAACTTCCCCACTCTCCCCCAGTCCTGACACTTTTCACTTACAAATAGCTTTTTCCTCACAGCTTGCAGCAAGACTCCATTCCTGGTTTGACAATGCAAGTGTGGGATGGATCCCATATCTACATGCAGCACCGCAAAAAGTTCAGCTACAGAGTTGCAGGTTCATTGCCTAAACTACTAATAATTTTAAACACAGGAGAAGAAGCAAAATTGTTTTCCCGACTGAAACATCAGACAGTATTTTACAAATGAGCGATGAGATAATATCCAGCACTTTCACTTACAGGTAAAACATCATTCCTTGGTAAGGAAGAGTATTTAGAGAAAGTATGTGAGCTAAATCTTCCCCCTCCAAAGTAGATATGTGTTCATGTGCATTATTTCACACTGCAAAGTGTACATATTTCTCTAAGAACAACACTAAAAAATTAATGCGTGTGATGTGTTTATGAATCTGCCAGTTACTTGAACTTTGCTGCATTTTCTCAGTTGATTAATTACTGAGTACCTCCCATGGAGTTTAGCTAGCTGTTGTAAATTAAACTGTAAGGCCATATTATATTAATTGAAGTTGAAATGGAAAAAATCTGACCTTAAAGTTTTTCTTGTTGCAAAAAACTAAATAATGGCCCTTAGAAATATCTATAACTTATTAAAATTTCCTTAACTGTTCACCTCCAATTTCTAATTTTTTTATTTTTATTTTTAATTCTTTCCCTACCTTCAAAGGTTCAATGGCTTCTCCATTCTGATCTCTCCCAAACATGTGCTGATAGGAACTTTTAAAGACTCAAAGAATTAAATTTTTTGGTAGGTATATATATTAAAGCTAATGAGGATACAATCCTGTTTTCCCTACAGATAAGCTATCAGAAGCATCCAGGTACTCCAAGTTCCTCAGTGGTAACTCTTTGCAAGTACAGCCCCTTCTAGCTTGAAGTCGCATAAAACTTGGATATACAACCAGGGACTTAAGAGACTTCCAAGAAAAGGTGCTTCTGTCTGAAAAATAATGTCTCAGAAACAAATCAGACAATCTCGAGTTTTTAAAATGACAAACTTCCGTAAGATTGAAATCTAGCAAAAGAAGCTTTCTTTCAGAAATGGTAAGATGCCTTCAGAAACCTAATACTAATTTTGTAGCATTCATCCCAGGATTACCAGTTTATTTAGCTTCATTACTACCTGTTCACTATTTTGAGTCTGCTACAAAGATGTGTTAGGCATCAGCACTTCTACAATGTTCCATTTATCAGTCTGTGTTTGTGAATGAAATGCTATACACAAGGCGGGGGGGGGGGGATGACGACAACAAACACTTACATTGAATAAGGCTGTGTTTGGTGTTATTTGCCTAGATTGATGTGAAAGTGTACCTGGAGAAAGCAACTCTAATAGACTGCATCAGAGGAAATTTCAAATCTCTGCTTTGGAGAAAAACAGTCTGTCAAATGTTTTATATGCTGCATGAATACAGTACTTTTACTATAACTAACATGATTCTGCATCATTTCATCACATCAAAAAATAGTACATTTCTTCAAAGAAACGTACTGAGCCAGCAAAGTTTCTCCGTAATTAGCAGTGGCAGAATGCATCTGAGTAACCTCCCCAATTTAAAACTCATTCTTAAATATAAATCTTTTGAAGGATTTTATGTTCTGTGAATATGACCACTTAATTTTATTTATTTAGTATTAGCACCTCTGGTTGTACAACTAGAGGGTCAAATGTCACTGGAAAAGAAAACCTATCATGTCTTAGGAGCTACTTCTGCGCATATTTCTCCCAAGTTCAGAGATTTGGGGATCTACATCACCAGCTGTAGTCAATGAAAGCCACAGATCCTAAGAAACTCTTTAAAATCTGTTAGTGAATTAAAGCATAGAGATCCAGAGCTCAAGACCAAGAAAGCAAGGATACTTTTCAAAAGACGTGTCTTCATTTAGTCACTGGTTTGACTGATTTCCTTTCTTTCTCCCACAAATTCTCTTGATGTTTCCAAAGGCAGTGAGAATAATCCTCATGAGAAGACTACATGTATATATATAAAATTTTCCCTAAATATAGAGTCTGGTGCATAAAACCCTGTATTTAAATAGACAATTTTTTCCACATCACGTGAACTTCCGTAGAACAAGGGACGAACACAAATGCAGTTTAAGAGAGGTTTCGGCATATGTTCACATCTAATGCTTCTTATTTTACCAAGTTTTATCAACATCCACATTAATATTAACAGCTATAAAATACAGGAGCACAGGACTCAACACACAGGCACAGTTGTACAATGCAATTTACACCATAACTTCAAATCAACATTTAAGGCACAACTCTTGGCAACTAAGCAAATTGCAAATGGACTCTAATCACTACACAGCACCCAGGCAAAAGGAAAGATTCACTTTAAATTAATACCATTAATACCAAAGTCCTATAAAACACTCAAGATAAATATCTGCTTTCTCAGGCAAGGCACAGGGATAACTGGATTAATTTTGTCTGATTTAAATTTCATGTAAATGTTTTTCATGATTCTAGTTGTGTGGTATTTTGATAAACTTGCTTAGAAAGGAAAGTTGGTTCTTGACAAACAAAACGCTTGTTATTCATTACAGGGTAGAACTACTATGAAGATGTTAGGCTGTAGATTTTCCATCATGCATTCCATCATCACACTTTTTGGTGTGGAACTCATTCCATGTTGACATGAGGAGACAATGCGGTCCTTATACAGCCCCATAACCTCATAACCACCCCCCTCCCCGCCATAGAGACTGCATCGCTACCTGGAGTATTATGTAAAAGAATTCTTCTTTGTTACATCTTATTTATTCGGATACTTAAAGATCTTTCTTTACATCTTGTAAGAGTGCACATGGAACATAAGCAATTACATTAGCCACTTCAGTAAAGACAAAATTAACTGGATTACAGTCAGCAAATCTATAGTCTTTAATTCTGAAATAACTGAAGATTTTCAGGAAGGGGAACAATGTATATTTACATTTATATAAATATAAACATACATTTATATAGCTTTATATTTAATGATTTGCATTACAAACAAAGCCAAGAGTTTGTATTGGCTTTGAGTATATATTGCAGTATATATTGGAGTACATAAGTTTAGCTAGTGTCAGGATAAAACTAAAAAACACCCCCCCAAAAAATACCCCTCACAAACACACTCCTTACTAGCTTTAAGGGTTTTTCATAAAGATATCTGAGAGTCAGCAAGAGGTCCAAGTCCTGAAAACGCAGAATACAGTTTTATGTGCTTCTATTAATTAGTAGAAGGTTACTGTGGGATATTTAAGTAGAAAACTACATTAATAATATGACCAGAGGGGAAATCATTTAGCTGTAGGTTGCAGTGGTGATAAATAGAGGTTGCCATAATCTTTGAAAATATAATCTGAAATTACAATGCTATATCAAGGGTCAAGGCTAGTCTTGTTCATTTAGTAAAAAGCTAATTAGATTCACAGCATAAACCACTAGAGTAATCAAGCAGTAAAACAGCCTGTTTTTAGAAGCGAATCAACAAATTGGTTGACTGGCCGTCAATTCTGCAGATTCAGTTGATTTAGAAACCTAATGCTCAAGAAATGTGAATGAAGAAAAACTGCTTGCACAATCTCCTGTCTCTTGCTGCATCAAGAGCATTTTAAGAGTGTTCTTCCAGAAATCAATCAAAAGCAAAAATTGCGGTTACCAAATAATCTACTAAAGATGAGAAAAGGCTACTTGCCATTGCTACCAAATTTGTAAACACACTATATCAACTGGGTCACTTGTTAGCATTTACTCTACGACCTACACTTCAATCAATTATAGAGAACAGGCAGCCAAACATAACTTTGCTAGCTGCCAGACAATCTTTTGCAGTGATGGAAAATTTGCATGAAATTTGTGCATTTAAACAGACATTCTGAAAGTTTTCCTTAATTACAGACTCTCACCGTTTCAATGTATATGCAAGTTTGTCTAGAGGCTGAAACTGCACTTTTGGAAAGACACAGTAAAATAAACTTATTTTAGGAAGATGAAATAATGACAAAGCTGATAAAGAGCTTTAAAAAAAAAAAAAAAAAAAACTCCTTTGCATAGTGAATGCTTACCTAAAAGACACCTAAGGCCAATGGAGTAACACAGTAATAATTCTTTGCCCAATGCAGGAAATGAGATAATACACACAACACCTCATGCTGACTACTATCAGAAACAAGTCTATATTACACCCTTTCAAGTAGAGAAAAGGCTGAGAAGACAGAGAAAGCTGTGATGAAAGACAGCCCGATAGCCAGTCGCTTTTTCATTGTTTTAAATTTCCCCTTGGTCTTGTCCCTTTCATCATCAATGTTTGAATATGCAATTCCGAGACTATGAATACTACACTGAATAGTATATCCACCACAGTGGCAATTAATTAAGAAAAGTGCATATTCAGGATTCACAAAACCAGTGTGAATGAACTGGCTGTGACGCTGCTCTTTCAATTTTAATATAAGTGCTTTCAGGATATTATGTTGTTTAAATAGCTGTTAAGCATCTCTGTATTCTTTCTTAATTCATAGAGCTAACATTTTTCAAGAGACCTTTCAAACAGAAAGGAAGGAAGAGAAACCTTCCCAAATGTGGACACCTGCATTCACAGAACAGGAAGAGAATGCTTTTGCTATTCTGATTTTCTGACTCATGATTTAAAAGTTGTATGCCTTACATATGGCATTATTTTGCATTTAGCTAAAAATACTCAGATATCAAGAAAAATGGGACGCTATATTATTATTTAGGATGAAAAATGTGAAATTAAGGTTTAATGATCTTGTAAAAGGAAAGTAGAAGCTGCAAGGAGACTAGCGATGACAAGGATTTGTGTCTTGGAACCAATCATTTTAGTATTTTCATTATAGTACCCTGGCACAAACAACAGACAAGCATGATGAAACTAAGTTAGGACCATTGTTGATAAAGAGTAGAACAGAGATATATCAAACAAACTGGAACATGTTGACAATTGGAATTACAGAAAAGGAAAGAAAGACAGAAGTATAAAACTCAAGACGATGCAGCAGGGACCTAACAAGAAAAACATACTGCTAAGCCAGAAGATCTCACCAATCAGAAATAGCGAGGAGAATAAAGATATGGATGCATTAGAAGCCACCACTGCAATACGGCCCTATTGACACAGACCATATGTGTGTAAGTCATATACAATGATGGAATGCAAAAAGCAAGGTATACTCACTAGAGGCATTAGTATTAACACTATGTAAAAAGGTACTGGTGAGACCACTTCAAATAAAGTATGACACTTTAAGCATCATTAAAAATACACAGAGAAACATGCACAGGAAAGAACCATTGGAATGACAGGAGGTACAGAGTTTTTAATGAAAGGAGACTCAAAGACCTTGATTTGTTCATCCATCAACGTGGAGGCTAAGTGGACTGATGTACACTGATGGTACACTAATGTATATAAATACATTGTACGGGAGAGAAGAGAAAAGAGCAGGAGCAAAGGGAAAGATTAAAGGAACTATCTTAAAGACCAATGTGAATGTGTATTCACAACCACTTCACAGATTTAAATTGGAAATTAGCAGATTTTCCTACCCTTAGAGGTATCAAAGTCTAAAACAGCTTTGGAACAGAATTTCTAATGAGAAATAGTAGGGACAAAAAAATTTAACTTCTTTAAATGCATCTTCATAAATTTAAGAAAGGAACACTTCATGTGGTATGTTACTTGTGGGACCAGATCCAAAGATCTTTCCAGACAATTGCTTGAGGTCCTACAATCCCATCTCTCAACTTCAATAAATGGCTACTGACCTACATCAACTTTCATAGGTTATTCTTCACTTTAACTAAAACTATCTATTGAGGACCTACATTGGTGAATCACTGTGTCAAACTTACACCAAAAGTACAGGGTTACTATTCCAATGTGAACGAAGAACAATTCAAGTATCAAATATAAAATCATCACATTTTCATGTAGAAGGAGGGTCAGAATTATCCACAGCCCACAGCTAGTCAATTATAAAAGGCAATTTATATCCAAATGATCTTGCATGCATAGCTAGACATCACAGACTTCTTAACAGTTGATATGTCCTTTACACAATTAAAAAAAAGAGATAAACAGGTCCTATCTTCATACTTAGAAAACTATTAGGACATTCTTACAACAGCTGTTGAAAATTAATCCACCATAATCCTTCCATATTCTGCCATTAGTTACACAATAAAATCAGAGCTTCTTGAAAACCAAAAATAAAGATGTGTGAAGTTGTTCTAATTCCACACTTGAAAATGAAAAATTAGACTATTCCATTTGCCCTGATTCAAATCACCCGGAAAATTTAAAGAGAAATTAAACTATTTTACTTTGAACCTCATTGTGTACAACTAACTGTAGGATTTCTTCCACTGAGGCCTTACCTTAATTAAAGACACTTTTTCTTAACACCCTTATGGTGAGCAAATTTGTTTTCCCTCTTTACCCGATATACTAAGAATATATCCTCAACTGAAAAAATATGAACTACAGAAAAGTAGCAGATGAAGCGCCTCCCCCCCCCCATCACTAAAAGCATCCAAACACTATCTCATTTTATTTTCAAATTTAAGAAGCTTCTTAATACACCTTTCTATGGCTACATTCTTTATGAAACCTGACTGGAAAAACAGAAGTGTGAAAGGAATGAGAAAGGATTTAGGAATGCTAAAAACTGCAAAAAGAGAAAGAAAAGATATTTAGGAACTTGGAAGATTACCTGTCACCAGTGGCATTCAGCTGTGAAATGATGGCATCTTAATTTCTATGCCTAAAGATCTCCGATTTGAAATATTTATAAAATACATTAAATGGGACCCCTGGTGACAATGAGAACTGTCAAGTACTGAAAATAGTGAGTATTACCATACTAATATTTTTCCCCCCATCAAGCTTAAATCCCATAAATCAGAACTGGGAAAGAAGTATCACCTAAAATACAGAGTTGTTATTTTTTAATTTCCTTCTAAAGAATGATGTACAATGCTATTATTTCTAGTCATATGGTATGCCAATTAGCATCATTAGATAAGTTCCTCTCCACCAATTAGCAGTCATAGTAAGCAACTTCCAGAACCTCTAATACCAAAGAAAACGGCACAAACTCCCAGTGCATTTATTTCCTCAACACCACAGCGGGGGCATTTCTTCTCTTGAGAAAGCTTAATCTGCACTGTCACTTTGGAGGGGGAGTTCAGTGGCACGAAGTACCCCAAAACTAGCAAAAACACATTCTAATCCTTCCCCCCCACACTCTGCTTAGAAGACTCCATCCTTCTTGCACACTTGGTGTAGCTCTCTTGGTTATTACCAAAAGGGATTGTTTACATTTTGACTGAAGCAGGAAGGTAAAATTCAAGCAAACAGTGTCATGTGACTGAAGATCAAGCAAAATCTGTGYCATCCAGTTACCTGCTCTTCCTCACCAACAGACAACAAGGAGCTCGCTCCCAGTGTTTCTCTTCACCTTCTTCATCACAGACAGAAAAGGAGATGTCTGAACAAGATATGGGTGCAATTAATCACTTCTTTCACTCTGTCAGAGCAAAGGCTCTTCAGCTTCAGTTTCTAGTTTTACACCAAATCAGAAGGAATTCATGCAAAATATCAGTGCTCTTCTAGCAAACAGAAAGGTTATGTTTTCAGGTTCATACTTTTGCTGAGCAGCTGACAGTAATAGTTTCAAGTTTTTTCTTTAAATCCAGTTATTTTCATTCATGTAATGGGCCAATTCAGATGTATTTGACAACACTGGCCCAACTTTTCAAGGTTGAAGTAAAACACTCCAAAATAAAACTTCTCCAACAGATTCAACTATTTCTGAGATGGAAATCAAAGAACAAATCCATTCTTGAATGCTAACYTCCTTTTAGGTGAGTTACAGCTCCTTTTAGCAGAACATGCCACTGTTTAATAACAGCTTCCTTTTTGAACTTGCATAGAGAATGGTTCAGCTAGTGGTAAACATTATTGGGAAAAAAATGTTCACTTTTTCAGAGATGAATATAGCTAGACAAGTATACAGATGTCTATGTAGCAATACATTTCATAAAACCTTTTACCTACTCAAGTAATTGTCAATGTTACATTTATCTGAGAAGAATAAAAATATTTAATGATCCTTGACTATCRCTATTCTATGCAATGTCAATAAATACAAACCAAAATAGAGGGATGCTGACAAAACAATGTTAATTATATCTCCTATATATTTACAGTGAAATAACCATCTAGTAATTGCGCTGAGCTGGCCCAGCAGCACCAGCCATAGTGTTATACCAGGTAATTCAAATCTTCAGTATGGTGTTAGGAAGCAACAAATTCACATACAGTTCAAAWTCATTTAAAGCAGCATAGGATACTGCAAAACCACTTCTAAAAGCATTCAGTTTAGAGAAATGTTGCAACACCTTTTATGGCAGCTGCCCTAGGAGATAAGACTATATAGATAYGGCGAAGTAAAAATGCTTGAGCTGACATCTGTTGCTATCTGAGAAATGTACAAGACTGCTAACGATAACTGTCCAGTAAATGATGGAAACGGAGCACAAATAAGATTCATAGAAAATATCACATAATATTTACTGTCAACAGAAAGCAGTGAGACACCAATGATACACAAACTGGATTCCTTCCAAACAGTGCCTAGAGAAATCCATCACCCCCTRCCCCCCCCCMAAAAAAAATCCAACTCATTCAAGATGTCAGGATTGACCAAACCAAGAAATAATGGAAATACTACAGTCCTAAGACTGCTAGTGCAGTAGGCTGCAGCCTTCACCACCGTGAAAGAAAGAAGAGAAACGGAAAGCTGAGACCGAGTGATCATTACTAGTATCTCACATTAACTGAAAAGCAGAATGCAGCATTTGAAAGAAATGAAAAAAGCATTCAAATTGTGTTTCATTTCCATTTTCTATCAAATCTTCCAAAAGAAAACAGGGCAGCGGAGCCAAAAAAAGAAGTGTGGAACAAATCATTTTTCTTTCAAGTTTACAAAGAAAGGTCAACTATATATGTAATGTGTAGATTTAGTTTCCCAAAGACTCAATGTGGAGTTAAATCAGATCTAGAAAATTGATCATTTCCTCACACATTTGCCCCACAGTTCACAAGGGTACTAAATAAAGTTCATGTTAAAATCAGCGTTAGATCATTTTTAATCACAGGGAAGTTGCAGAGGCCCATCCATTCACTTCGGAAAAAGACTAAAGCTGGTTTTAAAAAACCTTAGGATTAGTTACAAGAGGACACATAAGAATCCACTTTGGTCACTAGTAAATGTGGACCGATAATAAAAATATATATATATTAGAAAGTCAGAGTCACTAAGTAAAACAAAAAAAATCTTGCCCTGTAAGAAATTAAAGTTTTACATTTTCTTCAGCCTTGAAAGTATTTTGCATGATTGCTTCTGTCAGCACTTGACAAAACACTAATTCCTGCAGCTATATATATTTTAAGCAAGTTTACATCTTAAAAATTTTATGATTGCAGGAGGAATGGCAAAGTAAGATCTGCTTCCTTTAAATGCATTTTATACTAAGTTTAATCTTCCTGCACTGTCTTTTGCGTTTCCAATTTAATTTTAACACTGAGACATACAATGATTCAGTAATAAACACAACTGGTTGACTTTATGATATTATATGAATTGTCATAAAGAATGTTTTCTAGTTGAATTAACATGACAGGTATGTAACGGATTCTATAAAAGTAAAGTCACAATATGCCATAATATTTCGCAATGTTCTAAAACTGACAAGTGGTACTCTAATTACTGCTTACACTGGAATTCTAAACACCATTTTCATGTATTTACTTTGCTAGGCAATCTATTATTTCAATGCAATCTTTGCTGAAAATGCAACTGCAGTTAGAGAGCGAAAGTGATAGATTTATTAATATTTCATACTTATCAGGAAAATGTCAAGAGCTAACATGGTAAATTAAATAGCTGGCATCTCATAAAAAACTCTGAAACAGGTTATAAACAGAACCAAGAGTACAAAGAAATATTTAGTTTTATTTCTATGTTTTATTTCTATTAGTTAAAAATAACTTCCAGAAGCACTTCTTCATTTTC
This sequence comes from Apteryx rowi, assembly GCF_003343035.1. Taxonomy (NCBI): domain Eukaryota; kingdom Metazoa; phylum Chordata; class Aves; order Apterygiformes; family Apterygidae; genus Apteryx; species Apteryx rowi. Next base: position 7,726,235 of record NW_020447196.1, on the reverse strand, counting down.
TAGAGCTTATTTACTCTAGTTGCTTAAGATCCAAATCAAATTCAATACACTATAAAGTGAAAGCGAGTCCTTTGTAGAAGACTTTTTCACAACCAAAGACTCCTTTAAGTCCTCCCAAGTACATAACTGTTCTTCAAGTACACTCAAGTGATGTAGAGGCCTTGTGCTGGTACCCTGAAGTACATGCACAGGTAGCATCTCAGCAATAGAATTATTCTTTAGAAAATGTCAATATATGAAARTTAGAACAGTTCCCATGACTTATATTGCTGAAATATTTCATATTCAGTGTGAAATTTCTGGTAAAAACTAGACAGTAAAAAGGACCACAAAACCCCCCACAGGCCAATGATTTAGCACTGAGAACAGAAAAACCATTAAGAGGGGTAGGGATTCAAATCTCTCTCTCCTATCTTGCTAGATTCCTTGTGAAATGAAAACCAGCAGTATTCTCAACTACACTTCTCTTCTCTTCTCACTGGCTGTTTGCTTTCAAGACTTGTCTTCACCATTAGCCATGGCCCCTTATTAGTACTTCCAGGGACCCAGCCCTGTCAGGCATGTCCAATATACTGATAAACCCGCTTCTTCCAGAAATACAGTTTATTACTCTATTTTTGGCTCCACTATGTATCATAGACTATCACAGATTTTTAAGTTAAGCACACATACACAGAGGCAGCAACAGTACCTTATGTTCAGTGTGTGATCTGTATACTTAAATGCTCTATTTTAACATTTCTCAATCTACATGTTCTGCAATGCAGCTTTTCAAGTACCTTTTGTAGACCTTATTAATCTTCAATCCATTATAGAAATCCTAACATTTAACATTTTGTCATTCCTTSTATACAGCTTCCTTTATTTTAGTTATCATCAGACTGATTTTTCAGGCTTTCATGGCTTGCTTTAAGACTACAATTCTGGTTAAGGATCGTATATTCATCRTCAGTTTAAATTCCAGCTCTCTACACAAACACAAAAACATATTATCATTTAAAAGTAAGAGGTGCACAAAAAAACAGACAAATCATACACTAGTGATTCACGAACGCTATATAATCTTTTAGTTGTCTTCCAGGATCAAAACCTCATGCTGTACGAATAACCAAAATTATTTTCAATAGCTTCATAACTTGCTTCTCTCTATCCCATAAAACCTTACCAAAAAACCATCAGTATATTCTTCCCTACTTWAAGGATATGGACCTTTGTTTTCAAAACAAACAAACAAACAAAAAAAATCAAGTCACTATTCCAAATGCAAGTTCTTTGAAGCACAGACTATCACCTAGTGTGCACACAGTTGGGGCTCTAAGCTTATCTGTGAAATGTCTCTCAAATAACCAATTCCTTGTTTAAAAATATTTGACTATTAGCTGATTAAAACTTGGATTTAATTTTTTTTTAATTTCTTCAGAAATTTTTTTAACTGAGATGAAAACAGAATACAGTGTTAGTATAGTCAAACAATTATTTTGCTGAAATGAAGGCTCCAAGGAGTGAGGAAGAAAAAAGCCTGTGAGAAAACAGTCAAGACCCAGTTTACTTAAAAGCAAAAGCAACTTGAAACAAAAACAACAAAAAGAAATCACAAAACTGACTTGATTTGTAAGTTTTGTAACAACTTAGCAACTTTTATCCTAAAACAAAGACTGTCCACTGAATAGACTTCCTCTATAAAATTCTGTAATTTAGAGCTTATCATTTAATGTAGTAGTTGTACCTATATACATAAAAAAAGTTACTAGTTAAGTTGGTAACTGTTGGAACTTCAAAAAAAACAAAAAAACACAGATTGACTTCATTTTTTAATTTAATTAAAGCAGTTACTTTTAGTATCCTCAAATACAGACACTGAACTCTCAAATGTTTAGTTCTATGAAGCAAATAATAGCTAAATAAGCCTATGCACAGATTTAATTAAGACAGTGAAGTGGCTCCAAAGGAAGCCCTGTGGTCTACTGTGACAAACCGCAGCCTAAGAAAATCCACAGGAGAGTTTAAACCAGTGCAAATTAACCATCTAAAAAGAGTTTACCTAAAATAACTTTATGGAATGTATGGCTAACAGCTAAACAAAGCTTCCCTTTTTTTTAAAACCTTTAAATGAAGAGGCGCACGCTTGGCTGCTGAACAAAACAAAAAAAACAAAACAAAAAATAAACACCACAAGATACAGGTGCCYTATTATGTTTCCTTTCTTAAGTAGAATATTACAGAAGCAATATCCTATAAAAATGCCTAGAAATGGTTCTTTTCCYTCACATCTACATAAAGAACTTCTGCTATTTGGAGTGTCTTTTTTTTTTTTTTTTACTCCCCTACTCCCCCTTGTTTTAATAGGAAGAGATCAAATTTAACTAGACTTTTTATTGAATATAAACTCGCAGGGCTTGGCTTGAATGTGAACCATTCCGTTTTTACTACAATGCCTCATTATTTACTCAGTCTGATTCTACTCAAACTCTGGGAAATTAATATTCTACTTTGCAGTTTCTTCTCTGGGATCAGAGCCCCAGTATCTTTCTCATTAAGGCTTCCAGTGCATATTTCAGTACCRATGTACAGTGCAGCACCTCCTCTCTCATTCCTTCTACACAGTCTTTAATTCCCAATACACTGCAACCATAACCCACTTTTCCACTCTAATTCCTAAAAATATAGTTCGCTATTTAGGAATACCTTTGTTTCTCACAGGCTTTAGAACATTACTCTTTCAATGCTGTGAGGCTGCTCTTATCTTTGGGATGGGAGCGTCTATCCCCACYGGAACTTTTTAACTCTTTATAAAATCTCTCTCAGCCTTGCAGCTTCCTGCACTAAGAATGGAAAGTGCACATGCAAGCACCAACTTCTGTATTCCACACAGCTCAGAAAAGGTAAATCGCTTCTCAAAACTTACTCTAACTTCTAAAAACAACAATCAACTATGATTTACAATTTTTCCACATTTTGTGGATTTGCAGTGGTATAATCTAGAAGATAGACTATGGGACTGAGAGAGAAGAAATCTATAATCTGATTTGGACTCAAAGATTCTGGCAAACAACTTAATCACTTGTTTTCTCTCCTGCAAAACAGTAACGTACCCCGAGAACCACTAAACAAAAGACTAGTGTGCAAAGAGGCAATTACATATTCATAGTAAATACTGTGATTATGTGTCAAAAGTGTTTTTAGCTCTCCTTGCATACATTAATTCATTCAGTGAATTCTGTTAATTTTGTAGACACCTTTCAACGAAGCAACCATTCAAGAGGTGTGACAAGAAAACAGTATCTTTCTTACAAATCAGCAAAGCCCACCTGTATCTATCAAATGGAAGTGGACTTATTGATACCTAACTTGTGCAAGAAACTGGACTTTCCAATATGATTTATACTGTTGATTGGATACAATGAACTCACCAACAATAAATGAAAGAGAAACAGTTTTATAAACCAGCTGACAACCAACACTTGTGTTTCCTTCTGCTTTGTGGTTGACCCACACTTTTTTTAATAAGTAGTAGTATCTTCTGGATATAAAACTCCTTATACAAATAATTTAGTATTTCAGAAAGAAAGTATAAAACTTGAGTCCACAACCTAGTCACAGTTCCTTTAATAAATGGCAGTATAAAAGTCCAATTATGGATGTGCAAGTTTTCTACAACAGTAGAATAACATTTTCTATTCCTCATGTGTTTTAAATGTATATACTCTGCAGTAAAAATTCATGATCATTAAAATACTAATCATCCATAATTAATATACTGCAAAAGAAAAACAATGTGTAGTGAAGACAGGGCACATAGGCAAGTTGTAGCACAGCTATTTAACTTCTAAGCTTCAGTTCCAAAGTGCTGGAACAAATTTCCATGTTCTCCATATGACACCAATCATTACCAATTATCTCGGGGGCACACTCACTGGTACTACTCCAGATGCTAGCACAGGGGTGGGATGATTTTACTTTTGGTTTATGATACTGGAACCTATTCTGATTTGCTACAGGTAGAAAAGCAATGCTTCAGATAYTCATGATTAAGTTCCTTAGTAAGATAAAAAATGATGCCAATTTTCTGTTGCAGCTTCTTCAATAGGAGAAAAGAAAAGATGAAACAGAGGGAGTTTTACTACTTACGGCGCTTTTGTTAGGTACAACTCTTACATGAGAGCTTAAAACTGTTGTCATTTAAAAGGTTGAATGATCAACATATAAAATGCAATACTTAACACAGTGGCACTCTGGAGGGCCATGGATCCCTGCCCATACTGAAATTTTCCTGGAACATTCAGCAGTCTCTTCTCTAATGTTGAGTTATTTATGTTGGGAGATTAAATGCTTCCACTTTTTTTTAAACTTGTTTACCACTTGAGAGAGACGGGTAACACACAAAGCAAGATGCAAGTCTGTTTTGTTTTTTAAACCTAAGAATGCAAAATTTCAACATKCTATGAAACATCTTCTGCTCCTTCCTTTTTGACACAGAGCAAGCTATGTACATTTTCCCTGCTTAATCTGGTATTTTTGTAGAGCATAAGTAGAAGGTTATTTTTACTCATTTTCAGCCATAATTATGAGCAGAATACAAGAGTTCCTCATACCTCTGAAATGAAAGCTGCAAACCCAGGTAATACTGATCACCACCATTTCATAAGCACTATCCATATCCTAGAATGTTGTCCAGAAATATCTAAGTAAGCCCAGGTCACACGTGAGACTAGAGAAAAAAAATTTGACTGATAATGCAATCACAACATTTCTACAGATAGGAATAATAAGTATATCAGAACTAAGGAGAAAGATTCCCAGTAAGTTTAAATTCCTCTATCACACACACAGGAAGGAGACAAAGTGAGCRTTGTAACATCGGTATCCATCAATAACTTGCACTTCTCTCACTTGTTCTACCTTACAAGCATTTTTAGTACTAACTCTAYTCCTGTTTATTGTCCATAAAATTATGCCCTTTGCATTTTAGTATATTATACTGTTTATACTAGAAAATTTAAAGTGTTATGTACTCTCGTTATAAGTTGCCTACCAGGTCATACACTGTCAAATATTATTTCTGTGTCTGATTCTGTGCCTTTATCACATATCTYGGTCATTCATAAGTTTAACGCATGGAGACACAGTAGGCTTTTCTTGCTTTAAAAAAAACTACYTCTATGATAAATGTCACCAAAGTAAAGCTGTCCACTGTTTTTGACATTTGAGTTAATATTATTTTGAATTTTAAAAAAAATGCAYATGATCTAAAATTTAATCCAGAGTTTTTTGTAGCCAGTTATCAAATTGTCTCTGTCACACTAGTTTCAGAATTTTCTATGCTTTAAATTGTAGGAAAAAAAAAAAAACTACAAGAGGAGCATAACCTTTTGTTGAAACATAAGCCAAGAAATTAAAACCTGAACGAAAATTTTAATGAATTCAGTATTGTTGGGATATGTCCATTTCATTGTGACATTTTTTGTTGTTCTTTTTGAGAACTTGACTCAGACAAAAATCATTTAACTTAGTAAAGGTTACACAATTTTCCCATCTCTGCTTAGTTCTGTATCAGGTCCAGCTGTGTTGAGTTTACTTTGAAATTACACCACTTGCTTAGTAATGCAAACACACACAGAGTAAATACCGTAATTTTTGCCTTATACACTTTATGACCTTTGAATGCTATTTCCTTGCTTTGAATAGCCACTTACTCCACAACTGGCTTCACTGACTTTGAGAACTGAGAAATAGTACACTCTGAGAAATGCAATGCTACTTGCTGCAAGCATCAGCATATAGATTTTAGAAATTTTATACGTTTTTTCTCCAAGCAGCCAAAATTGTGGCCTTTTGGCTAAGTGGGTGGACACACTCTCACATGCCATCTAAAATGCACATACCTTATGAGTTCTCTATGTGAATGATAATTTAAAGTAACATTGTTACAAATGTGATTTATTAATCAACCAATAGGCTTTTAATAGTACTTTTCTACTGAAGTATGTTATAATTTAGGTAACATTTTTTTTACCCAAGAGCACATGCTATGTCAGAATTAGCAATGTTAATGGACAAAATCCAATGGCAAACAGGTGCACGAAGTCCCAAACCTACCTAACAATTCATATTCTTAGTAAAAGAAGATCACTACTTACACACATGCATTTGTGCTAATTATTTTTTAAAATTCACATCAAAATACTGGAACAGTATACATAGTAGAATAAGAATTATATCTTGGTGAGTAAATAAATAATTATGATGTGGCATTTTCCTATGCAACAAGTATGTGTGTCATTTTGTTTGTATGTTTTTAGAAAGTCAATATATCTAGCCAAAATATGGGCAAGAGTTCCATGGTCCATGCTTTTCTTCAGCATTTCAAAGAATATTGCCAAAACTTAATTTTGATTCATGTAATCTCCTGGCGTAACAGTGATACACCGAGCTGTGAAAACAGACTTATTAATCTGGCTAAGCAGACTGGATAAAAAGGTCAAGATTCGACCTTCTTTCAACAGTTGAAGAATGAAGACACCACCTTTGACATAGAGTCATCCTACCTAGGTAAAAAACAGAATTCCTGCCTATAGTTTTGAAATCAGCATGGACTGCTTTACCAAGCTGAATAAAAATCTACTGCTCTAACTTCAATATCCAACAGGATATATTCAAAAACATCTATATGCCTCATGTTCAAAGCCTCAYGTGACTAGAAGTCAAAACCTACAGTACATAAATATATCCATTTCTTACCAACAGCTCATTTAGAACACATCTGCAGAGCATAAGCAAATTCTTAAAAAGAACCCTGAAAAACACCAAGAAAAACTATTGGCATGTAAACTACCCAATACATGCTACAAGATGTTCATTTGGCCTTTGATAACACTGCAGCACTAATAAAACAGTTATCTTGACTGCAACAGACYATTATGTGGATATCAAACACAGTAACAGACTCAGAAAAATGCATAGGAAAGGATGTCAAGAAGCCATTTATGTTCATTTTCTGCCCTTTAGAATGCTTAATGTATGTGCAATACATGTTTTGTAATTGCTTCAGATATGTACAGTATTATATGCTTCCATGGAAGAGGGCTAGTAAGTTGAGTATTCTACCTTTTCATACCTAGCGAAGCTGTTGCTTCACCTGTTCCACATATAACACTGCACCTCACTTGCAGAAAATCAAATAGATAAAAATATGCAGCCACATCCCCTGTTCTTTCCACTCTGAACACCGTTTTAATTTCACTTCAAGTCCCGTGTGGCTGTGCAACATGATGAGGGCTCTACCATCCCATCTCATTTAGCTCAGTGAAACTGCCTGACTTCAGAATGGATCTCAGCATGAACCACAGAGACCATGAACCCACTGAGTTACTAGTTACATAACCTGGTCAGTTATTTGCGCTTTTAGTCCTCAAATTCTTTCTTCAGTCCCTGGTTTGCTGGTCAAAAAAGGATCACTGCATACTATTGAAGGGTGTTCCCTAAAAATGCAAAGGAAGACTTCAAATAGTGCAGTAAACTTAGCAATTAAAAATGAACAAAGCTAGCAAGGCTTTGAAGGATGAGAGAAGGAATTATAGTAGGTGCTTCAATAATATTAGATAAATATTTCCTACTGCTGTCATTATTTCACAGCAATTCTACATGAAAAATTCTTCATACACCCTTTTCAGCCTTTTATATTTTATAGCAAGAGAGAATATTTAAAATTGAAAGAGAAAGATTAAAAACCTCATGTTTGGTATGTTTATGCCATTGATTACTGCATACAGGCACCCAATGAACAACTGAATCACTGGGTTGCATAGGGTCTGTTTTTTCAAGTGCAGTATGTATAAGGCTCATTGCTATTTATGCCTGCTTATTTTCTATGACTGTTGGGCGACTGATGAATAGAATATGAATCACAGAAGTAAACCAACAGATGTGATTCTACTTCATGCTGAAAGGAAAAAAAAAATCTCTAGATGTGCTCTTAAAAGTTGTAATTTCATCTAAATGATCAGAGGTTGCGCATTTCTTTGAATTACTCGGGTGAGAGCCAGGGCTGATAATCAGCTAGCTTGATGCAGCTCTTACCAACAACTTGTAAGGATTAAGGAGTTGTCAAAAAGACATCATTAGAGTTCTAGTGATTATTTTCCTACAGTAAGTCACTTTAAATTAGAAACTAATGCTTGCTTTCTTTGATGGTTTTTAGTTATCTGCAGGTGAAAGAATATAAGCCACAAAAGAAATTTGTTTCTGTTATTAATTTTTAATTTGTTTTGAAACATTTTGCAAGTATCTTCATAGACTTCATAGTTCATGTCACAGACAGTACAGCACATATTCTCAAGTAGCACAGTGATGGAAAAGATGTTCTAAATGTYAAATCCTAGATATCAGCTTGTACAGGTAGCACTACTCTTAGTACAGTGGCAATGAAAAATATTTTTGAAGTTACACCGTGAAGAAAATCCACTAGCCCTTCAAGAATAATACATGAAGGAAACAGATTACCTTTAAACACAGAGAAGATTTAGTCTTCTACTTTCAAAAAACTCACAAAATGAAAAACAGAACTATCACCATTTTTGACATTACTGATTTGTCTGAATCTAAATTTAGAGCTGAAGTATTGGGGACCAATATCTAAACACGAATACACTGTCTTTAAATTTATGATTCCAATGTAGAAAACATTTAATCTTATTACATTGATAAACTGCTGCACTTTATTACAATTAACACCTTGTCAACAACTGTTACCATTAAGAACACACACAAATACTTCCCCCAGGAGAACCTGATGTCCACARTAACTACAGAACATTCCAGGGATGTAAATCAGGAATACCACTTTGTATAGGAAACAACCAGGGTATTTTCATCTTCCATATCAAAATACCAAATGGCTATACTTGCCCCTAGTTTTTGCCTGGCTAAATGCAGGAGAGAATAGAAGGAGATTCTGCTCTCCTTCTCCACGTACCAGGAATAAATCTTGGATCACATGAGAAAAGTTTATGACAAAACATTGGTCAAGAAGCACACAGTATGTGTTCCATTCTGTGCATCTTAATCTACAGATGCAACTGATTCCTGACAGAAGAACTTCTTAATTGTGTCTCCATCTTCAAGCACATGCAATACTGCTCAGAAAGACCAAACTTGTGACACACAATATGGTTTACCATACACAACATTTTTTGGAAATCTACTGATTTTTTAGTGCCTCCAGTAAGTTCATACAAAATGATAAATTTTCAGGACTGTATGACTACATCCACACTAAAGGATCCTGCCTTCTTGCTTCTTATATGTGATAGGATTATTTTCATACATGGTGTTCTCAAAGACTACTGATCATGGACACTTTACAGAATACTCTATTTCTAGAAAGTACTCTGTGAAGAGTATGAGGATAGCAAGCCCCTGGCTTCCCCAGTTACCTTCAGTTTACATGCCACTGAACTGAGACTGAACAAGAACCTTTTTTAATCAGAATCCTTATGGATTCTATCAAAAAAGAGAAGAAGTTTTTAGAAGTTAACCTCCGCATTTGTAACTTCGCCACAGAGAAAAAACGAGTTATCAAACACAGATACTATACTTTATCTTAGCCAAAAGATCATTATTATTATATATAAGACAGAAATAAGAAAACAGAAAAGAATGAAAGCTCAAGAAAACTCTGGGGTTCACATTAAGATCACATATTCACGGTAGGGACACGTGTTTTACRGGTGTGGCATTAGACCTATATGACCATCTTAGCTCCTGGGTGCTTTATAGACAAAAAACAGAGAGAGAATGCCAAAGTCCCTTAAGTGTTGGCTAAAACCCTACACAATCATAGCCCCATATGCAGAACTATAAGAAAAGTAGTTTTACATATGGACAAAAATTTCTCAGGTTATTTTTGGGGTGCAAGTTTAGGATAAACCTGTATGTGTAAGAACTGACAAATCTTAGGATCAGTATTAATACCTAGAGCCACAAAAGTGTGTCAAAAAGTTCATGGGCCTGTTTTTCAGGGCTGAGTACACCCTGCAATCCCCATATGAAGTCCAAAAAACCCAAACCAAAACAAACCAAAAAAACCCAGGTTTTACATTGTATCCAGTATACTCAGATTTTTACCACATACATCATACATCCTTTATTTATAGTGAGTACCACCTTCCTCTGCCTTACTGATTTCACAACTGTTTACAGAGTGCATGCACACTTATTCTGAGCGTGGGTGGGAAAAATCTGGTATATGAAACTGGAGGAACATTATGCTATCCTTCTGGCTTAAGCCAGACCAAAATGCTCATTAGAAATGGCAAGCATTTCAAATGACAACAAGAATTCACCTCCTTCTACACATGATGTCTCCCATACAACCTACTGAAGCCAGGGCAAGCTCACTAAGCAGTATGACATTAACAGTAACAGACTAGTTAAAAGTCTTCTCTGATAGAAAGTACATGTACATATTTTACCAGCAACAACAAATGACACTGCACATTCCCAGTTCAAACGACCCCTTCTCAGTTTTTTGCAGCCCTTCTTTCAGTATTGTGATTTATTCAGCTCTTGCCTTTTACTAACATTGCCTTTTCTTTCTGTTCCATCATGATCTCTTCATTGCTTCACACCACTGTGTAACAGTGTACTTAAGAATCCACACAGCATTAAGAAACCAAAAGCACTACAGTTACGTATGAGGGGGACAAAGAGGATGACAGCTAAAAGAAGAGTTGAGAGACTGAAAAGAAGGRTGGAAAGCTTGTCTGAAAATAGGGCAAAAGAAAAACTGCCACAACATGAGAAACAGAAAGAAGAAAGAAATGACAACTCTTGAGAAAGGAAAAAAGTGAGGTAAGAGAAAAGTACTACAGAAAATTTATACTCTCAATGTTTTAAAATATGTATGGGTGAGAACATAAATTAGTTTATGATAAGACAGATGTTAGCAATTGAGGATTTAGTTTTTATGTACAAATCCTCAGTGTACTCCTAACTTATGCTTAGTGAAAACTTTCTCTTTTCCTGCACTCTAAGCAGTTATGCATAACTATATTTTGTTATAAATATGGTTATACTTCTTCATTGCCAAACTGCTCCCTCTAACACCAAAAAGGCAGCAAATTTATTTGGAGGAAACAAAATATGAACGCTTTTAAAATAATTTTCAAAAAATCTCAACAGTACTTTTGATTCATTTTGACTCATTTTGTTCACTTTTTTTTTTAATGCAAGATTCCTTACTGCAGCACGTATGCAATTACACCAGCAGACGACACTCTTCTAATGATTTGTCAGAAGTTAGTTCTCTGTCCTGTCAGCTTTTTATTTGTTGAGGAAATAAAAAGGAAAAAAAAAAATCAATATCCAGAAAACAACTGAAAATTAAACTACTTCAGGTGATATGATCTAATTTCTACAGTTTACTTAGCTCAAAGGCACTGTCTTTGTATAATGAGTATGCAGTACTGCATATTAAAACACACCTCCAAAAAATTAGAACAATAATTTTGCCGCAGCCCAGGACTCTCCAAATTAGGGCAGGAAGCACTGGTAGTTAATTATGAAATACTGTCAGTCTTTATATTAAAATTAAGATTTGTCTTTTTAGTATGTATTTTACTATTTCTCCAAAATAAAGAAAACATTTAAACATAAATTTTTGCACACAAAACAAGCCTTTAATGATAAACTGTTGACACCAATTTCTTTTAGCACCAGAAGTAAATTACCTATAATGCAACAAGCCACTGACAAAGCAAAACTGTGTTTGTGGTTCTCACTGCAACAATTTGTACCTTAAAAAGAAAAAAAAAGGAGAGCCCACTCATCAGATACAGCCAAGGATAAGGCAGTAACCAGAACTACTTGGTAAACAACAAAGCATAACACATACGCAACATTACTGTTGAAATATTTCTGCGACACAGTGGGCCAGCATATACTGCTGGCCTACCAGAAGTTCCTTTAAATACCAGTGAATGGAAAGAAACTGCTCTAGCATGCCAACTCCCTCTTTCCACTTCTGTGAAAACAGCTTTTATTATGCAGCATGCAAAACATTAAAATTAATGTTATAAAATTATTTATCTACTTACCGCCTGAGGAAAAAATACCACAGATAAAGGTATTATMCACATGAACATCCTTCTCTATCCAGAGATTCATTCTCAAATTTTATTCATTACTAGTCTTACAAAGGAGGTTGCCAAAAGCAAGGCCGCAACACAAGTCTGTCCCACATTATTAGAGAAACAAGGAAGTCTGTGCAACATTATGCCTTGAAACTCTGCTAACACTGAATTGCAGCTAGTCTCCAGGTAGTGTCCAGGTACTAAAAGAAGTTAGTAGTTCTGGAAAAGAGTCCTACTCAGACAGTGATGGAGCTCTCCAGACCAGGCTCTCTAGTGACCTGCAGAAGCRGTCTTCTCCAGCATTTACAATAGACTCAAGCAATTGATACTAGGTAAAGAGCTTTCACAGAGGCAACTCAAACTGGAGTCATATACTACTTTTGAGGTAACGGCAAACAAAGAAATTTGGAGATCTCAAGACTGGGAAGTTACACCCATGAAGCTGTAAAAGCAAGTGTGGAAGGTGCTATTGTCCAGTGCCAAGCAAAAGAGGTCCTTCTTTGGCAAAGSGCAAAGAGGGAGAGCACAATCCAGCGCTTTAAAAAATCCTTATCATCCAAAGTATCTGTCTTTTGAATTCAGTCACATAGTCTGCCAGACTTCTTTCATTTATTCCTATGTTTCCTTTTCAAAAGCTTCCTTAATTACTTTAATGAACTTTGTCCTGGCACTTTCATAGGATGTAATGAATGTTTTGGGAAATAATGCATGAAACAAGTTACTTGCAGTTCTATGACGAATTATTGGTGATTGGTTTTAGATAAGCTCTCAATCAAAACATTTCAAGTTCAAGATTCCTCTCTGCCTAATTCAGAGCAATATCTTCAACTAAGGTTTCCATGTCCTGGGTAAGTGTGCCAGTTACCAGACTCTATTACACTCTAAGGTGCACTGATCTCCCTTTACTGATGCTATTCCACTTTAAATAAAATGACTATAATCGTCATGAAAACAAAGTCTAAGACCCATTCACCTCGCTTTGCAGGTAAGCCTACAGCCCAGCCATTATGCACATGAAGCTCACTTTCATCTTCCCCCACAGTAATAACACAGAACAGAATGTGTCGTTCCAGTAGCTGAGTGACACTGTTATTGAACAACCCTTACCAGGCTAAGAGAGTAATTTTTTCCCAGACAAAACTTCCTAGTAAAGGCATAAAGCATTTCAGACCAATGGAAACCACCTTTTTCCAAGGTAGAGGGCACATAGCTTATCTTCTTTGGATAGAAACAGCTCAGTCCTGTGTTTTGATCTGTAAATATTTGTAAACAACCTCATTTCTCTCCCAGGAATATAGTGACACTGCAGGACATCCCTTCTCTTTTAAAAGATGTAAAATCATGGTTTACCTTTGTTTCCCTTTTAATCCATTTCAGTTTCAGTTTTCTATTATGTGCTCAAATATTGGAATTATTTGACTATTGACAAATTTACTTGATGAACTCCACATTTTGGTACATACACATTTCATATTAAAGATAATAAACAGACATCATCATGAGGTTTCTGCAGTCAGCGATGACCATGCCATAATGGGGATGACGAATTCATTAATTTTGCCAAATGCTTTTAACTATCCATCTCACAAGTACCTTCATATTTGAAATGAGCTGTTCTTTCTGACATGGCTGCTGACCATTTTCCAGTCTTGCACACCAACACACCTTTTTTTTCCCCTTCCTGTTTTAACCTTTATCTTAGCCTCRTGATGAGCTACCTGTACCCTATTTGCAGCTAAGGATCACAAAGTACTTAAAACTAGCTAATACTATTGCCTACACYTGAAATGTCATCTTTGGAAAAATAATCCAATCTTTGTGGTAAAAATTGTAACTCCCCGATGTCTCTTACACTTTTGGATGTGCAATATTCRTGAAGTCTACTGCAAAAGGAGAACATATCCCTTATTTCTATGTTCCTAAGAGTGTGCTTTAACTGTCAGGATATAGATTATTCTGGACTAAGGGTGACAAGAAAAGTATGATACCTCTCTCTATGTAGGTGTGTTTTTTTGTTTTAAATGGATCACTTAAAAATTCATTATGCCAAAGAAAGGGAGGGGGAAGGCCAGTTGTGCCTCTCCCAGGTTGGTTATACAGCTAGCAAATTCACAAGTGAAGATGTGAGAACTTAACGGACCACAGACCAAGTACGCATAGCAGCTTACTACTCCACTAGAAACATGCCTCAATCATTACAATATTCATGATTACACTGTAAGAGCAATGTATGAATAGCCACCGAGCAAAAGAAAGTAGGACTCTAATCCAGGGTYCCATATGAGAGATGAGGAATCTCGGTTCCAATCCCAAGTCTGCATTTTATGTTACACTAGTACTTCAAATCTCTGACTTGAATGCAGGCTTTTGTCTTCTCCTTACATTCCTCATTTCTCTTCCTCAAGTCACTTACATAAAAAAAGCCTTTGCCTTCCCTAGCATTGGCAATATAATCAAATATCCAAAATCTGCTATACAGATAAATTATCTTGTATTTGCTGTGGACTGAGAACATACACCTGAACTATAGGTCAGCTAACAGTTACTCATTATCCAATGGTAACTCATTCATAGAACTAAGTCTTACAACTCATTCTAGATCAGGGCTTACATCATTTAACCTATTTAAATCTATACTTTAAAATACATTCAATGATTTTCCAAGACCATTTGGCTTATCTTTAGGTTATTTTATTACCTGTAAAGTGTTCAAATCTGCATTTAATCTCACAATCTCCACATCTATTAATCAGCCAGTTGTATTTCAGCAAATAYGTCTCTTAGAGCTGTCACCTTGTCTAGTTGGTTATAACAACTGGATTAAAAAAATAATAACAACACAAAAAAATCCTCATGGTTCTTCTGAGCACTAATATCCAGGAACATATGCGGTAGCAAAATATATTATAAATACCACAGATTAACTATGGGACAAAACAATTACATACAAATCACAATAAATATTTAGCAAAAACTTGCCACAACTACCTTCAAATTAAGCTGTTAAAACTACAGGCTAAACATTTAAATACAAAATAGATTAAGTATTAATTATGAAATTCATGTATTGAAATCCCACTGATGGTTTCAAAACACAGTGATTCATCTGAACCATGGCAAACATTCCTTGAAGGTACTCCTGCATTTACAGTTGGGAATTATAATTTAAATACCTCCTCAAAGAGCTCTATCTCTAAAATCTTTGATATTAAGTTCTTCTCAAAAGGAATTTTTTATGAGCCACAACATTGCTACCAAAGATCTTCTAAACAACCAGAAGCACAATGACTTTGTGGGACAAGGAACAGTTCAAAGTAGTATCAAGTTGTTCATAGCACCACTTTAGGAGGTTTCTGAAACTGATGAATCTCTTGTTCAGATAACACAGTAATAGCTGCATTAAAAATGCAGTCAAAAAAAGGAATTTTTTCAGCTCTGAATGGTATGTGAAACAACTCACCTACTCTTAATGTTACTTTTTTCTTTCTAATTTGCTCTGCAAAGCATGTATCTTTACTCAGGTATCTGAACTTGTCCCACAAGAGAAAGACTGGGACTTCTACATGTGAAACAGCATAGTGAAGAGTGTAAAGAATTTTGCCTGATGGTTAGGAAAAAAAATAAGTATTTCCTATTTGTATGAAGCAAAGAAGTTTGAAATGTTTCAGAAGATAGCATCATCTCAAAGACACTCTCCTCAAGTGCAAGAAAAATTTTTAGGGAAGATCTTTGAAAAAAAATGTGAAAGGTCAAGCTATATAAAGTTAAATTACCAGGCAAATCAGGTGATTCCACTGCTAAAGGTTAAAGAGTTTGTAGCAGTAGACTGCCAGATGTGCACTGGTAGTAACTGTTGAACAAAACATTATTTCCCTTCCAGATTGGTTATACTTAACAATTAGCCACACAGTTTTGACACTACCTCGGAAGAACAGAAAACCAATTTTCACAAGTCTGATTATCTAAGAGTAAATGGTGTTGTCTGACTGTGTTTAAGTGACTAAAAAGTATGTATCATTATTCTTTARCACTAAACCTGAACAACACTTTGACTTAAAACTGATGGAAAGTGTTTAGGTATGTAATATTTACTTAACAGCAATCTATAGCAAATTGATTAGATAGCATGTTTAAACATCTTATTTTCTTTAGTTATGTGGTTAAATGCTAATTAACCACATACATTAACCACATTGTGAAGCAGTCCTTATATGCCTAAGATAACAACAGAAATATGATCCTACACTTACTGATTCAAAAAATTTGAATTACACGGCAAGTAGATTTATATACCTCAGTAGGTGCACTTTCTATCAACAGTCAAATGGGATTTGATTTCTTTACAACTACTCTTCAACATATTCACATTTAGTAACAGTTGCACTGCATACTTGCAGATTCTTTAGTGTATTACATTTGTTTCTGGTATTGTAATCCATTGTTCACTTTCTGAGAAAGGACTGAGATTACCACTAGGAAATTATTCTCACAAGACAACTTCCATCCCACCCCCCCCCAAAAAAAAAGTTAGGCATAAATTTAAGAAAATCCACCAGCCATGAGAACTTCAGATTAGATCTTTCAGTGTCCCATCCTCTTTCAACAACTCCCTATAAGCAGAGTTTCATCCACCTGTGTGTTTTCTTAAATTACAACTGGTCTAATGGGGAAGACAAATGCAACAGTCTATCTCACTTTCAACTGTTACAAATTGCAGACAGACATCACTAATGCGCCACACATTTTTAAACTTCTCTTTGCAGCCACAAGATTCAGAACTCTATTTAGACTCTTTTAGTAAGACTGAATATTCTGATCAGATCCCAGAATCAGGATCTGTAATTCTTAGCCAATTTTGTTATGACAGTCTCAAAAACAGAAGATTAATAGAGGAAAAACACAGACTCTTTCAGTGCCATGTTAGACAAGCATTTTGTAAGCACTGTGTTTTGTCCCTGAAATACATAGTCAATGTTTTTTTTCATGGCTAGGGGGATTCTAGCCAGTATTAGACCCAGAGCAGCTATTTTTGCCACTATAGGTTCACCTTTCCTCCTTTCTGAGCCAACACATTTACTCAGCAGCCTGAGGGCCATTTAACATAGTGAACTAAGAATGAAGGACTCTTACATTTTAAGCCCAATTCAAACGTTAACTATCTATTGTGTTCAGTCCAGTATGCATTCTACGTAATTTCTTTTTCAAGCTGGGAATAAAAACATGAATGCTTACCAACTTCCTGACTAGTGCTGTAAATATAAATACAAATTTGCAAAGCACTGAAAGGCTAAAATTAACCTGTGCACACATAACCACCTGTAACCTGAAAGAAGCAGACCAGCTTATGTGGAAGCCTCACAAGTAATTCCTTAAAAATTACAGTAATAATTTTGCAGAAAGGAAATTATGACTTGAACACGCTCTTTCTCTGTAAGAGGGGAATACTGCTTCTGTGAGAATCACCATTGGTTCCCTAAAATCTGAGCACTGTGCCTGTACATTCAGGCAGAATCACAATTCAGTTCCGTGCAGGAGGAAGAATTAAAATACTTAAGTCTGGTAACAGTGATGGCATATTTCATAATAAGCATCATCTGTACATCACTGCAATAAACAGGAGATCTACCATTAAATTTAATGAAAAGTGGTACATCTCTGTATCCAGTTGGTAAAAATAAAACAAGAAAAATATTTTTAAAAAAGGCTTCCCTCAACCACAAAGTCCAGATWTAAAGGAAAGATTTTCCAGCAATTTAAATCCTGAATTGAACAGGATTATAGAAGTCAGAGACCTTTTAGAACTTCAAGGGCAAGTACAGGATAAAGGAAGAATCAAAATTAAACGGATAGTACTTTTTATGCAGGCCAAAAAGTTACGAGCTCTCTCCAGCTCAAAGTCAGAGCAAGACCTATTGGTCTCTGAACATATATCCTCATAGATCTCCTGATATTTGTTCGTATCTTTTACCCTGTTAGGAAAAATCAGCTACCAAACAGCATTAACCTCACGGCTGACAGCAGCAGAATTCTAGGTGCTGGTCATAAGACTTTCAAGTTTTCCTTGTTAGAGTCTGCAGAAGGTTCAGTACTTTGCATCGTTCACATGCTTTTCATTTAGAATGTAATGACCTTTTTCCTTTTTTTTTTTTTTTTTTTTTAAGTCATATCTAAAAATCTTAGACAAAGTCAGAAATAAGAGAGCTTCCTCCTGGCAAAGAAAATTTAAGACTTATCAAGGCCCCAGGCAAAGCTTAAGGCCTTCTCCTCCCTGCTCATAAATGGATGATATGTGTTGTCACATAACTTAGCCTACAAGAACCTTTACTAGGAGTTGAAGCCTTATGCAATTGCCTACAGACCAAAGAGTCTCTGGATTTAGGGTGATCATAAATGTAGATTATGCTTTTTCCCTAACACACTTACCTGCAAACGTACCATCACTGAATCTGGAAACTACATATTCCAGTGGGAAGCTTTCCCAGAAGCATAATTTCTCAAAGGTTAATGTGCAATTAAAGCAGAAAATTTATTATATTGGATGGGATTTTTAAAATGCAAATACACATTTTGTGTTCAAATTGCTTTGGAGTAGATATTTCTATTAAAATTTCCAGCAAAGTAAGTTCAATAAATCACATCATTTGTAATTAGTTATTTCAATGAAGCATGCTCAGCGTATCACCTATTCATGAATTTATGATATAAGGCAGAAATTTATGACATGTAGGAGATAACTGAGTTCCTATGTGATTAATCCATGATTATTTTAGCAACAATAGCATTTCATATAGTCTGTTCAACTTGTGTGCCYGTTAGAACATACCTACAAGATTAATCTGATGTCCAGCTTGTTAAATGTGCTGTGTTTGATTGCTCAGGGAAGACAGTCTACTTAAAACAGCTTTCACTAACAGATGCTTATCTGTGCATTGTATGACATCTTCTCTTGCAACCAATTATCTTTTTTTTATATACATACTTTTTGAAGTGAACACCTAGGTATCGGGGGGGAGGGGGTTCCAAATTGTTTTAAGTGCTGCTTCTCCATACCTCAACTTGTATAATTAAAAGAAGTAAATATAGGTTCTGTGTCAAAAAGTCAGCAATAATGTATTTGGATATCAGTCAGGTATTTTCTTGGGGTAGGGTGATATGAAGGCTCAATCAAATCCAGAAGTGCCTTAGATCTCCCTGTACCCTTGGAGTTATTCGCTAAACTCTTATGAAAAAAAGTAAAAAAGACTAGTGACACAATGCTTTCCTAAGTAAAAAATAAGCAAGCTTCTACAATATCTGAAAGTATTATTTAAAAATTGCTATGTCCAGCCCACTTTTATGTACAGCTACATGTAGGACAAAGAATCAGTGCTAACAAGAACAAAGGCTTTCAACTCCAAACTCAGATCCCTGCATTTGCTAAGTCAATCTATAGTCAAAAAATTTTACGCGTAACAGGTGAAAAGTAAARAATTCTGAGAGAATCAAAACATGGGAAGATCTACAGCTTTCTGTATATTTTTCTCAGCCAGTCACTAAAAAAGTAATGGACAGAAAAAGCCTTCTGGCTGTCAGTTTTGGATTTCATCCCTCACTATCTGTAAGATTACAAAAACTCAAGCTGTATTTTCTAGTACTGTAAGAGTCTGGTTTTAACCATCTCAAACAGTGAATCTTGCACTATTCCCTTCAGAATGTTATTCTGCAAACAAAATATGAGAAAAGAGTAATTAATACATAGCAGCTATACAACCTTTCATATGTTCAAAGAGCTCTACAAATTTGACACAGGGTTTGAACTACGCTTGTCACTTATGGCCATGCTTAAACTGAAGACATCTCCTTAAATCTCACCACATCTGTTCAATAGCATGTTAAAAATGTCTTTGGCATCAGTTGCTCTTGATGTTGCAATCCTGGTAAAGCTAACCTAATACGATTGTGGACACTGATGTAATAGAGACAACATGAGCGAGTTGGGGGGGGGCAGGAAAGAGGGTTATTTTTTTCTTCATTTGTTTCTGAACAGTTTTAGTTATGCATTCAGACCAAAGTAAGATAATGTGATTGTTGGAACGATGTCAGACTAAGAACAGCAGAGATTTCACTCCATCACCATCAAGACACAGACAACACATGGCAGACTAGGCCAGAAGATTCGTTCCACAATTAATGGAAGGCTGCTTCTCTAACACTTCTTGCCTCCTGCCCCCTTGAAGTCTGGAAAGTATCCCTGTTTAATGTTAATATCCTGTGATCTTAATCTCTTATTGATATCAAATAATTATGCAGTGAAATAAGGGGAAGAGAACTTCAGAGCTCTGCAAGGCCAGTTGGCACTCAGGCACCTAGTTAATATTTGTATGAATATTACTTTTGCTGTTCTAATTTTTCACTCTGTACTCTCCATAAA
The DNA here is from genome assembly GCF_003343035.1 of Apteryx rowi. Classification (NCBI taxonomy): domain Eukaryota; kingdom Metazoa; phylum Chordata; class Aves; order Apterygiformes; family Apterygidae; genus Apteryx; species Apteryx rowi. The sequence goes on along the minus strand of NW_020447196.1, from coordinate 7,705,697 downwards.
GTAAACTACTGGCTTTATTACCATTGTCTACTGGAAATATTCAAAAGGATGCAAATTTGTAGGTTTTGTAGGATTTGTGAATTTTTAAGAAAAGCTGAGTTTTCATCCATATAAATGTTTACAATTTTGCATGTGCAAACTATTAATCATTTTAGGCTCTAACTTAATCAATGATCAAAACATTTGCATAACTAAGAGTGAATTGCCTCACTGATATCAGTGAAATTATTTATGCTTAAAAGATCTGCCTCAACAAACATGGATCAATTTAGGCCCACAATCTCACAATTCACTCCTGACCTGGGTGTGAAACCTGAAGTTTCCAAACAAAATCTTCCTTCTTTGCAAGTCTTTCAGCCCCTCAGAAAAGGACTTATAGTATTTTGTATGAAGGGGAATGGAAGACTTTAAACAGCTCTAATCAGAAAGTTGCATATTTGTTTGTTTACAGACTATTTTTTCCTATTTTAGAAAAAGAGCAAACAGGACTTGTGAAAAAAAAGCCCCCTTTAATAACCTGGCAGTTATTTATCTCACAGACACAAAGAACAAACCCTTTTTGCTTTTTCCACACTCCTCTGTCAATAGCTGGCATTCATCATCTGCAGGAACAAAGAAATGACTTGAAGCATTGGTGTCTTAATAACCATTGTTGTACATTGTACCACAAGAAAAACATGGAGATCAATTTCTTAATATCTCAAGTTGAGGATGCTATTTTCTTGTAATGAAATTAAGCTTCCTACTTTTGCAGGAAAAACATATATAAAATGCCTAGATAGCCTATATAGATGTACATATACTCAAAAGTTGCATTTTTTACTGAAAATGTGGCAAGCCATCATCATTTCATATTTTGAAGTTCTTTTCCTGTCAGATCTAATAATTTCAGCCATGAATTTATACATTCATAGAATTAACTTATGTCTCATTAAGTACTCCTTATGTGAACACTTAGGCTTCGGGACTTGCTTCTTCATGTTCTTTCTGTTACCACAGATTTGCATACCCAGCATTAGAGTGAGAGAGCAAAGATTCTCCAGAAACAGTTTCCCAGTATTTTAGTTTAGAATCAAAATAGCTGAATAACATTTTCTCAGAGAAAATTTTTGCAGCATTTTACAGGAACGTTTTCAAAGATTTGGGGAATGTCTTTAAGGGAATTCCCATTAAAAAAAACCCTTTTCCTTAAAAAGCAGTGAGGTCTGATTAGAAGTACTCTTTTATACTTTTAAATAGCCTCTTAAACAGAATAATGATACCTTCTTTTTCCTCAAAGTAGAGTAACTCCTCCGGTCTCAACTGCGCTCAGCCATTTTTTCACATGCTTCCTGCTCATCAAGTAAAATAGTTGAAGAAATAATGTTTGGAAAACTAAGGCACTTAGTTCATCCATGTGTAACCATTCCACTCCTTGTGTGGTTGCTTTGATAAATGATCCAAATAATCATGATCTATGATTTTAAACACTAAGCATATAAGGAAATRTGATCAATGCACAATCTGCCAGTCTAAATGCAACTGACTGGCATTTCTGCATACAAAATATTTCAAGCAGTACCAGCTAGCTTTACTGCTCATAATTAGTGACTAGGGTCAATTTTCCATTAGATATAGCTGAGAGGGATTCCATTTTGAAAACTTTTTCAGTTTGGGGTGTGTGTGTGGGGGGGGGGGACTATAAACATAACACTCCTTTCTGATACAATAGTACAGCTCATTTCCCATAGTAACTCAGCAATAAGACAGACAGAACTACCAGTGATTGTTATAATATAAACCTGCTACCTAAATGCTACTTGTACTTATTAAAAGCAGTATCACCACCCTGTGCTGAGCTTTTTTTTTTTTTTAAAGCCCAGTAATTCATGTAACTAAATAAATTAAAAACATTTTGAAAAAAACAGCAACAGTAATAAATATTACAAAACTAAAAGTGACCAAAGGCTTAAAATGCTCCGAAGTTGGGTTAACTACATATCACTTTCACATGTTCATAAAGATGCCCTTGATTAGTTCTGTTCTCAAATAGCTCATCCCTGGTCCTAAACACTGATCACAAGTCAGTTCTTAAATGCTCTGAAGTGTTCAAAGAAAATGAAGGTTTATGTCTACAACATGTGAAGAAAATCACAACTGTGCTTACACAAGGGTTAAAGAAAAACTTCTATTTTTCATACCTAACATTTATGTTGATTACTAATCAAATCATAAATCAAACCACAAGAGAAGAAAAATCTCTACAATTATCCAGTCCACCAGACTGGAGAGTGACCGAAAAATACCACAGATAACACAATCCTGAGTGAATGTTTACTTACAGTAAGGTACTCGTAGATACCTAGGGTATGCTCTGATTACTGAAAAACATTTGTTAAGATTCTTTACATAAGAGGTCAGACATTCTGGAAGGGCAGTATTTTTTTGCATACGGATATGCATTATTGACTGTTCAGTCTGTGGTTCTACTGTAATTAACTTTTATTTGGATTTTTTTCCAGTTTCTAATTCATACAACTGAACATTCTAGTGACAACTGGATAGTACATAACTATATTATCCTTCTTAATTCGCAGTTCATGGCTCTATATCCTGCCTAATACTATTAAGATCCTTACAAACTCTTCCACTTCCTAGTACTCAAAATTTCTCCCAATTTCTTCCTGCCAAGGGCATTTTTTTTCCCCTACTGCTAGTGATTCCCAGTGAGAGCCTTTAGGTCTTGGTCCCTCTTATCCCTTCATCTTCGTTCATATCACCAAAGGGGTCAAGTGCCCTGCACAACAAACTCTTCAAATTTTACAGCTTTGATTAACCCTTTTTCTTTATAGGACTCCCCAAAAATTTCTAATTAGAACTTTTGTCTGAACTACTCCCCAATTCATCTCAACATTTAAAGGAAAAAAAAAAAAGTTGTTTCTTTCTTCCTCTGCATGACTACTTAGCTCTCCTAATTATCTTCTATACTGCCTCACTCTTTTCACTGTTTGCTGTTTAAAATCATCTGAACAGAAAGTCAGCTTTGTAGTTTTTGCCTTAGTATCCTTAATTTCTGAAGCTGGCATTGATATTAATGCCAACATGTACACACATAATGCAATTCAGTATTTGAGAGCACATCTTTTTAACAGCCGGCTGTTATCTCAGTTTTATCGTTAACTATTGGTCAAAAAGCTTTTTCTCGTTTGGAAAATTTTGCTTTTTGTCTTTCCCTGCCCAGGCTTTTGACAATACTGTCTGACAACAGGAGAAATACTATGCTACTTCGAGTAGATTTATAAAGCCAATTTCTGCCTATGGAGACTAACTTGTTTTTTATTATAGGTAGCATAACTGACTGTTCTTCATTACSAGCAGAAGCATTTACCCAGCCCAACACAAGCAGTGCCTTTAATGCTATATAGGATTTTTAGTGTACAGTGATGCTTTTGGGGATTAAATGTAACGCCTCTCTGCACTGTTTCTGGCAAAATTCATTACCTAGTCCTATGTCAACGTGCACATTCAAAAGGGTAATACCTAAATACATTTTAATGGCATGCCTTTCACCTGCTCATTCAGTAGCCATAAGTATGGGCATCCAAGCTTTTCAGTATAGTGAAGCTTTTCAGTATACTGTTAATTTTGTTAATTTCCCCAGCTCTGAATCAGTATTCAATTCTAAAGCATACACGACACTTTCTTTTTAATATTTTATATATGTGTGTATATATGTACACATTTTATAAATATGTATATATACGTGTATATACACACACATATAATACGTGTGTGTGTATACAAATATACACACACACACGTACATATAGCTACTTGGCATAAGCCTTCCCTTACATGCACAGCACTTTAGATGACCTTTAGGTCCCCGAGTTGTTTTACTTACACATCCACTGGAGGAATACTTCATGACAAAACCACTGTCAGAGCAGCTTTTGATTTTTTGTACCGCATATTTTATTTGTTCAAATAAGTTAAAACAAGGTTTCTCCTGTCAAATTAATTTTCTGGGCTGTTTTTTTTTTGATGATGTTTTTTCATGAAGTCGTATTTCCAGAAGATACTCTAATTCAACCTACACTTCAAAACAGATTCTTACTCCAGATCTATCACATAGGAACATTACAAAGTGCAAAACATGGGTGGTTGCTTAAAGACATAATTTGAAAGGAATTTAAGCTTACTCTTAATTTCAAATCAGAAATGTGACATTTATGCTAAGACAATGTTATGTGATCTACTTTTAGTAATCAACACTTAAGCTGGACCTCTCTATTAAGAACGGATTTTTGGGTCAGRTTTTCTATTCCTTAAACAGGATTCATAATCTTTATAGACAAATTACTTCATAGAAAAATGCAAACACATTAATGCTAACGTGTACAAATACATTCTAGCTATTGGTATGACAGGTCACTGGACAGGCAGAAAATCATAGGTAGACTGCCTCTTTCTAATAAATGACCTTTCCAGCTGAGAGGCCAAACTCTTGACCATACTCTTTAACTGACACCATATAAGCCTATCAGTTGAACAAAGATGATGCGCAGTTCCTAAGCTGTGCCTGTAGTAAGGCTTGGTCTCATACACTTCTGTGAGAAATTGTATCTTTAAATTTGGAATTTCTAAAACAAACAAACAAAACACACAGCCTTTGCCTTTGAAATGCAACTGTGACTCAATGAATTTGTTTACAAAAAGATGGAAAAAATAAAGCTTGTGCTATGTTTTACATAATAAAATTGCACTATATATATTTAATATATACCTGATGTGCATAATAGATTATGTTACATATATCAAATTACAAATGCATAGCTCTTTCTAAATTTTTCACAAGGGTGACCTTTTATAATTTCTTATGCATTCTGGAGCTGCATTAAAAATACATTTACCATTTGAAATTCAGATGGTTACAGTTATAAAGCTGCTGACTCATAAAATCTGAAAATGTAATAGCGAGTAGGATCTTAACTTGATGCACAATTTGCTGAACTTTTATGATAATTTCTATGAATTATTAAATTAATTCTGTGCTACTTCTGTATGCTTGTACAGAATTTTCCACAGATTCAACAGTTCATATTAATTGTTTGGCCTTCTTTAATTGTAGTATTTTGAATTTAACTATGATGTTTTATCAAAATGTCTCAAAGCTCCTTGCAAACATTCATTTTGTATTACTCCTAATTGTATCACTCACTACTCTGTGAAAAAAAGATGCATCATTACGTATGTTTGCACACAGATGGACTGTAATCCAGGATCCAGTGTCATGAGTATCAACTGTCTCTCACACCTAGCCCAATTCTGTAAAGCACAGCTGTGTAACCTTGGCTCATCTTCAAAGAAAAAAAAAATTACTTCTTGCTTGTTTCTTGTGAATAATTCTCAACCATGTAATTGAATATAATGCATGTTTTGGTAATGCGTTGTAGTCACATGCTGCAGCATATTCATTTCAGCAGCATCCCTGAACATACAGAAAGATCATTAGGGCCTGAGCAGATGAACCTGCAGCGCTCTGTTCTTTTCAGCTCTCCACAAGACAGCTTTCTTCAGTTGTTCTGTTCCCAAGTGGAGGACAGGAGGCTTTTCTCTGACAGTTCAGATAGGGCCAGGTGCATAAGATGGCCTTGGCTAAAGCTTATTTTGCAGCAAAACATACATACATAGAAGTGCTCAACCTCTATTCCCCTAGTCCTTGGTACTTGGGCTTCATCTGTTGGACATTTCCTTTACAGAAAGGATGGACAAAGTGCATTCTCTCATATGTCTGTCTGGTGATTCATATCATCATCCACTACTCATAAAACTGATATTAGTTCTATAAATAATTCTAAAATTTTAACAAAAAAGTTACCCTGAAACAAAAATATAATGAAGGCAAACAACCAAGGAAAGGATAATTGGATTTTTCTCAGGCTATGCTAATCCGTAGACTATAAATGCTGTCTGGTTACACTTGAATACTGTCAATTTGCATGTAGCTAGGAGCACTGGTGTGAACCACTAACATATTAGATCATGACTCCTAACACTAAATGCTCTTCTAGACTTCTAGCATTTCATACTCGAATTAGTTGACTGAGCATACTTAGACACATAAAACTAGGCTTTTGTAGAACTATAAATCAGAGGAAATTACTTCTAATACAATTTTTAAAAAATCAGATGTGCAAGTATTTGATCAAGTGTTTCTAGTAAGCAGAAGCTAACTACAAGTATATATGCAATAGCTGTTTATGCCTTGCTTGGCAAAAACAATCATTCAGACATTGGTATTCAGACAGTAAAGTGCTTGTCAAGATCAAAATGCTAATCATTGCTTGCTGAGAAATTCAGTTGTTCCCAGCTGTAGTGAAAGCAGCATGTAGCTAGAAGCAGCTGCAGAGTATTATTAGGATCTAGTCTTGACTGATGTAGGATTCCTATGCAAGTGTATCAGGCAATGGTCACCAATGAGTCTAGGACGATTTACAGAGCATGTAACTACAATGCTTGTCCTAAACATTAAAAAAAAAAATTAATCGGTATCAGAAGGCCTGTAATTCCTAAGTTAGAATACAACCTTTTCCAGCAACAAAACAAAATGTATTCTGAGATTTCCAAAAATGCTTCTTCCTTTGAACAAAGGATTTGCCCATTGTACCCATCCAGAATAAGTCTTAATGTAATTCAATTATATTAAGACTCCACATAAGGTAAGTCATACATACATAAATTCTTCTTGTTTTTTTTTTTCCTAATAATACCACTTCCATTAAAATCTTTAAAATAATTTTCAAAATCAGTAGTTATTTTTTAATCTTGATTACATATTTTGAAAAGGAGCCACATTTGAGGTTTAAATGAATGTTAAATCTGACAAAAAAAGGACAAGTACAAGCACTGTTTCATATTTATCCTTCATCAGATATACGTATGAGGACCCTTGCGTCAGCCCCACTGGTTTTAACCAGGTTTCACACAAGTACTAGAACCTCTTCTTACAGGCTTGATTTCAGAATCAGAGTTTAAGTCATCAATGCATGCTACTTAAAAAACAACTACTTACACCCTTTGAGCTACCATACACACAGCACCTAAAACTGCAGTTCTGTTTATTGTTATGTAATTATAGATTGGTCTCTATACTGCATCATTCTACTCTAATCCTGGCAACACCTCAAAAAGCAAACTGAATGCCATGAAAACATAATAAAAGTCTTTAATTAAAAAAAGCCTTTATAAAAGATATCACTTTGCAACATACAATAAAATATTTAATCAAATCATTCTGTAACCCCAGGGAAGAGCCTGCCCTCTTTTGGAAGGACATCATAAACACAGTGCCCCTCAAATGCAGAATCCTGTGTTGAACACCAATTAAAAAGAGGGAAAAAAAAAAAAAAGGAAGAAGAAAAAAAAAGTGTCCTATTAGAAGGATTACTCAGGCACGACACCCTGCTTCACTCTTTCTCAGGGACATAATGACACACAGTTCAGATTAAAGGCAAAAAGGCAATGTGAGTCCCTTGTAATGCCTAGTTTTGTCCTTACTTCACAGGCACACAGTTGTCTTCTTAGCACTAGACAATCTTGATCTTCACATTTAATCCTTTTAATTTTCTGATATTTTTCTCATCCTATATTCTTCTCCCATATTGCACACCTGATTCCAAGTCTGGGTCCATCAAACTACAATCACATAGTGAGTTTAGCTTACTGAATTTTCTATGATCCTTAAGTGAAATTGTAGTAACTTTTGAAATACTACAAGCGTTTTGACTTTCCATAGTCTGCATTCCTTCATATTTTGRGAAGTTTTCACATTGAACTACAGTATCTAGCAGGTATGACACAAATTGTTGTATACATGAAAGAGATTACTACTAGCTACAGTGGAAAGAAAATCTGAAAGTATAAACACTTCTACTCTTTCAAGATCAAAATGTCACTGACATCAGAATAACCTAGCAGGTGCAGACACAGGACTTCAGAGACCAAAGTTCAGTTCCTGGCTCTACAAATGACCTCAACGACAAATTATTACACTTCTCTGTTTCTTATTATTCTTTGTGAAATGAGGATAATCACAGAACTTAAAGACCAGGAGGGAGAGTGCTATATAAGGGCCAAGGGATATAATGATGATTATTACTACTAATAGCACAGAAATCAGTATCTGGTTTCTGTTGAAAATAATCATTATGACAGGAATTGCTAGTATTTATTTCAAAACAGTATCTTCTTGTATTTCTACACAGCCATTACAATTACATAATTAGAGTAACCAGGAACACATCTGATGACCAGTATTATTACCACAGTTGTCTTATATGCATTTTTTTATTATTTTCTCATTTAAAATATTAAGTGCAATTGCTTTGAATGTTGCCGGAATGTTGAAAAGATACTTCATTTCCAGGAACGACACTCCATTTACCTAAATGGCTATTTTATATTAAGGACTGTTACTTTAAACAATGGAAAAGACTGCTTTAAGCTGGCCTGTTATGCTGGCTGACAGTTAATTTACAGCATGCTTATTAATTCCTGGTAACAAATAGCTTCTTTGGGAATGTTTTTATCCAAAGACTCCAGAAGAATTGGAAATGTTTTTAGATAAATCTTGAAACCAGTTCCACCTTTCACAAATAGAAAAATAAGTCAATAAATTGAAATAAATTCATTTCTGACATACCAATTGTAACTCTAGAGAATTCTGAAATTACAAAAACACTGCATTAAACCTAAAGAAATTAAGTTTTCATATTAAAAATACTGCTTGCCAAAATTTTACTTTGGGGCTGTAGTACTGTTCACTCGCCCATTCTCTCTCCTTCTTTCAAGGGATGAAAGCAGGATGAAATTACAGGATAGAGATGTGGAGGTCTGGGGGTTCAGGCCTTTTATATTTCTTCAATATGGCTCTTCAGGTACAGATATAGATAAATCTATACCTCTGTACATCAGAGCCTTAGAAACTCAACTACACATTGAGTAGTACTTGAAATTACAAGCTCCAGTGAACTCAGCTCTGGAACAGCAGCATTCAGAGTTATTCCTCTGTCCCAGTACTATCCACTTAATTATCTTCATATGCTGTGTTCCACTGATCTATTGAAAGACTTCATACTTGCAACGAAATTTAAGGGGAGTCTGTATATGAAAGCTTCTTAGGATCAGGTTCTTAACTTCACTAAACTCGAACAGAATTTTGTTGTTATGAATTCCCCACATTAAAGTTATCTGTAGRAAAATGTTCTAAATATCCAATCACTATCTTCTGAATATGACAGTTTCAAAACTACCATTTCAGCAGAGCATAATCTTACTCTTGCACTTCACATAAGAAATTTCACGGAATTAATCTACTATATGAACTCAAGCAATACACACTAATTAGATGCTTTGTATTTACTCCAATGAGTTTTATTTAACCTACTATTTCATTAGAAGTATATTTTTCAAGTAGATCCCACAATGAAACAACAAATAGCACTGTCCCTAGGAAAGTCCAAATATCAGCTATTATACCCATAAGATACATGTCTAATATATATGATTGACTTTGAAAATATACCTTATATTCTTTTCAGAAGTACTAATAGAATGATTTGGATGTCAGTGTTGTATTTCTTTGAGTACTGCATGTTGAATTCAAAGACTAAAACTGACATATTATTCTGGAACAAGCAACTTTTTGAGTAATCAGATCTTGAGCACCTTTCTGAGATGCTTGAACAGTAGTAAGTTACAACAGAATTGCTCCATGTCAACTAGTACAAAATTTGTAACATTCCGTGAGGATGAAATCACTTATTTTTCATCTTCTGTTAAGAGATGCATCCATTATTTTCTTTAAGTTAGCACAGCCATTTCACTGTTTTAGAGCAGCAGAACATGACAAGGCTAATATGCAATTCCACCGAACAGATTTTAAACTAGACTTAAATGGAACTTTTCATACTGCATATCTTTTCAAATTGGGCAAGCTGTCACAAGTGTATTAACTTCTGGCAAAAGTTTGACTTGCTTACCGGAGATCTCACCAATACCACTGCAAAACAGTACGACAGAGATCGTCTACAGTCTTGATCCAGACGGAAAATAAGAAACACTATTCACACACTTAGAGTGACCATCAGAGCCCATAGGCTTGATGACCACTAATGTGGAGGAGAATCAGTGGTTGCCCTCTGTTCTATTCAGGCAATTAAGATATATRACACTGAATTTGCAAATCACATGCTATTCACTGATGTGGTCAGTAATGATCATTTTGAAAGTACAGACAAGATCCCTTCTCGAACCTGAACCAGAACAATCAAAACCAGCACTGAGGAAGGTAAATAATACCCTCAGATAGCTTACACAAACACTTCTTTGTCTCTCAACCTTCCTGCTGCTGAAACACCAGTAAAAAGGAGCTGTGGCCTTGTAACCACTTCCTTATTTTTAGTGTCCTTTGCATATAATTGCTGACAGAATGTAAATTATGTTCCAGCATAACACATGGGGGCTTGAGATTCAGTTGCACAAAGCTGCATGAGGATCAGAAGACGGGTGAACCATAAGCAACCATCTTCTTTTAAAGTGACAGAAAATTTGTTTTGTTGCATCTATTTGCCAAAGAATTAAATCTGAGTTTCTGAAAGTTTCAAGTGCAAGTAAAATATTTTTAAGCATAAGGAAAAATAAGTGCAAGGCTATCATCAGCCAGTAACTCTAAAAGTCCAAAATACAACACCTACCCAAGGTGGTGTGTTCTCCTCATACACTTACCACTTCACAAATAAGCCTTTACAGCTCACTTACTGGAAAGTATTTACAAAAAGAGAGTTCTAGCTGTACAAAAACAAGGCAATGGTAATGATTTTTGGAATTAAGAGATCTTTAACTTAAACAGACCTGTAACTGCAATATTATTTGCCTTTGTGGCACAGTTAGAAATTCCCAATTCAAGGAAACATAAATGCCTTCCTGCAAATATGAGATAAAGTGCCACCAGGTAAGTGAAATACTGTTTTATACTATTCACATGTTCATAGCAAGATATGTTTATAGTACAGATGTGTTTAAACAAAACAAAAAAAAAGCAGAAGACACACTTAAGCAGCTAGCTTCTAGCTTCCAACAAAATTAACACAAGTACCCAAGAACTTGTTAAATACAGTGATAATTGCTTTGTTATACTGAAACTTTGCAAAGAAGTCAAAGAAAAAAAACCTGTAAAATACATTTCATTTAAAAACTTTTATCAGAATGCTTTTTTTTTCATTCACAAATAGCTTTATAACCATGAGAAACAGAGTGGCAACTCAAAAACAGGCAGGTGGTAGTTAAAAGAGTATTGAAAACAAGTAAAGCTAAAACAGCAGTGTAAGAACCATGATGAAACTGCTATACTAAAAGTTAGAGATGATCAACCTAGGTTTCAGAATACCACATTCAGGTCCTCTGGCATGGCACAAGCTTTCTCTGTAAATTTCCAAAAATAACTTGGCACCATGCTTTCTAGTCACTTCAAGGATTTCTATGCTTAAACATGTGGATAGTAGGATTTCAGACATACCTCAGGATGCAGCTTCACATGACAGCCAAGCCAATCCAATGATTACTTGATGCCAGAAGATACAAACCTATTCTCCATCATTACCTACACGCTACAATCACAGCCCATGCCTCAGGACCAATACTCCTCTGACTTCATACTGCAACAGTTCACAGAGATAAGCTAGCAAAAAACCCTAATTATGTTTCTACAGAGTTTACTCCCTATCAGCTTAGCTCTTTGATGTGGCTCATCACAAGGTCAGAAAAACACTGAGGGTGGCCCAAAGGAAACACTGGAAATGGGAAGCCAGCATCCTTTAACAACAGTCACTAATCAGCTGAGCTGTATTGCAAAACTGCACCTGAAACACATAGCTCCCACTGAAATCAACACAGTTCAGTGGGATTTCTAACAAGCAAATCACGTGATGCCTACCTGAAATTGCTAGGTACCTAAATGCCATTAAAATTCTAATGTTTATTATGTTTGTGTCCAGTTCTGTTATTTGTAAAATAGGAATAGTATATGTCTGTTTGGTACTCAGTCTGATAAGAGAGAACAAAAGTATTTTGAGTAACATTTAAATTAACTGAACATAAAAAAACTACAGGCCCAGTATTGTCTGTGTGTACATATAGGGTAAGAGTTGTTATTAAAAACAGAGCAAACCTGCTCAATATATTGTAGGGTTGAGGACTTTTAGCCTAACTTTCAGACAGAATCTTTTAGGTTTTCAAGAGCTTGAGACAACTGTAGCTTGAAGGAGAATCACATTGATCTTCAGGTGGATATACTCACTGTTCTTATTCATCTTAGTTATAAAGACCTAATCTAAAGCTACGTAGAAAACAGTGAGTTACCACCTTTAAATAACCCTCCACTTTTTAGAACCAAATTATGAAAAAAAAATACAAAGTGTCAGCTGAACAGATTATTTTGACGTTTTTCTGCACTGACATCCAAGTTTGCTTGTGCTCAACACAGACACCAATAGTGGTGTTAAACCTGCTTTGATGCACCCCACCTTGAACCGTAGTTGAATACATTTGTCAAGTGACCCGAAACATGTTTTAATTCAGTAAATCCACTGTTCTGTAGCTTTCCAATTTCATCACAGCATCATGTATCCTTTATTCACCATTAAGCCCTCTTTATCACAGGCTTTCTATGCACCTCTCACAGACTTCACCCATATAGTCATATTCAGACATATGATAATTGCAAGTATATTCACATGCCCATCAGATGGTTGATACTTTCTGAAAGTTCATCTGTCTTTAGAGGTCATCAACTTCTCAAAGATTTTGGGGCCCTTCTGGTGATTCTGCACGCAAGCCAGTAATGTTTACAACTTCTTATTCTTCATTAGAGACCAAAGACCTCTGCATCTTAAGAACTGCTGGTAATGTTTCTGTTTTTTCAACATTCTTACTGCTTCATGGGAGGAAATCCCCAAAGTAAACAGAGATCATTGCAACAAAGCAACTTCCAGTTAAACATCCAACAGAACTACCATAAAAAGGAGAACAAGTCAGCTTGAGCTGCCAGTCTCCCTTTGTGCAATATCAGGCAGTCACCAAATGCCTACACAGGTTTAATATAACATCGGGGTGGGGGGAAGGGGAATAAAAAGGCAGAGGATGAAGGAAAATGTGTTCCTATTGCAGTACAACAATCTGGATTTAGTAGGAATAAAGTATAGGTACACATTGTAATTCAGTATCAGTTACAATTCATGCATTTACAAACATACATTTAAAGATAAGACAGAAACAGGGATATTGGATGAAATTCAATAAGCTTTTCCAAAAAACCAATATTGGTAACAATGCTCATAATTAGCGCAAACATACAAAATACCTAATCTCTTCTCTTGCCTAAAAATTCCAGGAATTAAGTTACCTGTGAATGATCTTGTAAGTGTCATGCTTTAAACTAGTAAAGTATTTACAAGATATTTAAATTTATGCACATAAACATTCCCATGAAAGTAAAAAGTCTTTATTTTACAATACACCCCCCCTCATTTTTAATATAAATTCTTCAGGTTGCTGCGGTCTGATACTTGGAAAGTATTTTTAATATACACAGAGATATATAAAGACAGGTTTATATATATATATATATATATAAAAGTATAAAATATACGTATGTATGTGGGCACATGCATATACACAAATGTGGCAAAAATGATTACTCATTTTCAAGAGAAATGGAACAGTTTTTCTGTTTTCCAACTGGCATTGAACAGAGCAGCATAGAAAAAAAAAATCACTGGCAGACAATCTGGTAAAGCTATGCCAAACATGGGTTTGAGCAGGATGAACTTCATGCGCTCCCCACCTTATGACAATATTTACACAATTTTTTCATGAGAAGTATTTTTGCCCCTGCTATTCCATGCAGAATTCACATTTGTCCATGTGTTTGAACATACCACTGCAATCAAGAAAGTGTTTGAAAAATCCTAACTAGGATTACTTTTCTGCATTGATATTTGTTCGTGTTAGACTGTGCCAATGTTATAGAACACTGAATATATTTACTGTGACAAGTGATCTAGTCACCAAGCTAAATCTCTAGGGAATGATGATTTCACCCATCTGTCCAGGACTAGAAAATAGACTGTGTACTTATGCCACAGCATTTCATTTTCCATGTGTTAGTCTGAGCATGCTAAAGCTGAATAGCTATCACATGCCACAGAGAAAAATCTCTGCATACTGTTCAGAGAATCTCAAAGTTACAATAAGGAAAACATATATAATATAGCTGCAATGACAACACATAACTCTTCTGCAGTTTATTTCCACAGTTGTTCAGCATAATGTACAAGTGAAGAGATTCAAGCTGGATACTGAATAATAAATTTCAATACAACTGTTTTACTGTTCTGCATATTAAATGCAGAAGTAGCTTCTTATTGTAATTAATATTTAGGGATTTGTAATACCTTTCAGCCAGAGCTCACCTCCACCCAAACATCCTGAAAAGGATTCAGTTTACATATATTCTGTTTATGTCCCATTAGATTTTAGGTAACCTCAATCTTATTTCACGCAGCCTGCTTCACCAATAAGCATCTAATAAGTCAGCAGATTCGATTTTTACATTAACTACCACAAGTTATGAATCTCTCCCTATTTGCCTTGGGAGACCACTGCGAAGTTAAAACTGTGCTCCCACAACCAGTCCGAACCCCATTTCTAAATAAATGATTGAATTACCTGACAAGACAAGTTGCAGAGCACATGAGAACACTCTTGAGATGTGGAATAAAAAAGGATTCATGGCCAGTCAGAGTAATTCCGTTGTATGCTTTGTACTTAACATATGTAACCTGAGAATCTCATAGATACATTAATATTAAAATAATGGGTCTTGCAAAATATCTGAGACCTTAAACATCCTGCAGTGTGTCTGAGGCCTAACTAGAAACATATACCCTTGATATCAGGGTTATGGCTATACTGCTTATACATCAAAACAGGATTATCCTGCTCATTCTCCTGCCATCAGGCAAATATACACATAGGCGTACATGTAATCCTTGCAAACTTGTCTAGCTCCAATATCAGCTATTTTAACTTTCCCTAAATCTCAAACATTACCTAATATCAAAAGCGGACTGAACCAATAAATGTCTGTTACATTCATGTCTATATTCCTAAAAGAAGTTTACACATTCCTAAGTTAGAAGAAAAATATTTGTATYATTCCACCAAATTCAGGTCTATTAGTATTTTACTGTAAAGATAAACACTGAATCCTCTAAAGTCCTTCAACTAATTTAATTTTGAAGATGGTCTTAATAATATATGTAGGAGTATTTCACCTGTAGTAGCAGTGATATTGATCTCACACCATTAACTTGCAGCATTTTTAAAACCCATTACCTTCCTGCATATTAGCTCTCCCTAGGAGAAAGGGCATCGCTTTCTCTGTTAACTTCTGGCAGACATCAACACAAGAAGGTAATTTTACCTGCTACAGTGTTTGCTTGACTGCTTGATAATGTCAATCAATAAGTAAAATCGCTTTCTTATGGTTAGCATAAAACAAGATGTCTTGTTACAAATTCAAATACAAAAACTATATGGATAAGGAAAAATAAGTATTTTAAGGCTTATTAATATTTTGAACACAAACACATTTACTAACATATACTTCATGAATATTAGCAGACACGTTATTCCACTACTTCTTACACTTTATAAAGGAAGAGTGGCTGGATGACACCAGAATGAATTTACAACATTGAAAGATGGCCAATGTGTGCAGCAGGTCATCACAGACACTACTGAATCATAAAAGAAAGACCTGTCAAGTTTCAGATAATGCTGGCACTTGACGATGATAAATTATTTACTAAGTGCTCTTGTTGAACCATTAGGGAAATCCTTCCTTCTCCCTTTGCCAGCCATTCACTCTGAGAACACTACTTGCTTATTTTAAAACAATGCATAGCAAAAGAAAGGACATCTTCAGAACAGCAAACAAAAATGAAAGTTCAATATGAAGATACCAGCTGGGGACAACCCTGTGTTACAAATCTGAAAACATCGGAATCTTCATCAATAACATCAAAATTGTTCCAAATAATGTATCTAGTGAAAGGTTAAAGGGAAATAGGTGGGTGTGAAAGCATTGAAAAAGCAGGTGTTAAAAAAAAAAAAAAAAGTAGATTCATAGCTGTACCTCTTGTGTAAAGATTTATGCTTTGAATTCTTAGGATTTCCTAGGAATAACCAAAGAAAAGCAGATCTACCTCAGATTCCCAGACACAATCAGGAGCACCAGTTAGGCTGGAAATCATCTGGGAGCAGTCAGCATTGCAATCTTATAAAACAGAATTCTGTGCCCTGCCTACCAATTCTACAAGAACAGTCTTGCTGAACATTCTCTGCCCTATCAGCTTGCTACTGAAGTCTGAGCTGCACATGCACTTACCTAAACATTTCAAAATCCCCAACAGATTCAGCTCCATTCTATCAGTTTGTCCAGGTATTCATCTGAAACCAAAACAATGCAGTTATGAAAGAGCAGATTTTCCAAACCTAGAAACATCACCAGCAAAAAGGACAGACTCAAGAGGATTTGACATATACAGTTCAAATCACTGATCAAATGTTGGTATTAACAAATATTTATTGAACAAAAAGTTATACAGGATTTGCCTAAATATAGAAGATATTTTTGAAAGCACATCAGTGAGTTAGTATTCTTCAAAGGCAAAGCAGAATTTTAAATACGCTACAACTTTCCCTCACTATAGTAAAAGAGCAGTCCAGTTTAACATCATGCCTCACAATTGCAGCAGTAAACTTTTAAGCTACTCTGGGATACTATATACTTTAGTCCATTAAAAACAAAACACCGAAGAATCTTGAAAGCAAACATGAATATAGCATACAGTATCCATTAGTGCATTAATACTACATGAAGCCATTACATTGTTTCCACCTATTACAATTGGTGATAATAAAGGTTTGGGGAAATCAATAATATTTTAAATGTCAAGAGAAAAAAATATCATCTTTCACAGTAATTCATATCTTAAAATAGATCGGTGATTCTATACATTCTATGTATAGACTTCTAGGTACTCCAATTTTAAATCCAACCAGGAAAGCATACATTTTTACCTATCAGCTTCCTAAATGAAAAGGAAGAGGAAATAAAAATATATATATTAAAAATACATAAAGTCATCCTCACCAATACAAGATTTGCCTCTAAACAACTGCATCCCTATGATATCTTTATACAGGTAGTTGCTTGGTCTGTAAGAACTAAAATGTACACATTATCTATATGGTGTTTTACCTACTGCCAATAAAGCTAAAAAAAACAAAACAAAACAAAAAAAACATGGCTTGAGAAATAAACTTCAGTTATTAGAATAAACAAAGCTATCTCATGATTTTAAACCTCAAAGCCACATAAGAATAAGGGAAAGAGGTTTTAATATATACTTCTTCATATTGCCTACATACTCTTTGTCATAATAGTAACAATTAGGATCCTTTCATATAGAAAAAACAAAGCAGGAATTTAGAAAACTAACTTCAGTCCTTGGAACAATACACTTACATATATAAACATGTATGCACATCAATCCATTATTAATAAACTCTAAAGGGTGCATACGTAAATATTTTTTCAATAGATTTCAGCATGCTATAGGATTATAGTGACATACTGACACCAGAAGATATTTTCAGATAATTGCTGCGGGACTGTGGGTGTGCTATTCATACCATTGAGCAAATATGCACATGCCCTCTTGTGAAAACACACATGGCTACTGAAGCAGCAAGCTTAAGGATGCTGTCCCGCTGCCTTGTTAAAGATGGTTGGCTTACCCATGCCAAATTGAGGTGTCCTAAAGCCCCTAAAATGCTCTTCAGAACAATCACATCAACAGATACAAAGTAGTCAGATGTTTATTTTGAAGAGTGTTTGAGTTCCTCTGTTAACTGTTTCATTTAGAAATAGATCAAAAGTCTGTAAGTCTTTCTACTGACATCAGAAATGCTTTGGATAAAACTGATTGCTCTATTGTTCAACAGTACAATTGGCAGTTACAATGAGCACGTCTTCTTTTTTAACGATGCCTACATCAGAGTGAAGAAATACACATTAGACAAAATTATTTGCAACCTGCAAAAAATCACATTGCTATAATCTAGAACACATTGTGACCCTGATGAAATCAGTTGTGGTTCCACTACTGCCATCAACAACAATGGGACTGGCTAGTACAGTGGTAAGCAACACACTGTTGTGAAGAGGTTTAGATAAAACAGGCTTTCCACAGATCTTATTTAAATGTCACAAGATATATCACTTAGTCTAATATTAACATACCTCTACTGTGCACCTAGCTGTCTAAGCTGGATCAAACTAACAGTGTTTATTAGTCGTCTTCTGTTGTAAGGACAAAAAAAAAAAATTCTTTTAAGCTACAGAGACAGACTTTGGGCTCTAACCCTGGTATGAAAACAGTCATGGAAAAAACACCTATTAACTTCAGTCTATTATGACTTTTGGTTAATCTATACAACTGAGAGAAGGAGGGGAAGACAGCAAAAAAACAGGATGATCAGATATACAGTCTGAGTCAACATAAAACAACTTCCAAATAATTTGAACATTTGCTTCATAACTTCACTTGTGTTTTGCTAGCAATAGGGTCTATTTATTTTTAGAATATACAGGATAATATTAAGTTAATTCATTTTAAATTAATGCTCTGTTTCTCTGCTATTGTTGCCCCCCACGTTATCCCTCTTCACTTCCCTTCCTCTTCTTTCCAGACTAAACACACAGTGCAKGCAATCATTGCAATGATACAGTGAAACAACAATGCAATGAATCCACTGTTAACAACTCATCACTACAAGAAAGCTCCAGACTAATATTCCCCTTTAAAAATTTACATATTTGTGATTTCGGACTGGCTATAAACAACCACATAGATGGGATATCTCTACAGTAAATTTAACTTCATCCCATCCCAGACTGAGCACTTTGTTTCAGGTATAGAATTGGAAATTAAAAGTAACAGGGAGTGACAACTCGACCCCAGCCTTCCTTGGAATCTAAGGCCCAGAAAGATCACATCAACACTCCAGGCCACAAAAGCGTATCTGGTTGTTGAATCAAACTTTGTGAACTGTGCTTATCAAATCCATTCCTCCAGAAAGCCATCTTCTTTGGAACGCTAGAATTCACAATACAAGTGCTCTTCACCCTAACATCCACTGAGACTTGCCAACATGTTACACGGTGACAATCTTGTCCTAAATAGACAGTTCTAGAAAACAACAAATGTACTGCTCCCCTGTTAATAAAACTTCTACACTATTCTGTCCTGCTGTAGGTAGCCTGTGACCTCTGGGCAAGCTCTTCCAGCCTAATGGGCAAGCCTACACTGGAGCAGCTGTCCAAAGGATACAAGTTCTTCAAAGAGATGAAAAACGTAGTATGAACTGTTTTTAAAGCTCAAGCATAACTAAGTTCCTTATTAAAGGAACAGGGAAAGTATTTTGATACAAGAAGCTCTTAGTTTTCCACACACTATCTCCTTAGAAGCAAATATCCATTACTTCTTGTGCTTTCTCCAAACATAGAGGACCAATCCTTACAGATAGAGAATACTCCTTTACAAGATTAGGTGTTACAGGACCTCAGGCCTCAAAGAGAACTTGACCCAAAGTCCTCTGAACTGCTGATAAATACTTCTGCAGGCTTCGATGACTTTTGCATCATGTCAGCCCATAATTACCGTCATCTTCTACGAAAAAGGCTGAGGTTACCGGACAAGAAGTGTAAGTATAGAAACTAAAGCTCACTTGCTTCAAAGAGATTACTTACTTTCACTCCCACAGAGGTCAAAGAAACTTTGCAGCTCTGCAGTGTGCTCTGATATCCAGTTCATTAAATGCACAGGGGAGTCGCATTTTGTTTCTTTTTTTTTAAATAATCAACATACCTGAAATTTGATATAATTTTCAGCATCTAGTTTTCACTGTAAGATGTTTCTGGTTTGAATTTCTGAATTGGTTCTGTGTAAGAGTTAGACTTTGGTAAGTTTTTAATTAAAAGTGATAATATCACTTAAAAAGCTAAAACACCTACAGTATAAAGGACATAAGTAATAACAGATTTTATAAGGCTTAGCAGATTTATAAAGCTTGCTTGCTTTGTGGAAGAAACTGCTTTCATGAAAAAGTGCATTATCTATCTGATTGCTTCTGAAGAAGATTTAGAGAAGGTTAGTCACCTCTGGCTTTAAGAAGCATTGGGTATTAAAGTTTCAACAATACCATACTGTTCTGTACTTCAAAATGGGAGGGCTGAAAGCCTTTCCTACTTAATTAAATAGCTCTGCATTTCATGCTGTCTCTCCTCCTCTCTCAGAAATTGAGCTTTGCCTGTGTGCTAGATTGTATGCTATGAAACAACATTTCTACTTAATTACATTGTACTTGCAGTTTAACCACTACAATTATTTAGAAAATATTGCTAGCATCTGAAGAGAGGGCCACCTTTTAAACAGGTGGGTTCCAATCTGGCTCTCGAACACTGCAGCTAGGTAGTACATCAGCTATACAAGATTTTACATGCAACTAAGGAAACAACCAAGCAAGCAGTTTTCAAAGACACAAAGAGCCTGTAACTGGGAATAAGGTAGCTCCAATGGAAGCTGGACATTTTAAGGTTTTGAAAGCCTCTGGCTAAATGACCAAATAACTACACAAATTAAAACTGCACAAAATTGCCATAAAAACCACACTGGCAAGACCACTTACATAGAACTTTACTAAATTAAACAGCACTCTATAAGGGAACAGATATCAGCCTAAATTAGTAATATCTCAGAATCAAGGCTTCAACCACCATACCAAGAATTTTTGAAAATTCAGTCAAACTCTCTTCAGTAACAGAGAATATAAAAATCTTAAGTGGCACAGACAAGCAGATTCATCAAAAGCCACAGGATTACACTGTAGAACACTTCACCCAAATTCTGTATTTCTTTACCTGGTAGACACCAAGTAACAGTATGATATGGTAACAGTAGAGTAAAAGTTAGGCTACTATTACAATTGACTAGTTATTTCTAAAGCTAACACAAGACAGTAAGAGCAGGAGGTATAGGATTTAGGTTGAAGTTAGGCTGTGAGAATGTGGGCCAGATACCTATTCTTTAATCCAGTCTCAGAAATCTGCATTGCCAGTTCTTAGTACAGAAAGACCATTGACATCAACATGAATTCTATGCAGGGACCAAGTGCAGAATTAATAAGAGTGMACGACAATGCAGGAAAAAGAAATATTGCAATTTCGTCCTTGCTTGAATTAAATATTCAAAGGATCAGTGCCAAAGAAAGTCTTCTCAGTGTTCTCTTAAATCATTATTTAAGTAGTCGTTAAGGATGGGTTTGACCTCACAGTACTGTACATTCAAAACAAGGCAAATCTGACACCTGGAAGGGTCACAGAATATTGTTTGTCATGTCACTAGAAAGCAAATCGCTATCGCTTTTCTATTTTCCCTTTGATCCCTATTCTTACAACAGTTTCTGTGGCATTTCAGAGGAAGTATCCTATGACTAAACAAGAGTGCCTGATTTTACAAGTATTTGCAAAGAATACAGTCATTTATTTTCAAGCCCTGTCATTTYTTATCTTAAAAGAGCACTAAATTGATAGATTAAGCAACCTGAAATTATGAGTAACACTGGTTCTAAAGGTATTTTGCTATGTATTTTGTTTTTTTAATCTGTCCAAACTATAAATGTACTCATTCTGACCTCAAACAGGAAAACTAGCTTGATACTTTTCTACCAGCAACAAAAATGTAAGATGAATCTCCGAACATCAAACAATTTATACAGAAGCTGATTCAACATCTATTATTTTAGCTTTAGTTAAACTATTATTCCTCCTGAGAATTTGTATCTATGACTATTAACCAGAACAGTTTGAAAAAACACCTTCTCCCTCCCCCCTTTTTCTTGCTGCACATCAAAACAAAATTAAACCTTTCTTTAAGTTTCTTTTGGTTAAAAAATGAAGCCTATATAAGCACTGAACCCAAGTCTCTTATTGCTTATTTAGGTATCAAGGCTACTACATAATAGGGGTGTTATTTAACTTCATCCTGGATATGGAGAAATTTTCTGTAAAGCCAAAGCAAACTCAGCAATAGCTCTCCACTTGTATTTAGCTTTAAAATCTGCCGTTCCTTTTTCAGATTTCAAGAAGGGCTTATGTGCTTTAAAACTCCCCTAGTTTTTCAAACTAGCACCTGGTCCAATAGAAGTTATCACAAGTCTTGGTCTTGCCTACCTCCTTAGYCCATCATGCCAAGAGCAAAACATCATCCTGTAAACCGATATATTCCTTCAACAAACTATTTTAAAATGTTCATTCACTGAAAGAATTGACTTTAAATTTCACTTATCAGACCACTACCAGCAAGTGGAAGGCAAGTTATTTTGTACTCTTCTTTATCCAATACAGAGAAATTTTCTCAATAATATTGTTGAAATTTGTAATAATTTGGCCATCTTTCTCCTATTCACAAGTGAAATACTCATCTGAAGTAATATACCTGAGGTGTACACGTCACGTGCTTTCTGTGATAGCAGTAYAGAAAATAATAGTTTGCTGCATGTTTTATCACATTTTCATGCTGTTTCCCCTAACTCTATTGAAAGGAATTCATATTGCAATCACCAGCTCTATTCTCGTATCTGACTGCTGATGACATTTAATATTTGTAATTCCTAAATACTGCAGTAATTTACCTCTATGTTTGCTGTTATCAAATTTTAAAAGTTGAAGAATAACAAGATGGGTAGGACTTCTTATTTATTCACTATTAGCTATATATGTACCTCTATAGTATATCTTCTTTTCAAAAGGGTGAGTGAGCCACAAATAAGAAGGCTGCCTTATTTAATCTTTCTAGCCTCTGTACTATGGATGTAATCAGGGTTACCTTGTTCTGTTTTGTTCCAAAATAGCAGCTTTAGAAATCGGCATTCTTCAGTACTTCTTTCAATGAACAAAAGATAAAAGAGCAGTTTCCAAACCTTTACCTGCAGGCTCTGACTAATTAGATTCTATTGTAACTAATATGTTATAATACAGAGTATTAAAACATTTGAACTGAAATGTCCCTGGATTGACTATATTTGGGCAGCACTTTATAATATTCTGTTCATATATGAAACAGCTTTCATTTCCTATCAGAAATTAATTTTCCCACACTGCTCACCTGTAGAGGTCTCTATCCTATTTTTTTCCCCACACAGGAGGACTGTATCTAAATACTGAAAAACAAGGCTTAAATTTTCAGAGCTAATAAACTAAGCATCATAGCAGTTTTCACACTGATAAAACATAGAGAATGCTAATAACTGAACAAGCGACAGAACTCCAAATCTGCTAAAATTTTTTGCAAGTTTTAACCTGTACTCATGTTTGTTTTCACAAAACAGTTATATGATAAGAAAGTCGCAGACAGGCTACAGAAAGTAACTCTCCAAACACAAAGAAACAAATATGTTTCAAAAGACTGGCATGGTAACTTAGCTGTTGGACTTCCATTAGCTTCCAACTAAGAGTAGAGCCACACAAGTAAAACTGCATGTTGCTTTCAGTAATATAAGAGCAAGTGTACAGTATTCATGACAGGGCATTAAAATTTTTAAGATGTCTTTTCTTTTTTTATGTTCTTGGAGCCTAAAAGAATTCTGGGAACAGTTGAACTGCTATTGAAAAAAAGACAACCTACAACTTTGTTCAGTCTTCAAACAATTTTTGTGCTACATATAATAAATACCGTAGAAACTTTAAATTGCTCTTGTTTTGTTTAACTTTATTTTCTGCTTCCTATAACAAGGTACAAAGTCCGATTCAAATCACAGAAGATAGCTAAATGGAGATTCTTCAGGCACTGTTGCTATGAGATACCCAACCAAACTCTCAGCATTAGAGATCTGGACTGTTTGGATAAACACAAAGGAACTGATGTTACAGTTTAAAAAAAATAACTTTTCTGGCTTTATCACTGTGCTACAGAGCAACTATACACCAAACAAGGCTACAGGAAAATGATGGCCCTCATATTTAAAACATTTTAAAGTAAAAAATGAACTCTACATCCAAGGTGACAATTACCATAGTATTACCGAAACTTAACAATTATTTATCTGAAGGGCTCACTGAATGTCACTGCTAATAACTGTTAGACACTACGGGGATGAAAAGTATTAAATAACAATCTAATACACAGTCCACCCTTAAGGTTAAGACCAGCAGGAACATGCTTTTTAAAAAGGACACAAGACAAACACCACTGACTTTTTTAAAAGAAAAATATTTATCTATTTCCTACTACCAACTACTTAGTTTACATCATCTGCTCTTCTAACGTGCTACAGCTGAGATTGTTCCATACACTGTTTTCAAAAACTATGATGTTTTTGTGCATTCTAGCGCTCGCTTAAATTCTTAAGGAAGCAGATTGGGGCAATGTTCAAAGAAAGATTTTTTTTAATTAMTATTATTTTTTAATCTTAGAAAGCATTGACAATCAATTCTTCACTCTTCAGGAAAAAGACAGTTGCCTCAGTAGCAGAAAACAAACGACAAACTACACAGCAAACATTTTAAATTAACTATTTAGTTTATAATGCTAGTAAGCTTTTCAAATCTGTACTTGTAGTACGCTACTATAGCTCCTGCAGAACATAAAGCCACCGAAAGCAAGTTCAATGGCACATGCAGAGAGAAGCTTCCCCAGGCAGAGACCCTGAACTTCTTACAGGCTGTTCTAAAAGAACTATGAACAGTCTTAAACCAAGTTTCCCAAAAGTCTAAGATATGACTGCTGAAAAGTTTCTCTCAAGCATGGACCTGAATACACCATGAATTTAAGATTTCTGTCCTCATTTATAACCACAGTTGTCAGTCCTAAATTAAGACTCCTACTTGCCAGCAATTTATCTGGTATTCTACAGAGACATCCAAACTTCAGAAACACTTCTATCATATTTTTTATGGATCACTATAAATATTACTGAGCATCGATACAAAAATTGACGTAAGAACCCAAAATTCATCCTGACACGTTCATCACAGATGAACCCATAAAATGGCTTCGATTACATTAAAACATCTGAATTGGGGTAAAGACACCTACTTATTCAGAGCTTCCTATAGAACTGAGACATTCCTTTTAGGGATTAACATTAACAAAAACATGAAGACTTTAAGGAAAAAGCATACAAATACATTTTTAAAATTCAGATGGATTTTTATTCATTTTTCATTTCAACACAATTTTCTTTTTCCTACCAATGGAGCCAACAGCATAGTACTTTCAGAAATGCCTGAGGAGAAATCATTAGCTGTTTAACACTGCAGAAGAAACATTTGTCTGTCTTGTTTAACCCCTATGTGAACATGTACATGGAGGAAAATTACTTAGGGATTCAGAGATACTAAGATAATGGTTTAGAACTGTGATTCTTGCATTAGAAAGACAAAAATATTAGTATCTACTACAGGAAGTAGAAAAAACAGCCAATAAAGGAAGTATGAACCATACAAAAGGTCCCTTCCACACACGCATTATAACTATCTTGCCTTTTCTTTTGCAGCAACATTGTAAAATATCTAAAAATGAATAAAGGCTGTTATTTTGTAACTCTTCACATGACGTAGGGCAGAAAAAGGAACCATGACTTGGTTAGGAGATACAGAGCATTTGAAATAGCTTGTCACAAGCAGTTTCAAATACGTAGATGTGGGAAATGCTTTTTTTCCTTCAGACGAGTGATATCAGCAAGCTACAGGAAGAATTCTCAAGAAATCTTTTGATGTGGATGAGCACTGAATAGGGATGCTCCTAAAGATGCCAACATCACTTCCCTTAAATGCTTTCATGTAAAACCCTTTGACAAGTCATTCACTTCTGACAACCCACTCTCACACCAAATATGCATACCTATTAATAAGAAATCCAAAATAGTGTAGTAAGAACCATAATTCATCTTGGTGGAACTTCTTTCCTTGCCAATATACAATTATATTTAGTTATACTCAATATTAGACACTCCATAAGTACTCTATTTGTCATTAATGATAAAGATGCACCTCTGAGCAGAAGAAAAATAGTGTATTCCACTATACAGCTTACCATTTAATTCTTTTTTGTGAACTTGCTGCATGCGATCTTCCTAACACAACAAAGCTATTTTTAAATTAAGTGGACAAGAATTAATTTTCATGGAATGGATAACAATCTGATACTGTCTTCAGAGTGTAATATATACCTTGTCATGACACTGATTAAATAATTTTTACTGATCTTTAAAGGGGCCCTCACAGCTCAATACTTTGAAAGAAAATAGCAACAACTTAATTCTTACAGATGAAGTGAACAATGATAGTCATTACATTCAGTGAAATTTTAACCACAATTTTTCCTCCTTACCATTGTTGTTTACAGATGGTTTTAAGACAATGGGGAAAAAGAAAAATTAAACCAGGGCTTCAACTCATAAGGCTGATATAAACTTTAAAGTCAGCAAACAGCATTGTAGAAGAGCATGCCTTTTTCACTTAACTGTATTTTTGTCCAACTATGTATTTATAACTTTCAGAATTACAGTACTACTCATTTGGATGCCTGACTGTTCTAAATTATAGTTAAAGCCACCTTAACTGAACAGGAGCATCATTGTTAATGTGTGACATTCTCACCTGTTTACCTTTTATCAGCTGGTGCATTATCAGAACAATGCATTCTTACTGTTCAGTAAATTATTACCTGAATAATTTCTTTATGGGCAATGACAATTAGCATGTCTGCCTAAGAGCTGTTTGTAAGGTACATCTTTGGATCTTTCAATGAAGCAAATGTGTAGCTCATTGGAGTGAGAACACCACATATTCAGGGGAAGATATTTTTAGCCTAGTCTCATATAGAAAAAAGGTTTATGAGATCTCACTCCCTTCTTCCTCACAATCACTTAAGCTACTGGCCAGTTTCAACAGAAATATTTTTTTAGATGGCAGTTCCAAATAAGTGACTGTCATGTAAGTTTCACAGAACCAGGAAAATAGGTTGACAGGTAACTAAAATCTCTCCTAAGGAACATAAGCATACAGGGAAACCTACCACAGAGAACCACAAGAAAAGCTGCAGTGGTAGGATGATCACAATTAAGTGTTTGGCAATTCCACAAGATACAAACCCTTAAAAAACAGGTTCTTCTACTGTTCACAGTTGTTGCAAGTATTCTTACCTTCATAACAAGAATACAGTAATGTAAGTGCAAAGTATATTAAAAGAGATGGGTAGATGAGTTTTGATATGTAGTCTGACTTAGGGTTATAAAAATATGTATTTAGGCGTAAGTACAGCCAGGGAAAAGGACTGATGCTTACACAGATAACACTCCAGAAGTAAATTTTTGAGGCACTGAGAGTTAGATTTCAGTAAAAACGTCTGTTTTTCCTGTCCTTCTCTGGGAAGTTAGATATGTTTTAATGCTTTAGAAACTTCAATAACAATCAGTTAATGCAAACACCTCAAGTTGGATCAACTGTCTTCACTACTGAAGCTCTGGAGCCTACCTACCCCTTTTTCTTCTTCACTGCCAGCCTCAGGGAGACATTAAGCAAGCACGTTTTTCTGGAGGACACACAATTTGTCTAAGCATCACTGGGACCATAAGCGACTCCCAGATCTACCCTATGTCCTGTGCCATTCATCAGTTCACCAAGCTAAAGCTAGATATGAGAATAAAATTCCTCAGTACTGCTYCATTTGACCACACAAATGCAGTGTTTTGATTATCACTGATTTACGACAATTTCAATTTGCAAACACAAACCTTATATAGATGGTAGACATCTATATAATGTATTGATCACTCCTAATATGTCAGACTTGAATGACAGCTGTGCTTAAATAAATAAATAAAATAAAAATATTAACACTTTTAAACCTGTTTTTTTTTCCCCTGGGGAAAAAAAAAAGGAGGAAAAATGAACCTCAAAGAGAAACAGAAAAGTTGTTCCATTCCAACTGAAAAAAGCCCAAAGATGCCTTTATGGTAAGCTCTCCTATGGTTATACTGAAGTCTAATCATCCTTAATACCAAACTTCTCAGAAATCTATTGAAGAAAGTTGAAAGTAAGGACCTCCCTTCATAATCTGAGTTGCACTAGGTTTGCAAATCTAATCATCCACTGTAATAGCACAGCCTTTGTTCTCACCTTGTTTTGTTTCACCATCTGAGAAATGGGACTATCAGATGTCAATGATCAACTGACCTAAAGAAAACATTTTGCAATTCAAGAACTTCAGAGGTTTTGAAAACAAACAGTTCTCCCCTACAAGTAAATACAGTTATTTGTGAGAATATTTAAAATTGTCCTTAATGACCCTAATGATTTGAATGCATCATATAACCAATTACAGATATAAAGTACGGATCACACAGCCTCTGCATATGTAATATGTGAACAGAATTTCACAGGGCTAGATCTGCTATAAAATTTAATTTGTGTCCAAAACTCTAGTCTACAAAATTCTAACAAATGTGCAAGTGTTCATTCCACCACCCTTGATGCCTGAGTCTGACCATGTTTAGTTGAAGTTTCAACACTAACCAGGAATATATTTTAACTAAAACAAATGGAAGATTTCTCTTGGCACAAACTCCCATATTTCTGTAACAGGATGTCTGCTGGACAGAAACATGGGCATATGCACTAGGTAAGGCATTTGTAGCAAATCCAATGCAGAGGATTTCCTATACAAATTATCTGTGCATAAGCAGCAAGTCCAACATGTCCCACACACTTCAATTTGCAACATGTGCACTACAGACCTGGCAAATTCAGAAAGCATCAGTTTAGAGTTCTTGTGTTCCAAAAATAGTCTAAAGATGTGGACTGGATTCTCAAATGTCTATCGGTTTAAGCTGGAAATACTGCTAATACTAGACTAATACCTGAAGTCTCTAGATACTTTTTGAACAACAGATCTGCAAAGAAAAGAACAGATGCCTGTGGAATTCATTCACAGTATCAGTGAAGACAAGAATTTTTTAAATACTACACAGTGTGGGCATCTTGTTTATCTTTAAATTACTCAATCTTACAGCTGTGATTGCTGTTCCCTAAATGAATCAAATTCTTTTCTAGTGAATTTGAACCACAAAAATCAATAGCAAAATAACTGAGCTGGAAGTAAGTGTTGCTCAAAGGTGTTTTATTTAAATGGTTTCTCTGTTTTTTAAGCAAGCTGTCTGCTGCTGTAAGAAACATACGGTATATTGATTTAACAGGAATTCCTTGAAAGCAACGCATTCTTTAAAGTAGGATTTCCATACATTTTTATAAACAAGCAGAGTACATATATCCACAAAATAATTTCTCACCAACTCAAAATTTAAAAAGAAAAACAAATAAGAAAAACRTTAGTAATGCATTATACCTCTCCTAACAGTCTGCACTTTTGTTACACCAATTCATTTTATACTGAATATGAAAAAGATGGGATCTCAAAAGATGCGGAAGATGCATTCAAGAAGGAAAAGGAAAGCAACGACCGGAAGTGTTTCTTTCTATTATTATTACTATTAATAGTACTTTTTCCTCACAGCACATCAGTTTCATTGCAGTTACTATTCATCAATGGTATGCAGCATATATCACACCACCAAGTGTCCTTAGTATATATTTTTAGCCAGCTCAAGTTTCGCGCTGTACAAAACACTTCTTCAGAAGTATTGTGGTGATAGATATCTCTACAGAAAAGTAAGTCCTATTTTAAAGGCACTACAGAATTAGCATTCTTTAAATTTACAGAAAAATTAAAAATCAGCACTCTCCCTACAGATAACAAAACACAACACTGATCCAGATCTGCCTTCTTGTTTTAGTTGTCTGCGTTCTAGACCTTCTTTCCTGAGAAACATCGTCTTAAATCAAATTAATCTTCCTTTAACAAGGGCTGTAATTCAAAAAACAGGAATCCAGACCTCAATTTAAAAGCATCATTAAAGTTAGACCACAATTTGGAAATTGAATCTAGTTCACAAAGACATCACTTGCAAGTTCTAGATCAGCATCATTTGCTTGTGAACAGTGCTAGGCTTTAATTGTTACTTTAAAACATACTCACTGATCAGCACTGTTTTCCAGAGGATCCGGCTGTGACTTTTTCATAGAGATAGAAATCAGTATTTYACAGCCACAGACCTATCAAACAAACTGCCCTCTTTTCATCCTCCAAAAACAAAGAGGGCCTACCCACATTTAGTGAAAAAATAATATTCATCTTTTTATTCTGCTCTCTGTTTTGAGCCATTATTCCCCATGCTTCCACCTTTGGCAAATGAAGGAGCAGGCATTTCAACTATTCATTACTTACCCACAGACAGAAGAAACAATGATATTCGCTACTGGCTAGTACATTTCTGGTAGATATATACAACAAAGCCTCTATCAATCTTGATCATTTCTACTTTTTGATACAATCAGATACACTGCTCCAACACAAAGTGGCAGGCTGTACTGAGGATGAATGCTGAGCTATTGCTTCAAAATTTTAATGGTGCTCAGTATGAAAAAAGCAGTTTCCCATTTCTGTTCTCTTCACAGCAGACTGCAGTTTGCAGTGGTTTGCTCACTGYTACATCAGCAAGGTGGTACTTACAGCAGGGACAGGAACCTCAAAAAGGGTAGCACCAAGAGTAAGGCAAGGATACCATTATATATCCACAATCAATCAGGGCCACACAGAATGAGGACTGCTTAGGAAGGTAAGAATCATCACAGTAAGATCTCATTTCTGTATGGTCTTAATGAGTCTCATGACACATAGCACAACTGAAGAAACATAGCTGTTACTCAGCAGGAAATTAAAATCAAAATTTCTTTTGCCTCTGTCTTCCCTTCAAAATATTCAAAAGGACAGAAACATTTTGTAAATTAACCTTCCATTTTGCATTTGCATTTTGAAAATTTACTTTTTTCTCATTTTAATTGATTTTATGTGCTTAAGCTAAAATATGACATTTCAATTTTCAAAATATCAAAGTATTTAATTTTGAAACAACAATAGAGGATAGCAGCAGGCACTTTTAAGTCTGCCAAGTTCGACCATTTAAAATTACTCAACCAGGGAAAGCTTTCTGGCATGTCACTTGGATTCTCTCTCATATTCGCAGAAAGCTCAGAACATTACCGAACATAGGAAAGGATCCCATGTAAGAGTGAACCCTCTAATGAGTTCATCCTAGCCACTCACTTTCTGATAGAAGGAGGGAAACTATTAAAGTAGAATCCCAGCTACTTTGCTTTTTCTTTTCCCAATGCACACATGCCACATGATCTGTGTGATTGCCCCCACATTTACCCTTTCCCTTCTCTTCAGAAGAAACACATTATAACACACAGAAGGTCACTCTTTGGAATCTGTTCATTCACTTCAACAGGTCCTGAGCTGACATCATTTGCATTTTTCCACAGATGCAGCAGTGGAAGTGTGAACTATGTCTTTAGACCTACCCTTCATGGAAAACCTGGTAAGGCTGATGAAAATTAAAACTCTGAGGCCAACCAGAATGTAGCGTACCAGTAAAACATGGCAAGCTTAGAGCAGCTTTGTTAGCCTGAAGACACTGCTTAAATGTATAACTTGACATGGCCCTAGGTATTTCCAATTCACATCCATACCATTGCAAGTGATTCCTAGTAATGATATAAACTAACATTGTCCATTCCATCTACTGTTCTTTCTAAACTTCACAAAACTCTAATTTCACTAGAAAAGAATTACTATGATAAATTCAGCAATTCATGTTCTAAGGCCTACACAAAAAAAGGATCATGGTTTGACACTTGTATATAGCAGAGCTTTTGATCTATTAATTTTCTTATACAGAATAATTTTTCAAAAAAGCTGTAATCAAATACTCCTTTTCTTCCCTAAAGTAAATGGTAGGTCTGAGCCACTGCATATGTTTCACCCATTAAATACAACGAAGGTATATACAGAGCAGTTAATATTTGGGACATGTATCTTGGGGCAAAAAAAAAAGGCAGGATTTTATCAAAAGCTAGAGATAAACCAAAATTCACAACTGATTCTTTAAAAAGGGATAGGCTTCACTTCCCTAGCATAAAAAATAAATATACTGGGAGTTACAAAGCATTGAAATATTTAAGGAAGTTGGATTGAAAAGAGTGAGATACTGCTTTAAAGTGCTTCAATTTTCATAATCATTTTTCTTTTTCCCCTCTCTTTTAAAAAGGAAAAAATACTTCAATGCTTTAATAAGGGGAAAATGTATTTTAATACAAAACAAAGAGCCTATAACTCAACAGTTTTTAAAGACA
Organism: Apteryx rowi; assembly: GCF_003343035.1. Classification (NCBI taxonomy): domain Eukaryota; kingdom Metazoa; phylum Chordata; class Aves; order Apterygiformes; family Apterygidae; genus Apteryx; species Apteryx rowi. The sequence goes on along the minus strand of NW_020447196.1, from coordinate 7,673,215 downwards.
CTAAAGAGTAACAAATTATCCTCTTTTTAAAGGGGGGGAGGGGCAAACTGCCATGGATATGAAACTGAAAAATGCTCCCCTCTGCCCCCTCCAGCTACCACATAGGTATTTCAGACTATATTTGAAAGTGTTTCAAAATAAAATACAGACTTTGCAGAGGAGAGGAACAAGTTGTGCATTAACTAATTACTTTGTAAATTTTCACTACTATCAGGCTAAAATTCAAATYTCTTGGTCACACCATGCAATGATTACTTAAATTAATATCCCCAATGAAGGTGATAGGCTACCTGTATAAACAGTTCTGAGCCCTTTTACTCCATTACTGAATGACCTGAACTGCAGGATGGTCAGTTTTGACCAAGTTCAACGTTTCTTAAATTGCCCATATCAGCATTGCCTAAAATAAGAAACAGTTCATTATCCTTTAGAAAAGATGAAGAAGCAGAGAGGAGTAGAAAACAGAAGCTGTAAGGAGTTATGAAAAGCTATTTGCATTTGCAAGCTATTGATTTACTTTTTGCTACAATCCCTCAATCTACAGTTTTTTAGCTGTTTACCCTGCTTTAAATTAAACTGATAGCACAACACAGAAAATCAGTAATTGAAAGTGGTAAAACTTTGACCTCATAAATTTCAAATGAGGACCACAGGCTATATGTTTGGTTGAATCAACTGTGCAAATTCTGGTATGGGCAGAATTTTAATTACAAAAATATCCTCTAGAGAGAACATCACGATACATAGAGACTTGTTTAAATTTTAAGAAAATTATCAGAAGCATGGCAGATCCGTGTATTCTGATGGCTGAAGATGCACAGCCTACTGCATCACGCAATAAGGTGCGCAGCCTCTGTAAGTCATTCAGATGTGGAGCTCTACTTCATCCTACATTAAACCTATCCAAAAACCACAAATTCAGTAGAGTCAGAGTTTAAATACAGTACAAAGCTGGAAAATGGCCCTACACTATCTAACACACTGTGCAATAAGGGCCCTCCCTCTGGCACAGAGCAACCAGCAGAGAAGGTCCACCCCCCCAAACCCTCCGCAACAAGGCTGAGTAGTTTTGTGAAAATCTATACTCTTTGCACATCTTGCAGATTATGCACCCCCCCCCCCAAAAAAAAAAGCTACCTAAATATCCTTAAGGCTGAAAGGTCAAACACTCACCAGTTAGAAAAAAAACAACGCAGAGCACGACTCCCATCACTATGTCAGGTTTGCTCAAAAAAAAAAAAAAATGCAAGCAGCATAAAGATTATTAGAGTCAAAGTAGGACAAACATGTAATAACCTAAACCTCATTTCTTTAGAAAATCAGGCTAGAATTCTTGGTGACCAAACAATTATTCACTTGGAAGCTGAATATTAATACTCATTTCTGAGTACCTGACYTCATAACCTTCAAAAAAATTGTTTAACAAACTTTGTATTCCCCTTTTAAAAGGTAAACAAAAAAAGTTTCTCAAGAGTTCCACCATGAGGCATGAGACACAACATCCACAGGGAAGAGCAATCACAGTGGCATACTGAGAACCATAACCGTCACCTCTCCCTTGCACCAGCCAACACAAACAGGAGGCCGCCCCCCCCCCCCTTCCCCGTGCACAGGCCACTGCTGGCGAAGAAGGTAACGGACGCCCACAACAGCACAGCAATGCCACCCCGAGGAACCTCGCTGTGACCATCTTTTTTCAAGTAAGCCTCGCAGCAGTCACCCCTCACGGCACCACCGCCACGCAAAGCAGTAGCTAGTCAGGAACACGCCACAGTCGCTTTCAATTCCACCGTTACTGACGGGGAGAAACGCACAGGATTCAGGAGGGGGGAGAAAACAAACACAAACAAAACACACGGATATACCACTGCTGGGCGATCAACTGGCTAAGCCCGTGCACAGCCCGGGGTGCGCAAAGCCCTCAGCACCCACCAAGCCCCCGCGCACAGGAAGCAGAAGCAACAGCCGCTTCCCCCTGCCCCCCTTGGAGCTTCCAGAAACTTCTGGGTTGCTAGGCAGACTTGGCCTCAGAGGCGCCCACGCTAGCACGGCGCTGGCCGGACTCAGCCAATCCCGCTCGCCCTGGGGCCGCCGTTTTATTCCGATTGGTGCATTCGAACTCCCCTCTGGCTCCTTGTGTCCCGCGCCCCCTTCCCGCCCGGCCGGGCCTCGCGCCCTCCCTCCCAGTCACGCGGGCGGGCGAGGGCCGTTCCCGCCTTCGGGGCGCCGCTGTGCYGTTAGTGAGGGGCGAGGGCGGCGGGGGGGACCGGGCGGCCAGGGTGGACAAAGCAGGGTCTGCTGCTAAATGAAGCCTGTCCCCAGCTGCTCCCTCTCTAGTCCTCCAGGTTCCCAAAGGTGAGGCAGTAGAGGGGAAAGGCTGTAGGTATTTGGGGGACGCAGGGGAAAGTTGGGGATCTAAACCACCTTGCAGTGCTGTTCTGCAGGAAAAGTGAAGTATGGAGTATGGAGGGCTCTTGTTTCTTAGCCCTTTAATATCAGCCTGTCATCCCATTTTAGGGGAAAGGTCTGCTGGAGGAGCATCCCAGCTGCAGCAACTCATTTTGGCTTTGCCCTCCCCCAGTTTATCTCTATGGTGTGTTTTGGGGGTAAAGCATTTTTAATTTAGGGAAATTCATACAAATGTTAAGATTCATCCAATGCTATCTCCTTGGTGCGAAAGGAGAAAATACGCAGTCCATRCACAAGAATGCTAGTACTTTCCAAGGAAAAGATTGTCTTTTGTACCCCCAAAAAGGCAAAAGCAAGAATCAGCTTTCAGAACTGCTTGATAAACATTTTATCCCATCTTCTCTACTGCTCTTCTCACATCCCCAAAATCAGAGATAAGCATCCAAACTGGAAAACTTTGACTTACATAACTGAATCATAGAAATGTCAGAAAACGTCAACAATAGGTGACTCTCCATGTCCTTTCTGGAATTGGTTTTATCCAGGAGAAAGACCWAGGAGCAATGACAAGCGACCAATTTCTTGAAGAGTCATAACTTTCTTACCTGAATCTGTGAGGAGCAAAGTTGTTAGAAGGATAAATTAGAGAAGCTAGAGGAAAATCAGCAGTAGTCAGCGTTACAGTACAGATCACTTGAGGGGACTGTAACTGCTTGGCCGCTAAGTGAAGCTTAGCAGGATTTCCAAGGCGTTCGTCCCAGTTTTATATTTGATTATTAGACATTAGCTCAATAGACTGCAAAGAGTAAGAAGCAGAGAAGCTGGCCCAACTGCTTTTTCTACCAGAGCTAAAACATCAGGTACAGCTTTGAGCAGAAACACAGAACTGAGTCTAGAGGAATTTCAACCCTGAATGTTTTTTGTAAAATATGCCAGTGGAGGAGAATTATAAGGTAGGGCTCGATCAGGCAACGTGTGATTCAAGAATGAGGAAATGGCTAGGCCACTTCCCAGCTGCTATGCAGTTCCTAGAGGACCAGAAAGTAGACAGCCACTCCAAGTTAAGTCAGCCTCAGAGAAGCACAAAATCTGGTTTCCATCATTCTGCAGTGATACAACGCCGGGAGTTCATTGTGGCCTGTCCTTTCATATTCATATCCCTGTAGCTGGATACTTTAGAGCCATAGAAAAGGACTCTGTAGAGCTGTGAGGAAGCGCTCCATTTCACAGACTTTTTGTGAAAATTAACAGGGCTTAAGCAATACTACTAGATAGGTAATTGTGTAGTTACAATAGAATTAGCTAATTAAAGTGGAAATGGGAAATATCCACTGTTCTGTTTTGGCAGGCAACATAGAAAAATTACACRCTGCATGTATGTAAGTACCCCTGAGCCATTTATATCTGTAATTCCAGATCTTTTCTCTAAGTTAAGGATTACAATTTTTTGGAGCCAGTGTTAACAAGAGAAAAGCAAACAGGAAATTTTAGTTTTTAGCTGTCTGTTACATTCTGAAATTACCCTTTGGAAAATGGTATCTTCTCCCCTCGATCTCCTCCTGATCAAATTTGATCTTAGTAACTCTTCAGCCCATTCTAGTTCATGGCAAAGCCAAAGTTTAATTTCAACAAAGAGTGAAATCAGAAATCAAATTAGAATAAATTAATTTTTGGTTGKTTTTTTTTATGGTGTTAGCCTTCTAAAGCAGGTATGAAGGAGTACATGGGATTCTGTCCCTTTTTGAGCCTCAGTATCAAACGTTTACTGAATCAATTCAATTTGTTGAGGATTACTGAAGATGCAAACAAGTAGATTTATCCTGTTCTTTTGCTACTTGAAGAATATTTGGGGCAAGCATTGTGCCATCCTACTTTCAGAGAAAAGTAGAAATGTTTTAGCTGGACAATGGCTCCAATCTGTGGATGGTACATCCCACTCATGCCTACTGTCATGAAAGATGAGGTAAAGATAGAAGAGATGAGAAAGCAACAAAGCCAGGAAATTTGTTTTGTTTTTCCACTATTTTTTATGAAATTCTGTGGAATCCTCCACCTGTATTGTCATGCATTTTTGATATGCAACAGATAAGAAGTGTCTATTTTACATCACAGGGTATGAAAGGGAAAGAGAGTGATCACTATCTATTTTAATCTATAGAATCTGTAGCAGCAAGAACAGGAAATGGGAATAATAGAATGAAATTGAAAAAAGAAATCTTTTAGTGAAAGCAGAAGCTATAGGGATAGTGTTGAAGAAATACCGGAAATCCATTTCCTTGAACTTTTTAAAAGTAGCCAGACAAGCCATTAGTAAAACTAATGTAAGGAATAATCCTACAATAGCAAAGCTGACTACATGACTTTATGCATCCTTTCCATTCTTCTCTCTCCCACAATTCTTACGATAATCTTATCATTGTGTAACCATCACAAGCAGCATCATCAGAAGCAATGGTTAGCTATTCTCAGACCACTTTTAAATTATTCACAGCAACTATGTTTCCATTTCTCTGACTCATTCTTTTAGAAATAACAGGAAATAGAAAACATGGAAATGGAGGAGTTATGACATTACATTTTTAGAAAAAAGAGAAAGCTGAAAAATTATCTAATCTATTATTTCTTTTCTCGGTAATGCAAGAAACATGTAGTCATCTTACTGAACAATGACCCACTCAAGCATTAAAAAAAAGACTTGCTCAGTGCTGGACAGTTCTGTGGGTTCTTTTCTGCTGCTCTTTTACCAGAAAAAGGACCTGAGTGAAGATGAAGCTTTGCTAATCAAACTCTACTGTAAGAGTAGCCCCAGAAAATAAACTTGGCAGACACCTTTTAGTGCATCTTGTTCAGGAGGGATGTTTTTAAGTTCCACAACATAAACTTCAATACTACTTTCTAGTTTAAAAATAAAATAAAATAAAATAAAATAAAATAATAAAAATAGGACAATCAGTTCAACTCAAGCTTTTCATCAGAGATGTCAAAATAATTTACAAAGGTAATTGACCTTTCATTATCCTTATTTTAGAGAAGAGAAGACTGAAGCACAAGGAGAAAAGAATCTTGCCAAGATCTCCTGTGAAAGTAGCAGAACTGAGATCCGAACCCAAAAAGCCTACACACCAGCTCACACTGCCATCCAGAAACTGGGTGAGTTTATAAAGGGAACAAGTCCTCCATTTCACTACCCTCATTATTTTTAGGTTTTTTGATAGTATTACGAAGCAAGACTGTAACAGGAAAATAAACAGCCTGATCTTTCTAGAAGGTGTAATAGAAGGCAAGGACAAAAACCTTAAAAAGGGTTCAGGATGCTATAGTCTCTCTGTGCCACAAGAGTATTCCATGTGTAGAAAGAACTCCTCCAAAGGTTGAGTAAATTGGCTTCAGGACTGCTCCCCATATAGAAAAACATATATATATATATAGAAGCTTCTAAAAGGATGATCTGGCTCAACATCTCTATAGTAATAAACTATGGGACAGAATGTCTTACATAATCTTCCAAAAGCAATTCAGAATTACTTGGATACATGCCAGCTGGACTGAAAGCTGGCTGAAGAACTACAAACAAATGGTGATGTTACACAGTAATGCATCGAGTAGTCCGCTCAAACACCAGAAAGAGCACTGTTCTGTCAGTTCTTATTTAAAGCATTGCTCTGCTTTGGAAAGTGACAAGATAAAATGGCACCTTCTTTCTCAACAAATCCGATCTGTACATGTACCCAGTCATATCTAATTAGTGACAAAAGTTTATTCCTGTTACTCCTGCAGAGTCAAAATAGTTTGGAATTAACTGGAGGGTACTGCTGGTAGTACGTCATCAAAATAGTTTTCTAGGTTCCAATCAGTTATAGCTATACAATTCCACGCAAACCAATAGAGGTAACACAGGTGCCACTGGAGGCTTACTTCAGCAAACTGACTCTTTATTACTAGTAATAGTGCTCGAGATGGAAAGAAACCTGACTCAGAACACAGCCTGAGCTTTCCAGACTGACAGACAGATCCCTCTTCTTGAATGATAAAGCACATTCAGTAAAGCCTTGAAGTTCAACAGTCATGGAGCCCCATAATATTACATGTACCACATTACTTTTCACAGTGAATTGAAATAGCAAGCTCATTAGTGATTTAAAAGTGGCAAGCTACGGCCTGCTAATGAACAAATGCAAAATGATGACCTAAAAGGAAAGTTTAAAATCTTGGCAAGTTTAATATATAATATTGGAATTTAGTATAGTATAGTATTTGGAATTTAATGTATAGTATTTAATATATAGTATAAACTGGCCCTTCAGTATAATTTCAGAGTTTCAGTAATTCTACTCTTGGATCCTCTTAAAATTCTTCAGCATTAGGTATCTTAAAGTGTACATAAGCTGATTTAACTGGAATTATCTTAAGTGATCAAGGAGAATATACACTGTGATTTGGTGCTTCTTTTCTTAGCCACAATGCTAGTGAGTATCTTGAAAACAGTACCAAAGCCAACAGGTGATATTGATCTATCTGAAAATAAACTAAGCTAAATAATAAAATAAACTAAGCCAAACATGTACCATATACTACTATGCTAAAGGCTGTAGCATACCGTACATAATGGATTTCTTGTGGTTCATAAGTAAGCCCTAAGTATTGAATGCACATAATACAATCTAGTACAAACTAGCAATGGAGAGGAGTCTCAGCCAACTCCAAATTCTAAGCTACTGTGAATTTTCCAAAAAAGTAGTAAGTAAACAAAAGACTTTCTTACAAAATAATAAAATAAAATCAAACAGAATGAGAAATAAAGAGAAGAAATCAGAGAATACTTTCTGGCAAATTTTGATATTGTGAAGGGTATATCTTGATCATAGCCTCATTAATAACCAGAAGAGTGACTTGCCCAATTTTGAAAGATATCTTCCTACTTCATACAAGAATTTTCTAGCAAATACACAGGAAATATGAATGCACTGCAGTGAGCTTTTTCCCCCCATGCTACCACATGTTCTGCTGCAGAAAGTCGTATGTAATTCCTTGCAAGAGTATGTCTGGTATAAGGACTTACTTAGCTTTTCCATTTTGAAATGGTCATTTCCCAGGAGAAGGCTTTACAGACGGCTATTGTCCAAAGGCCAACATTAAGAGAGAATACCATCCATTCCTTCCTTGCCATTCCATTCCCCAAATGTGAAACAAACTGTTTCTACAGCAACAAAAGATTTAAAAAAAAAAAAAAAAAAAGCACTCAGAAAACCAGAAGCAAACCTCCCCTACCTACCCATATGAAATCTTAGCAGTGCAACTGAGTTGCTCTCCAGGCTGCAGAATGTTTTCATAAAACAAAAAAAATAAAGAAAGATGTCTATCACAGTTCTTCACAAAAAAGAGACTCTCTGAATACAAGCTTCATTGTTTCTTGCAGAGAAGAACTGGTGTCAACTTTCACCCTCCTTTTTTTGTACAATTCAGCATGTTCATACTACTACAAATTTCAGAATTCATTTGTTATTGTGACCTGCAAAATACCATCAAAATATGAGGCTGAGACCTAAAAGGTACTGCCATGCTGAATTATAAAAATAGACTCAGTAGCAATATCAGAGCTTTAATTAAAAATATTATTTTCCCCTACACACCTTGATTCTTTTATTATCTAATACCAAGTTTCAATATGACTTTTGCATACTTTTAAAAAGTGATTCTTCTGCTTAGAATAACCATATAAAAGTAATTGCTGAACTTTGCCTTTCAATGAAAGTGACATGCTTACTTCTATCACTTCAAAACTAATCCTGAAATCAAAACGTCAAGATCTTTTTTAAGAAACCCAAAAGACACTGTCAACTTGCTCTAAAGATCACCAATTCTGTTGATTACAACTGAACCTTAGTAAACTTCACCTAATTCTTCTCTCACTTCATTGCTTGTCAGTGCCCATAGGAGAACAGCATGGTATAAAAACAAATTGTTGTCACTGAAAATCAGTAAATGTGACTGAATAAACAGAAAGAGATCAAATGGGTAAAGAAACTGCCATTTTTATAACTGTTTTGTCAGGTGGAATCATACTTTGGAACACCACATAGTGATGTTTTAAATATCTCTGCAGATATGTACTTCTATTGCCTAATTTTCCTCATTGTTAAGGACTTTTCTCCCTAATGTCTGTTTTAAATGTTTCCTTTTATGCAGTAATTTCACGCTATTGCTCCTTATTATGCCATTCTCAGCCACTGTCAATAACACAACAGGGATTCTTGCTGCTCAATTATTTGTAGACAGTTATGTCCCTATCATAGTCCCCCTTTGACTCCTTTTCCTGGTTGTGCATATCAAAGTGTGGTTCTGTCTGCAAAGTGTAAAGTGTATATAATGGGATATGGTATTTATCATCCATCATTTGCCTTTGTACCAAAATGATACACAATTTGCATGTCAAAAGCCTTTCTCCCACTTCTCCAACTGCTAGAGCAGCAAACTCAGTCTGGGATCTGAAAGTCAAGCTGTGTTCCTTCTGCTTCATACATCATCTTTCTAATAAAAGTTTTACACTGAGACCCAGCTGCAATTCTGCTGATGATGCATGCAACAAAATATATACCAGCTCACAGTACCATTGGCTTAATAGTCATAACAGAAGTGGAAACTGGATGTCACTCAGGTGATTGAGCGTGGCTTGAATTAATCACCTGGGACAGGGCAATGTTGTCGGTTGTTTATGCCTGGCGTCTCACAGAAGTCTTTCCTTTGGAAGATTTGATTTCTGAAACTTAAATATTCTCATTCTAGATTGTGAAAAACAACATTTTGTAACACTTTCACAGGTATGAAGTAGTGGTTCACATTTTGTTCTTTTCTGCTGAGTTGTTTACTGACAGTCCTGAACTGACATTAAATGTAGTGCCTTCTTAACATGAACTCTCGCTATAGGATTTAGAGTATGTTCTTCTGATGTGTGCGAAAAAAGAAATTGAGCTTGAAGTTTAACTGACTAACAGCCTGTTTAATTTAGCTCATCTGAGAACTATCCAGAATTAAAACCCACAGTACAGGGCACAGGTCCTTACATAATCTTTCTGCCAGGGTGAAAGTTGCCAGCAGCCATCCACAGCTAGCGTTCAGCCTACTGGGAAAGAGTATTTTCTCTTCACTTCTCTAGGTGTTAGGAACCCTGTGTTATTCCCCAAGATTTCCTTCACATGTCAATATATTAGAGAACTAAACCTCCTATTCATCACCTGATTAAGTGTCATGAACACACTATTGAGAACACGGTAACTTGTGCGTTTGTCTGCTTCTTGCTAAATGCATCAGCTAGGCATCAGCTGGGCCCTTCTTCCTGTGAAAACTCCATGTCCTCCTTGACCTCTTGTCAGTCTGAACTTAGATTCAGCTTTTCATGGAAGCCCAGAAATAACCCCCCCACACTGCCTTAGCCAAGGACTCCTCCCTAACTAGTGGTCCTCATAACCTTTGTGCAACTTCTGTGGGGTCGGATTTTATTTTAAGTGTACTGACTTAACTGTGTTTTGTTGTTGGGTAACAAGATCTCTACCTTCATTGATATGACTTGTCTGTAAGCTAAGTTACAGACAGAAACAAACATTTTTATTTTCTGTCAATAGATTGGCAGGATAGAAGGCATCATGTAGGAATGCTGGAATATTCCAGAAAATTGCATTACATGAGTCATAAGCTACACTTTCAGTTTTTCACCCCAGATGGCGCCATGGGGGCTTTGTATTGACAGTCAAGCACAATTTAAAATCAAGTCAATATATGGAGGTTTCATTTAGTGCTAGTCAACCCCTTAAATCAGTGTGATAGTATTTCTGAAGAGGAAAAACTGGTTACCAAAATGGAAGTAAAACTGAGCAATGTCCATCCTGCTAACTGTCATGCAGCCACTGCAACCATGTCTTCAAGTTACTGAAAGCATCAAAAGGGTGGAATGGGAACATTTTTGTCGGGTAGTCCAGTGGAAGCTGCTTGCATGCTTATCCATTTTGGCTTATTTGAGCACCCAGAGCACTCAGGTTATGTTGGAGGCATGAAGGTTTTGGGGTTTTGTTTTTTTCCCCCCCTCCAATTGCACAGGAACAATTCCTCTCCTGTCAGAATTTGACGCTACAACTCAGGCTGGAGCAGCATATCTTCCCTGACTATACAGCAGCTGATACCTTGTCCAAGATCTACCACCCAAGCAAAAGTTCCCATTGTTCCTTCCCACCTTCTTCTGCTGCACCGAGCATGTACTCTTTAGGCACATCATAAGCTCAGTGATGATAAGCAACCTGATACAATCTAAGCTATCCAAGCCTTCTACCCAAATTTAGGGGCTTCCTTTCCTCCTTTTTTTACTCGAAAAGTCCTTTACAGAGCCATTACCCCAGCCAGACAAGAGCTCACTCTGCAAGTAAATCAGTTCACATTGATGTGATGTGATGAATTAGAAGAATAGTTTTGTGTGATTGTATATTCTGCAGAACATTTCTTGTGCATTTAACACAAGTTTAAACATAAAGACAACAGGTAGGCCTGATGTTGGTAAAGTTTAATTTTAGAGTCAAATTTCTCAAAAATTATTGACCGTTTAAATTTGTGAAGTTAGTCTGGCATTGACTAAGGTCCCATAGCAAGTAAGTTATCTAAGGTTTGCTGGCTTGATTGGATTATGGCACAGATACTTTAATGAAGATTTTATAAATAACATTTGGTTGCTATGATTAAGCTTTGCTTCACATACACTTATGATATCATGTTTGGTTTTTTTTTTCCCCTAAATTATCTAGCAATACAGACTAAATGTTAAAGTGCAGAAGAGTTTCTCTGTGGGTTTTTTTGGCTGTGGGTTTTTTTTTTTTTTTTTTTTTTTCCTTTTGAAGAAAGCACCTGATTCTGGATATCTTTTCCAGAAACAGTTGACTATGAGGAGTTCAGAAGTCTTGAAAGCAATGTTCTATTTCTCTGCTTTACCCATACACAGTGTAAGGAGCAAAAGGTTGGAACAAGCACAAAGCACAGAGTAACAGAAGATTTGCTTTGGAATCATTATGATACAGATGTTTTTCAGGAAAAAGAATGAGGTGCTGGAACAGGGGAAAAATGAGAATTAGATCTGGACTATATTGCTTTCATAAGGAAAATATTGAAAAGGAATGCAGGGAAGTAAGGTAAGCTGGAACACACAATTGAGCAGTAACTTAGAGCTATGAAAACTATAAAAAATTTGAATCAAACCAAAACAATTAATAGAATTTTCATGAAAAGAGTAATACTTAAAACAGAAGTACCTGAAAAGATTAAGGCATAAACATTGCAGCAAAACACACAGAATGAACAGTATCAGTAATAGTAACTGAATTGCTTGTACACTTCAGTCAGCTAGTGCTTAATAGCTTTGGTGAATCAGGACCTAAGCTTGAATGCATCATTAGGCATGCTAGAGATCTGGTCTACCTATTTTAAAGTACATTGGAGATACCATGTCAAAATGTATTTATTATAATCACGTCATGCTTGGGCTGACAGGTTATTTGAAGCAATGCTACTATTTTCAGAATGCAGAGATGAAAACCTTTCCTAAAGCTTAGCCAGCCTCTCAGATTATTACTTTTAAAATATATTTAATATAAACTGTTAGTTAATGGAGACTGTTAATGCACTACTGAGCTACTCTCTATTTGTGGTATTTTAAATTTGATTGAAAACAATTAGCAGAAGAGAGAGTTGCCTGTGAGCATTCATTAAAATGAGGCCTGTGGATTGTGACTGCTGAATTTTCACTGTGCATCTGGAACAGTTTACACTGATGGCACAGTTTTTCCTCATAATAAAAAAGGGGCTGTTCCCTATAAAGGTTATGCTGGCAACAAATAGAATGTATTACATTTTTCCAAAACTCCCCATTGAAAGAGCAACAGCTTGTTACCCAAGGGGAATTTCTGTACCACACATGACAATGGCTCACGGACAATTTAATTTATTGTTTAGTTTAACAGCTTGTAAGTCCCTCTCCTATAAATAACATGCAGTTGTAAAAGCTGACTCCTAATGAGATGATTGACCCTAAAGGTCATACTGGCAGAATCCCCCATTGTTTGCTTAAGGATATAATTTTCATTTCATCTACTAGAAAATGGACATTAAAACATAGTGTGATGATAAATTAAACAAAAACAGAGATCTGTATTACTGGAAGAACTATGCTATTGTTTTTTCTTTGGACTGAAATGCTACCAAGGCAGTCAGACGATGAATCACGTGTGGCTCTCAAATGGACTCTAGAAAAAAAATGAACACACTGAAAAACCATATCCAGAATATCCAGGGAACAAGTACAGTATCAAAAGTGAGCACATTCAGTTTTGTTTTCATTAAACCAAGTTCAAATCCAGTGAGACAAGTGGAGTAAGGAGGGGCATTAAGGTTTTGTTTGTTTTGTATTTGAAAGTTTTGTTGCTGCCTGAATTTTTAATAATGAATGGGCCAGAAGAAGCTTAGTCAAAATTTAAATATGATACACTAGAGGAAGAGTACTGTAAACTTAAAACAGTTTAAACAGTAGAAATCTTTAGACTAGGTTAACCCATTCTAGGTACCCAGTAGTCTGAAGAAAGAAACGGTGTGTGTGTTGGGGGGGAGACAGGGAACTAAGGTACCAGGATGCTAGGTTAACTTGCACTTTCTGAACTTCTATCATAGAATAACTCATTCTTCTGCACTATAAGACTGGGTAAAATTTATGCAAAAGAGCTCCAAATTATTTTAAGCTTTTTTAGCTTGTAGCCTTACATCATTCGCAGCATTGCTTCTTTGCTTTCATCTACACACAACTCAATAACTGGAATTATGAAGAATCAAATAAGTATACTAACAAAGTTAGCTCTTAGGACAAGATCAAGATCCCTCTTTGGCTTAAATTAGCAATACTTACTTCAACAGGAGGAGTAAGAAAAAAATTTCTAAATATATGATAATGTGTCATTACAAAATAACTACTTGGAAAATTCTGGAGTTGAACTTAATTGCTCAGACCCATCATTAGTGCTCATGTACTTTAGTTGACATTTATGCATATGGAATATTTTAGGCTTTTGTGTCAATGTGCATCTTGAATCATGAATTACTGGGTTAATGTCTAACAGTATATCTAAAAGTGAATTATTTAACAAATACAGAAGAGAACATGAATTAGTCATTTGATTTAATCCAGTATTACTAAATAACGTAAATAAAGTGTGCAATACTTATGACCATTTTCGGAACATTATTTGCGATAATCATGGTGATTATGCATCTCAACTAGACAGTTGGCTATGTAAACAGAACTGTAATAATACCTCAGATACATGAAATATATTGATAGATACCTCAGTACATTTGTAAACCTCTTGCATCCAATGAGGAAAGTGTCTCCACAAGAAATGCTGTTGGTATTCATATATTGTTCTTATCACAACATTTGTTATATAAAAAGCACAAAATAATAGAGCACTTGAAAAAATATAGTGCTTTTTAACAAGATAGCTTTGTTCATTCTTCCAACTTCCAGGTAGCCATTTGAAAACTCAAGGTACTTTAAAAGGGCAATCCCTGCCATTTAGTTCATAGCAAACATAATGTATACTAACAAAAAGACTAAAATTAGCACTAGTACTCACAAATCAGTCTCAAGAAAATTATAGGCTGTATGTAGGTAGATGATTCCTCATTTTTGTATTTATGCATATTCAAAACTTAATAAGAGCTATGTGTTCTGCATGTCCCATTTACATCTCTAAAGTTTCAACAACAGGGTAGTCAGAAATTGAAGGTCTCCATRGCAATGATGTGGGTTGAGCATCTGTTTCCTCTGAATAAAAAGTGATGGCCATATTTTTATTCTACTTGGCACCGGTTATCTTTGAGTATAGTCACAGATCAGCTCTCTTTTTGCGATCTTCATATTCCATCATATTTTCACCTATTTGTATGTTTTCTAGAAGAGGAGAGGTTGTATTTATTGGCAGGAAGAAAAAACAAAGGTTGCTTGCTGGATGGAAGAAAAAGTGGAGATTACAACAGTCTTCAGAAAAGATCTGGTTATACCTGTGTGTTTCTGATGCAAATGAATCAAGTACGTATTCAAATAACTTCAACTTTCTTTTTACTTTGGAATCCTGTGTCAAGACAAGCCGTATCAGCATGCATTTTTTTTTTCCTTAAAAGCCAGTTCAGTGTTTTCTATTAAAAAGGTCAATTTTTGACTTTCATGGTCAACCACTTAAAAATAATAATAAAAAATCCCACAATCCAGAAAACTACACCTCAGACTTTGCATGAACAAAGGCTTTACTGCTGTGTTTTTAACAGCCAACATTGGTGTAAGAGAGATGTCATGCTGTCCATGCAACAAAGCTAAAGCTAATTGACAGTTCTGGTTGTCAAAGCAACATTTCACGTTACCACTTGATACATCTAGCCTTCCTATTCAATTGTTGTGGTGATACTTTAGGTAGAATTGTGCTTCCACCCTCTTTTTCTTTCTCAGTAAATAAAAATTCTTATGTAGTCCTTGGGTTAAACAAAAACAAAAAAAGAAAGACTGAAGAGGACAAGCAGATGAGAAGATATTAAGTGGCATGAAACTCCTTTATATTTTTCAGCATAAAACTGCTGAAGGACTGAAAAAGAAATGAGATATTTTGTATTTCCTTGGCATTTGCCACAGTTCATGTTTTCACTGCTGTAGGACCGAGGAAGCAACAACATTTTTTTGACTCTTTTTTGGGGTGAAGGAGTAGATGAAAGTTACTTCTTTCAAAATGTATGTTTTCAAAGTAGAGTACACTATGCTTCTTCTTTCTCACTGCCATTTGACCTACAAAAAAGTATTGCATTTCGTATCAAAAGTCATAAAAAAAAAAACAAAAAAAAAAAATCAACCCCCCCCCCAAACTTTGACCAAGTTTCTGAAATTTCACTTCTAAATTTTAATGAAACTTTGCTAGTGGTTTTCATTCCTTTTCTGTTGTGAATGTAGTGTATACCTGCCATTTTTCATTCACTTCCTGCTTAATCAAATATCTGTATATGTTTGGAATGAGGAACAGTGAGGATTGCATTTATACTATTATAGGAAACCGCATATATTATGTTCATACTATCTAGGAAAACACAAACTTCTATGCATTGTATTTATGGCATAGACTTGTGATTCAACAAAACACCTGCAAACAATACCTAAAAGTCTTTAATTAATGTTATTGGAGAACCCTGAAGAATTTGCAACTTACTGTGTAGAAGTAATTGATTACTAAACRTAAGAAAAGGCAAGGTGCAATGAGAAGGAATCAAACAATGGATTAGTATAACATTTGGCACTTTGTAGTACCAAAAAAATCAACATGAAATTTCATGTCAGAGTTTCCCTTTAGCATTCTAAATGAAAACTACTTCACTTCATGTTCTCTCTACCATGTATATCTGAATCTGCTCCCATATCTTAATCATACAAACCACTTCCTAGCAAACGTTGCACCTGTGGCATTGCATGTAACAATACTTATAGGTGGGAGTATGTATTTCTCTACAAACAGAAATACAGTAGAAGTTTCACTTGTATATTATAAACAACTGTATGAATATGATTTCATTATATGTGTGAGTCGGACCAAGATGAGTGTCATATCCCAGCTTTGCAGGCACATTGACTTGAGGTAGGAGAACCATGCAGTAGGTGCCAGGCCACACACATGAACAGATATGAGCTCATCTTAGTCACCCCATTCCTATCTGTTGGAGATAGTACTTTGATTTATAAGAACTTAGCAGAAGGGCCATTTGTAAATGCTGAGGTGTAATAGCTGTGGAAATAGCGTAAACTGTTCACAGAGCTGTTCTTCTGTTTCTTCTGAAGAGAAGTGTCTAACAGTTAAATCATACTGGCCTTGGTCATTTGGGAGCAAGAACTGTCCTGCTATTAGCACTTTTTAGAGTAGAAACTGTTAAAGACTTATTGCTTGCTCGCTGCTGAGGGTCACTCTCAGGTCATAGCTTAGATTTCTAGATCAGAATTTAATACTGAGAAACCTAAAAGAACACAATAAAGGCATTTAAGACTTAAGTATTGTTTATCAATGAGAAAATGAGTGTCTTTGGTTTGAAGAGTTGCACTTTATTCATAAGCTAGCAACACAGGATAATACTCTTCCTGAAAGAATTGCACAAAGAGTTTATTGGACTAATCACAGCCCCTGGTGAACAGGCCCAGTTACTAAACTCCCATGGGAACATCAGCACAGTTCCAGGAGATTGATAACTTTTGTTATTTCCAAAACACAGAGAACAGTGAAGAAGAAATATTTAGGTAAATGAATAATGCATAGACATGGGGGGAAGTGTTGTCATACCTTTAAAGAACATTGCATTGTAAGGAACTGCTGTGCTTATCAGCATCCATTATCTCATCCTTTTATCCATAGTCATCACAAAATATATTAAAGCAAAACAGAAGTCATTTGTTGACATTCTCTCCAGGACTATTGTTTTTCCTCAAATCACTGAGGGAAAAATTGCCTAGGACCTTTAATCATATGGGCCAAATAGAATATGGGAAACATGTTGAAAGCAAAAAAACATTAACAGGGGTCATGACTCAGATGTTATCAGGGATCAATGCCCACATGTGGGCAAGGTTACACTAGTATAAATCTGGAGGCAGGGTTGCAGGCAAACCCACCATTCCTTTCATTGGCTTCAGCTGGCTCTGCATGACAACTTCATTGAAATTACTGCAGATTCACAGTGGTATAAAAAATAGTCAAGAATCTGGACTGATAGTTTATGGAATGTTATTACTTAAAGCCTTCCGGATCATGACTGTTACAAAAAAAAGCTCATTGTCTAGAAAGAGGTTGTGGCAGCCACTCTGTTTATTTAGCTGACAGCCTGACACRGTCATTATGTTGTAATAAAAAGGAAGAGTAACAAGGTTGTCAGGCATATTGTATTTCATGGATTTAAATGAGAAATCTGTCAACTTTCTTCCAGTTCTACAGGGAATGAGTTATCATTTCCTTTAACAGCACCCACTCTTCCATTTTTTCTTTCCACACAGAAGATAAGGTCCCCTATATTACCTCCTTGCAAACCAGATGAAAAGAAATAATCTTGGCCGTTTGTCCAAGAGCTCCACATGTCAAAGTCAGAAGCTCAGTCAGAAGAGTAGCTCCTTGCTGTGTATGCCCATCAACTTCAGAGCATATGCTCAGCATGGCCAAACTACCCCGATACATCAGATTCACTGTGCATGCAGTGCAGGACTAATCTAAACATCACTGTGACTTTTAGAATCCTCTCCTCTAGTCCCAGCCCCCTCAGGAACAGGAATGACTGTGTAACCCATAATAAATACATTTATTCTGTAACTTGTGGACAGTACATTCTGGATTCAGGGCATGTTCAAATCACTACTTATTTCTATCTGCTTAGATCTAGAAATACAAACATGCCATTGAAATGTAAAATTTCTGAGCATGGGAACAGCAGCCCTTGCCACATAATCTCCACTGAGATTGCTTAGAGCGAATAAAAGCCAAATTCAAACTAATGTCAGAGAGAAATAATTTTAAACAGAGCAACTTTCATCTTCATTTCATCTCACTGATGTGATGCAGAAAAGGCCTTTTATGAGGGAGGGATGATTCTCAAATGTTTGAAGGTTCATTTCAAAAGCTTTTTGAATGATTATCCAAAGCAGCCCTTTGGTTTAAAAAGCAGTCAGGAGTCATTTTTCATCTCCTGAGACTACCATCCCTATTTGGGTTACTCAGAAATGCCTTTCCCATATCATACTTCCATTCTACTCCTAGGTACCTGATGGGAGTGCAGAGTCATGCAAATTATTAATTTACAGACAACAGCAAAAAAAAAAAAAAAAAGGCTTTTGAACTGGAAAGAAATTCTAGTTTGGTTCACTTAAAAATATCACTAAGGGATGAGGCGGATCACTCATCTGAATGGCAAGAAAGCATTTATTAATCAGCTGGTCACAATGACATTAGGCTCAGTGAAAGGTTCTTGTTCACTTCAGTAGAAACTGGACACCATCACAAATATATTAAAAGGGAGTATAATCAAAGAATAATAAACTGAAATCAGGTCTTTCCTTTTTTACTTTCTTCAGTTTTAATTTATTCTGTTTACTAATTCAAGCCATTGTATAGTCTGCTTTATTACAAATAGGAAAGAATGCTATCCTGGTCTTACAGGACACGCATAGATTCTAGGTCCCAGTTCCCATTTCATTACATTTTCTGCAGGCCCATTAAGCTCCCCTATCTATGCAATGTTACATCTACAGCATATCGTTACAACACAGAGGTGTCATGAGGGTAGCTGTTAAAAAACTGAGGCACTCAGCTACAACAGTAATGGAAACTGCATCATGTACATTAGAGATACAGAAGTATATACCTCCCCTTCAATTTTGTTAGGCTCCCGATGGAATCAAACTCTCAAGAAAAATTTCTTGCAGTGTCTTGAACAGTGGCTATTTAACTATGGAGGCAAATAGCCAGGCTAATGCTTTAGGCACCTCCTGTGACTAACAAAAAAACCCAAACAAACAAAAAATTTTTTTTTTGATCTCCATTACAATTTTGTGTCTCTCACCAATGCAATATCATGACCTCCTCTTTTCCTTCTTTTCTTTTCTGCCTTTCTACTAACTCCAGGCAATACAAGGGCAAACTGTTCACTTTATTTTTTTTTAATTGATGAGATAGACTTCAGAAATTATCTAGCTCGAATCTCACATTAGATTTTATTTTCAGAGATTTTATCATTTAAAACAATCATCTTCAGTCCCATTCACAGAGACACTCATAAACAGAGTATCAGTTCCTGAGAAGGGCACTATTTTGGTACATGACATTCCCCTTTAAATGAGTTAAGTGATGACTAAAAATAACTTTTTTCCCCAGAAGTCAAACATACATCAAAGCATATGATGTACATACAGTTCCTCTATGCCATGGCAAAAGGATTTAGAATGACTTTATTTTTTTTTGATTGAAAATATAAGTTACTAAAAAGAAGCAATAGAGGAGAAAAGGGGTGAGGGTGGTTTTTTTTTTTTTTTTTTGCCGCCCCCATTACATAAGAAGTTTGGTATGCTACACATTCCACAGGAACATCATCAGCAAAGCACACAGACATAAGCCAGAAATCTTTTGTGAGAGATCAGCACATAAAATAAGACAGGAATAGAGTAAAGGGTAATGAGAAATTGACCATTGTTCTAAAGCAGCTGCTTGGGAACTATATAAATCCTCTTTATTGATCCCTGTATTACAATGACAACTCCTGCTCAAAAAATTCAGGTTATTTATAGTATCATATAACTTCTTTAAGCTTACTGCATATTTTTACAAAACAAGATTTGGAAGTCTTTTTTTCTTAAGTCTCAAGAGGAATTAATCTCACAAGGGACTAGATATTTAATTTCTAATCTTTGCTTTTTATGGTTTTGATTCTAATGCCTTCACTCACACTTAGTAATATACTCAGTACTCAATAAGGAAAGTCAGACTCTGGTCACCTAATGAGACAGCAAAACCACTTTCTGATAAACCTGAACTCATCTAGGCAACACCTAAATAGATCATCCCAGGAATGCATTCAGGACTCAGCATCCTGCCTCCAGGTACTGTCCTCCCTCATACGCTGGTTTCCATGGAAGACATTCCTGACACACAAGGGGAAAGAAGCTGCTACAAGTTCCAACTAAGTCTAAAATCTGTATCAGCATGGGACCATATTTCTAGATATTTCTCAGAATCTTTCCCCATCTCTCTCTAATCTCCAAAACATTTATTTTAGATGTAGCCTTAGACTTCTTATGGAATTGATTTTTACTTTGCTTTTTCAAATACTGGGAGAATAATAGTCAGATATAGTCAGTTGATCCACAGAAGTTGAGCTTTCTTTGATTTCTGTTTAAGAGCTGCTGGCATCTACATAATGCTTTGCTGGTATTTGTTTTTGATACAAGTTTTTTGTTTGTTTGTTTTTAAACTTTTGCCTAAAAGAAAAAGGCTAAATGCTAAAGTCATCTAGTGGTTTAAATCAGTGAAGCTTCCACAGACTCATACTAAAACTCAGCATATAGATTTAGGCCAGCTAGTACTCTGAGCCACATATGATTTTTACTCCTTTCTCCTGCCTATGTATGAAATAGTTAAATAAGATGTCATATAATTTCTTTTAAAATGCTAATTCCATAGCTTATATTCTTTCTAATACATAGCAAAAAAATATGATTAGCCATTTCTTAATAATTTTATCTGAAGGGTAAGTACACATCATTTTTAGCTGTATATATTTGAAAAATTGTTTTGTCTGTGAAATGTAAAAAGCTTAAACCATACTGAAGGATGAAAGAGCTGGTTTGTTTAGCCTGCAAAAGGGAAGGATAATGAGGAACCTAGCTGCAGTCATCAGCTGCTTAAAATGGGGTTACAGAGAACACTGAGTCAGACTCTTCCCAAAAGCACACAGGGAAAGGACAAGAGTCCATGACCACAACTTGCAACAAAAACAATTTTGAGTGCACAGAGGGAAGAATCTTCACATGAAAGTGGATGAAGCACAGCAGCAGATGCCCAGAGGCTGTGGAACCTCTATCCTTGGATATTTTCAGAATTCATCTAGTTCTAAGCAACCTGCTCCAATTTTGAAGTTAGCCCTGCTCAGAGCAAGGGGTTTTACTCTAGGCCTCCTGAGGTCCCTTCCAACCTAAATGTTTCTATGATTCTTTGGAAAAAACAACGATGCTCTCTGGCATCATGCTTCTGTGGTGCTCATTGTCAGCTAGACAGCTGTGCAGCATGGACAGTCATTCACTCCTTCAGGGCTCAATCAGCGTTTTCCACAGTGATTGTATCACACAAAAGGATTTATTGCCAATCAAGCTCAGCCTTAAACCTGTTACTTCAAGAAAAACCCAGTGCTATCTAGCTTCTTTTAAGCATCAGCGTTAATAACATCAGGATCATTGTAATTCTTTCCCTAATACAAGTATTTGTGTGTGTGCATGCATGTGCGTGCGCACACAGGGCACAAGAGGTAATAAAATCTATCTGTTCTGGAAAACAGTCTCAAAAAAAACAACCCCCCCCCCCATAAAAGTGTTCCTTTGTTGCTGTGAAATTCTACTGAATTCTACTGAAGAAAACAATTTCTTCACCCAATATTATTTCTCTGAAATTGATCAGTGAGGATGATTTAAAAAAAAAAAATTACATTTCTTTCCTTCAGTTTGCAACAGGCAAAGGAGCTATATAAATATCAAATCAAAGAGATGAAATACTGAAACATCAGAAAGAAATACTGTAAGATGTTGTAAGATGTTTGATTGCCTTTCACCCAAAGGTGAGAGACAATCTGAAACAGGGAATTCTATTTAAGGCATAGCAATAAGATCAGACAACATCTTTTATTACTCAAATCATGTGACTCTGATGATGATACCTTTTATAACAAGAAAAAAAAAGTTGCTTGCATTGCAGATAAGAACAGTAAAAAAATAACCTGAGCAGGTATATAAGTTTACTAATATTTAACTCAATATGATAGGCATGCTTGAGAACTGTAAAAGCTGGACCTCTAATCCTGTTTATAAAGACTGGATGTCAGGATGTTAAATGTCCATCTCTACAGATTTTTTTTTTTTTTTTTTAATTTTGGTAATTTCTTTGTCTTTCTCTCTCCCACACTCCACACACATACTGTCTCTTGTATTTCTAATATATTTGGTAGAAAGAAAAGCTATTTTGTTATTCTCATTTATACTTCTCTTCTGCTCTGCCACTCATCCCAGAAATCACTACATTCCCAATCAGATTTGGGGCTTACGGCATACACAATAAAAGCAATTATATTCAGACTCAGATTGCAACACAGTGATTTGATTATAAGTGACACCTCATGTTTTAGCTGCTCATTCACTTTCAACTCTTGTATATTATTTGAATTTTCACCAGCTGACTGGTACAATTTTGAACATTTTCAGCTTACGCTGCACTACCAGACTGTAAAGCCATTGGGTACAGGCATGAAAGTTACAATGATGTATGAGACTGCCAACATAATGGCAATAGCCTGCAAGTTTGAAGCTTATTCTCTACATTTGTGTCCTCAGAGAAAATCACTGCAGTGCTGAGGGCCATATTTTGTGGGTTTAAGTGTTAATTAAGTGGTGTATAGGTCTCACTCTRGTTCCCTGCACAGGGGAAGCTTTTACCCTTTGAGCTAGGTGAACTATTCACAGCAGTAATTTTTTTCCTTCAACTGTACCCCTTTTTTCATTATTAGCCCTTCACAACTTCTAGAAACTTGTTTCAATGTTTTATATGAAGCATCTAGTGCTACAAATAAAAACCATATTCTATAGGCACTTCCATGCATTCATAATTTCAATTCTAGCTTTCAAAATATAAAGAAAAACACTTAGGTTCCTATGACAAATATAAAAAAAATAATTGATACACACTTACCTGGTCAGGTATCAGGTTAAATCAGAATGTACTGTGTTATTTCTGGCTTAGTGCCTCAGGTTTTTTCTTACTCCTTTTTCCATGCTTCACCTTCCACTTAAAAACAATCATAAACAAATGCCAAAACACAAATAGGCAATTAGTGCTTCTCAGTCTAAAGCACTCACAGCTGGTACAGTGGGCACTTGCTAAACAGTTCATTACCCCTTTACTCATTGGTGCAGTTCTTATTCATTCCTTCACCATAGAAATCTCTACAGCAATATATAACACCGTATAAAGCCCTACACACTTCCTCCTCTGTCTTGAGATACTACATAATGAAAGGTTGGTTGCTTCCCACCAGTCTGTATAGCAGATTCCTAGGTCCACTCCCTAAAACGCCTATTCAGCCTATTGTTTTCTAGGCTCCTACCAAGACAAAAAATTAGAGAGTAAAGTGAGCAAAATTAAGATGAGGAGGCATTTAACAGCATAACACTAAAATCTGGAGCACTATTTAGCTTTCAGTTATTTAAGAAACAATGTTCCCAGGCTATCAAAATCTGCCACCACCGTTATAAAACTCTTCTGCTCCTGCTGTAAAGACATCATAACAATCCCTGTCTTCCCGACAACTTTCCCTACGCTTTGTAAACCTCCTGTTTACTGTAGCCACTGCTTAATTTGTAATAAAGAATTGAATGATGTAGGAGAAACCCAAGAATATTCAGCCATGGAGACATGTTCTTCAATGTAAAATATTACTTTCTATCAAAAAGCTTACCTGAACTCTCATTATATTGTTCCTTGAGTGGAGAAAAAGGATTTCGTCTGCGTAATTTGTTTCACAATATGAATATTTTGTTTAGCATATCTTGGGGCTAAATTCAGGCCTTTGTTATGTAGAGCTAGCCAGCAGTCATGGACTTCAGTGCAAGTAACTGTTAGAATTATTGGAACCCCTAAGTAGGAAATGAAAATTAAAACTGGACTGAATCATTCTCAAGATTGAAGAAAAGATATGTTATCATTTCTTTTTATTTTAAATGTAGTTGTGAATGGAAAGAAAGAATAAAAAGACAAGGTGGATTTGTGATAAGTACTCTTAACATCAGCATGTGTTCCTCTGACTTTCATAATACAAGCGGAAGTAAACTCTCACAATGAATAGGTTCAGTTTGCATGACAGTAGCGTTGCCGAAAACCAGTCACCTAATTCTTGTGTCTTTAACTGATAAAATATACTGAGAAAAGGAAACTGTGGAAAAACTGGAAAAGCAGTTGTTAAGGCAGTCACTAGTTCTTAAGGTATTACTTTTCGTCCCTGTGTGTTATTAGCACACTGCTTGAAAGGAAAGGGTTCTTAATAGAGTCTGAGTCAAACAGCTCTCAAACGAGCTCTCCTGTGGACAAGACCAAACATGATGCTAAACATAATGAATGGCTAAACAATCCAAAAGCATTCATGAAGATGGGACAGAAAGGAGTCACTAATGTAGTCTCTTGCTCTGGTCAGGTATTAGACTGGTTCTATGCAATGATGGGCTGAAAATTTCCTGTTTGGCTTTGTAAGTTATAAAAAGAACCAGCAGTCATTAGGATAGTCTAAATAAAGCCCCTTTTTCATCAACTSTGATGTTTTATTTAAGGAAGGAATATCTTATACAATAAAATAGATGGCTGCTGTTTCATGTGGAATAAGGAGATTGGAAAATAACCATTAAAATCCTACAGCATTTGATGAATCATACTTGACCTTTTTCTACAAGGATTAATTGTATCTCCTGCTCTATGTTGCAGTGACATTTTGCTTAACAATACCCTGCCTTTAGTTGGTGTAACAGGTTATACTGGGTTGCTACAGCTTGAAACAGTTAGAGCTGAAACTGCAAAAATTATAAGGAATCCAGTGCTGACTGGAAGACTGCAAAAACTGTATTAATGCAAAGACTATAATGCTACATCTACCCTGCTGTAGATGGCAGGCTCTTGGCCACTTTCACCACTTTGCCATAGAAATTACTTGGCAGTAGCTTGGTGTAACCTAGAAAATAACTGTGTGCTTGACAGCTGCAACAAGACTGGCTTGCTGTGTGGAAAAAGGAGGTCATACACATTGCCCAAATAGTTGTATCACTTTGCTCCAATCAGTTGCCTACTTGGCTGTGCCTTAAAAATGGCTTGGAGCTCCAGTATCTCACAGCTAAGACACTTGACCAGGACTTGAAATGCAGCTCTGGGTTCTGCATTTGCATGTGATTTTGAATATAAATCCATATAAAATTCGGTTCTTGATAGAACCAATTCTTTCCTTGTCCGTAGGTATGGGTCATGGCATACTTCTTTGCTGAAGAATAAGCTTCCTTTATGTTATCAAAGTCTAAGGAAACTGAGGTACTCCCATGCATGCAAAACTCTTAGCAACTGCATGTGAATACAGGTATACCAGCATGTTTGAAAATGAGACCAAAAGTGATCACATCTGTGCATAGAAATGTGGGACTGCTGTAATTTATTTTAAAGGTGATTCAATGCTTTTGCATTGCGTCCAATTATATAATTTGCATTTTAGTAAAAAAAAAAAAAAGCACATCTTTTGTTTTCATATTGTTAAAATTGCCAGATTGTGAAATTTGGCAGCATGAACTGTGTTAATGTTGCAATCAGTATAAGTTCCATTAATGAAGAAATGAGAAAACAAATAAAACAAAAGACCTGTTTTATAATATAAAAGGGAGCTGTTACAAGGAGCAGAGAATAGACTTTTTGCCATTGAATTTTCCCTCAACTATTTCCAACCCTATGCTACCTGCCTTCTGTCTCTCTGACTGCTTATGCCAGACTTCCCAAATCAGAACCTTTCTGCATCAATGAAAAAGCAAATCTATGTATTTGATAAGCACTATGGAGCGTGTCTGTATATGGGCGTCTAGCACAGAATAGCTGGCATGTGTTAATTTGATGAATGGGAAGTTGAGATGCCAATATCTGACATAAAGTAGTTGTTTGGGAAACAGTAGTCGTTTGAGTGCACAGAACAAAGGACAGATCTATTTTTGGATACCTTTGGATACATGTGGCATAAGAACTCCCTAGAGGAACCTCTGTAAGATCTTTATTTCAAAAGRACTTTGAGGAGAGGGTACTACCCTCATTGTATATATGCTTTCTTCATTTGTGTAATGAAACAGGTAACTTCCACCCCTCTATTCTCTCTGCGTGTCATCATCACATGGACTTCATTCATGCAAGTATCTGAAATAGTGGAAGGAGAGGAAATGTAATTTTATAAATTATTACATTTCYCCTATAAAGAGAAGGCTGAAGTTTTCATTTAGTTCATTTTACTGGTTTAATTTTGGTAATCTAGGGRGGTAGGAGGAGAAAAAAGAAAGAAGACGTAGTTGTGTTGCAATGCTAATGAGCACATTTACAAGGCTTTGCCAAAAACTGTGTGCTTCAGCTTGCCGTTATTAGCCATTTTGGAAGATGTCTTAGTTGCAGTTGCACAAAAAGCATTGTCAGTGCTTTTATATTTTCTCATTTAGAATACTATGACATTATTTGGAGATGGACTACTTCTGCAGCACACAAGCCTGTATCAGTATTGTATAATAGAGCAGCTAGACTCATTTCGCAGTGTGATTACAAAACCCATCATAGTGAATTATACAGCAAGCTAAATTGGTTTCCACCTTCTGCAAAGCCAGAATATTATCTTGCACAAATAGTGTACAAATGTAGAAATAATATGAGTCCAGCCTATCTGAATGATAGACTACAGAAAACTTCCACTGTTCACTCCATCAATACTCTGTCTGCTAATGACACCTACTACATTCTGAAAGCAAACTCTAATAATGGTGAATACTCCCACATCGGTGAATACTCCCACATTTTTTTTCTTTTACAAAGCTTCAATTTACTAGAACATCCTGCCACTGCACTCTCCAAATCTGAAAATAAATTTTTTGAGTAACCTTTCTCCATTTCTCTTGATTAGAAATTTTTGTGCACACCTCTGATGCTACTGTACATTCTTTCTATTAATTAAACAGTACCATGGTTTGCTTTAGACAGATTTTTCTGCATCATTTTAAATATAAAAGCAGTCCTTTGGTATAAGTAGCCCAGACTGTTCACTATAAATCTTCCTATAATAAATTTTTGAACTGCTTTCCAGTTATGCATTTTACTTTT
The DNA here is from genome assembly GCF_003343035.1 of Apteryx rowi. Taxonomy (NCBI): domain Eukaryota; kingdom Metazoa; phylum Chordata; class Aves; order Apterygiformes; family Apterygidae; genus Apteryx; species Apteryx rowi. The sequence continues at coordinate 7,646,090 of NW_020447196.1, read as the reverse complement.
TTACATAGCACTTGATCTCCTTAAAGTAACATTACAGTCCTGTGACTACAGCCAAAAAGCAAGCCACTTGCATACAGATTTTTTAAAAACACAAATGGGATAATAAGGGAGGAGGAAGAGAGCTTTATGAACTTTACTATCCTGCCCTGCCAGCTTTCTTCCAGTCTCTGAGCAACACCAGCTGAAATGAACTGAAAAAGAGCTAYGCAGTCTTAATGAGCTTTCTTCCTAATATTGTGTTCACAGTATTACAGCTTGGGATAGGTTAACTGGGGCAGAAAGGGGCAGGGAAAAGAAGAGAAACAATCAAATAGCTCAGACGAAGACTGAAATTATATCCCAAGAAAATCAGATACAGAGATAGAGCACCTGGCAAGGTTTCCTGTGGCTGGACAAATCTCAGAGAAGCTTTCCAAACCTGTCTATCCATTTCTAGAATTCACTGACAATGCAGACTGCTAAAAAAATTGCCACAAACATATGCAGATACATACAACYGCATGCATATAGTCTAGTTGATTTATTTTTCTTCCTGTATTAAAATCAATAGCTCCAACTCTAGCAGAGCTGTACAAATAAAGATACTTAGAACATACTATTTTGCAGACATTCTGTCTGTTCTCCAGATTGAGAATTATTAGTGCTGAGCKGAGACATAGTTGATGGTATTTGGAGTTGTCATAGTTTTAAATGTTTCTTCTGTGATCAGCAGCTGTTGATTTAAATGAAAATCTTCAGCTTTTTTCTCTCTTATATATTTCACAGTTGTTTCAAGTACATCATAGACAAAAAGGTATAAATGATACCAGGTGAAAAATGCATTTCTGCRATTTGGTTTCAAGGTCAAAGCACAGAAATAGCATCTACTTCCAGTCACTGTAAAGGACAGAAGATGTTGAAGACCTTTAGTAATCTCAGCTATAATTAGTAAATGAATAAACATAAATCACTTCACAGTATTTCCATATTGAAATGCCTGAGCTGAATTTTTGGTCTGGACAATGTCCACGCTAAAAATTTAGGATTCCAGCATTTACATCTGGGATGATTTACATTAGCAGTTCTGACAAAAGAATGTGAGACATAGCTAGGTGAAGGCGAGCCAGAATCAGTAGGACTGTAAGGCTCTTGCCACTTGTAAAAGATTTTGAGAATTAAATTCTCAAATTTATCAGTATTAATAATTATAATTTAATGCATTTTCCCTGTCACTTACAAGGAGTCAATTGCTAATTAAATGTTGTTGAAAAAAGATGAATTACCATTTAACATGCTTAAAAAGAATGTCGCTAATATGTCTAAATCTAGATGTGAAACATAAGATGATTCTAAACCCCTAAATACTGTTGTTATCCAAAACAATTTTACACAGAATTAATTTCATTGTCAAAAAAGGAGCAAGTACTGCAAAACTGAATGATCAACACTTAACCCTCTAACATGTAGTGCTATAAATTTTATATTAAAATTACACTGAATTTGTTTACAGAATGAATCATTTCCCATTGATGGGGTAGCAGTGACTTTTAAAAATAGCATGTCACTATTGGCAGATCCCATAAATTCATTATTTTTTCTCCCCTATGCATTGTAGATATTTGTGTTTAAAGCCTATATAAATGCACAATTTAAAGCTATACTCACCAGTAGTAGCTACCATATCTTTTTGACTGACAAGGATGAGATTTCTGTCATGCTTTGCCTCTCCTACAGTGCCAGTGATGGGATTTTTTTTTCTAGAAATCTTATTACTGGATGTGCTGTCGTGGTCTCAGATGGAACTTTCAATCAAAAAAGCAATCAGAAGGTTATCCATTTGTGAGTTTTCCTACTAAGGAGCTTTGCAAAGCTCTGCAGTGTATACCATAACTCAAAGTCAGAGCTACTTGTCCTAAACACTTATGTGACTATAAACAATAATGTGATCCATATCTCACAGCACCTCTTTTACTCTCAGGACTGTGATGTAAACTAGAAATTGGTTCAGCCTACGTTTCAAATCAGACTTTTGCATTTATGCTACTATAAGATTTAGCATGACAGCAATGCAGCACACCCTGGCACTTGGTGCAAGTGATTAGTAAGAATGTGTTTGGCTGTTACTACAATCTGCTAGATAAATGTATTTGATTTCACTGAAACCCTGGTGACTGCTGCTTTTCTATTCTCTGATGATTTCACTCTTTATTTATATTATTACCAAAATTGCTAAATAAAGTTATTCAGAGACAGAATTTGTGAGTACAGTCTAACTTAAATGAATTGGGGACTTCATTAATTTCATTAAAAGCTTTACAATAYGTGTAGAAGTGGCTTTTGCATTAGTTATTTGCAAAATGCAATCATTAAACCAGCTGTGCCATAACTAAAGCAAATGTCAATGTTTCCATTTTGAAATGCATGCAAAGTTGGGGGTGATGTGTTAAGACACTTTTGTTTGCAGAATAAGCATAACTGAGGATCCTAAAACAGCAAGTTGTTTTTATTAACAATACTTTAAAGAAATTTTATGAGGTTAATTTTCAGCATGGCACACTGAGAATTGGACACACACACAACTCCTGTGGTCACAGGCTGCTGCATATCTAATTCTCCATGCATTGTCAAAAATTRTTTCAAACATCCATGCCTTTTTTATTTTGACTGTATTCATTATTGTGGCTGCTAAATAAATGATTTTGGAGGAAATGCATCCATCAACACATTATAAAATTATTCAGGGAAATTCTTTTCTGTTTTGTACAGGTAAAACTGAAAGAAGAGCAGTAACAAGAAAGGTATTTATAAAAATATATTTCACAAAGTAGGAAACAATACAGGAGTTTCTCTGAATACAATACATGGAGTAAATAAACAAACAATAATATAGCATCAAAACAAAGTAGAAAATTAAAATGATTTTCATGTAATACATAGTTTTATTATACAGTTGCTACTTCTAAATGGCAAGTTTGCATTACAAATTGAATATGCTTGCAGCTTCTAGTGTATTTCTTTCTCTGTGTGCAAGAGCCTTGGTRCGTCACCATGAATATTATAGAAAAGAAATGCTAATAACATAAGCAGTAAAATTATGTACACACTGGTTCCTGCTCTAATACAGTGGAGAACTATAAGCATTTTTTTTTTTTTTACTGTACTGTGTTATGTGTGGAATTCTAAAAGTCAATAGTTTAAATATTCACATGAACCAGTTTACTTCCAGCTGTTTGTGCTTGTATTAAAAACACCAGTTACTAGATTTATGAAGAAGATATAAAACTGTCAAAAGTTTTCTCTGGGAAAATTTTATTCCTGCCAGCATTCTCTTAAAATTCAGCTACTGCAAATGGATAGGTTACTGCTTTAACCTGCAACAGTTTGTCATTTTTCTTTTCAAAATGTACATGTATTAAACATTCATTATATATAGAAAAAAAAMCCTCTAATGGATATAATTTAGTTTTCTGTATAATCTTACTCTACAGATTATCAGTCATAATAAATAAAAGCAGTAATGGACATCAATAAAATATTTATTTCAAGGATTGAACAAATAAACTCGATCTTTAGCAATAAAATCAGCAATTCTTTCATATATGTAAGTCCATCCCCTTTCAGAGTTTTTTTTTTCCTTTCAGAAGATGAAGCACAGGACTGATCCTTCTTCTAGAAGAAATCCTTTTGTAAAGCAAGGTTTTGTACCCCTGCCTCCAAATCTCTGCACATGAGTAGGATTTATTACCCATCACTGGAATGGATTAAGAACATGTGAATATTTTAAGGCTTGACACAATATTTAATGATGATCAGTCTGTGGTTAYGTGGCCAACAATTACTGTATGTACAATGTATGGTCACTGCACAGTAGAAGCCAGTAGGGATTTACAATGCTATTTCTATTCAGCATTGCTAAGAAGACCAAGATATTGCTTTTTAACATTTCTGTGGTGGGATCTTTGTTGGCAATGCAGAAACAAACCATTAGCTTTACACATACTGGCAGGAGATACTGTTCAACAGCAAAATCCCTGCAAGTCCATTACCTAAGAAAGCACCGTTTTCTTTTCATTTCACTGAAGATAATCAAAGATCCAAATCTCCATCTTCAGAGCGGCCAAGCGAATATCAAATATCCAAAGACTTCTAGACACTCCACATACTTTACTTCACACTCCACAAGACTTAACCTCCTAACATATACTTTTTTTTTGGTTCAACATTACAATGTAGTTGACTTTATAGATGACTGGCGCTAAACTTGCCTCTAAAACAAAAAGCCACATTAGTTTTAACTAACAGCAGTGGCCCTAGAATATTACATGATTGTTAAGTCAACAGTGAAAAAGTTTGTAATCCACTGTCAAGTTTCTTTGTCACTTTCTCCAACTGAGTAAAGTTCTCCGAGTCTTTTAAAGCGAGGACCCCATTCGCTGAGGTAGTCAAAATTCTGATCTGAGTCTGATGCAGAGGACTCCAATGAGCTAAGGGAACCAGCCACTGAGCCTCTTCCTTCATAGCCATAAATCTGGATAGAGTCATATGGTGGAGCTGTAGGATCATTATCAGCTTCATGAAGCCTTACGTTAATAAATTCATCAACATCAACACCATTAGGAACAGGTGCAAGACCCTGCCTGGGCATAAATTGAAGATCAGGCTTAATATCCTTACGAGGCAAAAATCCATTAATTCCATCAGGATTTTGCAAAGTTGCAATATCAAAGGCTTCTGTATCTTCTTCACCACCTCCTTCATCATCATAGCGAATAATATTTTCCCTCACATCTTCATCATCTTTGATAATTAGAGGCTCATTCTTATGTCTTCGCAGTGTTACAAACAGCACCACAATGACTGCAAAGAAAGCATCATAGACTGATTAGGTGAAAATTTTCTAATCAAAGCATTACATATAAAGCACATTCAYGGAAGGTGAGAGGTAGGGGTTTTTTGTTAAAATAAGAGTAATAAAGCATAGTGAAAAGCTGAAAGACCTAAAACTATAACCACACTCCACTTGAGTGATGAAAATTTAATCAGAAGCTCTGGTTTGTCCTCTAGTTTTCTATTATCAGCCCATATTTACATTTGAAGCTCAATTTTATTTAAKTAATAATGTTTTGAATACCTCCAGTTTTGAGCCTCAAATTTAGACAACAGTATTTATTTTCCTTTTCTAAGAGTTACAGACCTAGGTGAAGTCAAGTTGCTATCATTCACTGAACAGTAGTCTATAATGATCTACACTTTGTAGTAGTAATGATCTACRCATGCAGTTTTTTTCAGAATTAGAGGGTGTTTTTCTGAAAGCATAGGCCCAACGACAGAAGGAAAATGGTGTCATTTGTTTATATGTTGCTAAAGATTTAAACTATCTAATAAAAAAGAGACTGAAACTGTAAGGGAAAAAGAATGAGCCCAGGTCACATCAGGTTCAGAATCATGGCGAGAGGCACAAACAGCACCACACTGGTTACACTTGTTTTTGCAGCTTAATGCTGAAATTTCAGTTACTGATGTAAATCTCAGATACAAAGTAAAGCTGCAAGGCACAGAAACAGGGCTCTTCATTCACTGTTCTCTCCCTTGCTTGCTTGATGTCATATACTAATTTTGTATGTTTTATTAAAATATACAGTGCTTCTTATCTTGTAAAACTGCAATATCCCTTAAGCCATTACAATCTGTAATAAACTCATACAAATCTTAGAAGAAATAACACATAACAAATAATCCATTTTCCATCATCTGCAGTATATACTCTGTTCACCTTGCTATTCAACATACCTGATTTGATTTTTGGTTTCATAATTCAACCTTATAATTATGTAACTTATATGTAAGACTCTTTCAGACAGGGACTTTGCTTTATATGTTTTTTTTCAGCTCTTAGTACCATAGGGATCCAGTCCTGATGTCTTTTGGTACCAATACATATTACATATATCCAAACTGATAATAATTTTCCAGATTGTATTGCCTTCTATGTGATTTCTTTGCTTACTTATAGCCATTTATGAATCAGAAATATTTTGAACTGCAAGCTGTGAAATGAATACATACCTAGTAGCAAAATGATGCATGCTAATATTGCAATTAGGGCTCCCATACTGAGTCCAATGGGAAGTACATATGCTTCAGCATTACAGGACTGGACAATACCATCACTGCTGCAACCACAGACTCGAATAGTGAGGGTGCCAGTGCTGCTCATGGGAGGATTTCCGCTATCACTTATTATGATTGGCAATAGATATACTTCTTGCTTCTGCCGGCTGAATCCACTATGCTTTGCCAAAATGCTGAGAGTATTATCTGGAAAAGAGAAAATTTGCATTGTTTTATCACTTAAAATAACTGCTAAAACACAGCTTTTTCTTAATGAGTTCGGAAAACCTCTAAACAAACACATGCACACTGTATTATACACATTAAACTGGCAGCACATGATGGAGAAATCCTTCCGCTTCTCCTCTGGCTGCCCATGTCCCAAATGAATGCATATAACATATGCATTTTCTTGTGTCATGCAATATGATCAAAACTGAATAGCAATCCCCCCCCACTTTCTTCCCTGCATACATCCCTATAGCTGTCAATCTCTTCCCATCATGATTCATCACTGATTTTTTCAAGTCACAGTCRTAAAAATTCAGCCAATACAACAAGAGAAATTAATTGTTAGAGTAACCCAAACTTAATAAAGCATGTTCATCAATTAAAGCAAATGTTCCATGTCTTATAAGCACAAATTGTGCAATATTCCACTCTGCAATAAAAGATTCTTCTTTTTTATTAACGGGTAATATAAAGGCTGAGTGTATTAAGAGTTGTAGGCCTAATTTTCAATGATTTAAACATTTAGTAGGCCTTAATAACTTGATGAAAATAAACCAAAACAAAACAGAATGTGTTTCCTATGAGACAGCCAGAGGAAGTGAGTCCAGGATATTCTTACCTTTGCAGACTTATCCAGGTACTTAACTTTAGAACACACCGAGGCATGCTGGCTAACAAGCCTTTTTGTTCTCTCCTCTTTCTTTTTCTCATACACAGTTAAACTTCTCATAGTCACTAAGTTCTCAATTCACCATTAAAATGATAAAATATAACTCCTTGAATACTTAAGGACAATGTGGTATCYGTGATATTTTAAATACTATTAATTGTAATTGATCACTGTAAGCAATTGCTGTAAGAGTAGAGTTGATTTCATTTAGAGTAATTGTATAAATTCTGTTCTGCATAGTTGTAAGAACTAAGTCAGTCATTTAATGTACAAATAATTTCTGAATCAAATTCCTGATTGAATGCCTGAGATTTTCTAGAGCCTTTAGGTAATTATAGATTCTAGCCATTTAACAATATATTCTTTTCAAGTATCAATAATCTTGTATGTGCCAGATATGAAAGACACTTCAATTTATTTACATACACAAATATTTAGCTTTTAAATGCTTTATTCCATGGAATAAAAATGGAATTAAAAAAATCAATTCAGTATTATGAGTTATATACTAAGAGTGCATGTTGATTTCTACTAGTTTGTTTTCCTGTGTTCCTTCATCAAAAATAACATCACAAGCTAACAAAATGATTTTCACAGAATAAGAATAGGATTCRCACATAGAATAGGAATGTGTATGTGTTACTGAAGAATATAATGACAATTGAAAAATAAAGTTGTGCATCATGTTTGCGAGTATGAGGGTTAGATTGTAGCTCCTTTCATTAACCTCTCTTCTCCTATATTACCARAGTAAATGCTCCTGAAATATCATGAACAAAAGTAAGTCTCCTGATATTTTATGTTATGGAATGGACTAATGCAGTCACTAAGTGACATTTCATGGAAGGAAGGAAGTTACTGGGAGTTATGTGGCAGGCAGGGAGAGAAAGGGTTCAAAGACAGGCAATGTTCATATGACAGATACAACAAACACCCTATCTTGAGATGAAACTGAAAAACATGTAGCTGAAGTGTGTGACAACATGCGTGTGCAAATTTGTATAGTGACTGTAGGAAAGCTTTGTATCTCCTTTGATCTTGGTACTGGTCAGGTACTTGCTTGAAAACAAAAAATAGTTTAAGAGATGTTTAATTTGTAGCAACTGTCCATAATTGCCGGGAGCATTTCTGGCAGCTCATGGTATTGTGCAGCGTATCACTACCCCAGCATAAARGAAGACAATGTATGCTGCAAGCAGCTTGCAGTCTATGAAGTACAAAAACAGAGAAAGATGCAGAAGGAAAGAGGGGAAACATATGGAAGCTAATACTATAAAGACATTCTTCACCTAAAAAATCAGCTACTTTATAAAGCAATATAAATATGATTACTTCATAATACCTTTGCAGAACAGAAAGGATTCTTCTTATGATTTTTCTTTCTAGGAATCCAAAGTTTCTATCTATTCAAGTTAGAAACAGCCACATCAAAACTGATGGCACTCTGGAGTTAAATAAATAGTCTAGTCCTTTCTCATGCCCTTTTTAAAATTAAAGGAAGCATATGTGTTTATTAAAGATAAATTTCAGGTATGAGCTCCTAAGAATTCTGACAACTCAGATATGATCAAACTCCTGGATTATACTCAGTATTATCTGTGCCACTGCGATGCAGTGGAAAAAGCAGGTGTGTATTAAGTCACCAATTAGCACACCTTTAGAATGAAGCAAAACCTGCACTCCTTGCTGGTTAAATGTGTCAGAGGTTTAAATATACACATAGCAAATAAACTCACTTCCACTGTCATACTTGCTCTCTAGCTGAACTAGAAGGAACAAGGGTAAATATTCTGTTAGTAAAATAATATTGTTGCTAAATTTTCCTGAACTTAAGTGTGTACAGCTTTACCAAAAGAAGAGAGGCTCTCACATCTACTATAGGTGTACAARGTACATTTTCCTCTGAGAGCTTCCCTGTCCTTCTCAACACTACTCCGCTCCCTGCAATTTCAAACACACACACAAAATCTGTCCGTTTATCTATTTCTCATGCAAAATTACACATTTCTAATGGCAGTTAAAAATATCTAAGCATAAGTTGTCTCTATAATCCTCTGCTTTAAGCTTTCAAAGGGGAAAAATGATGTGGGGCTCAATTTCCAGCTTTCCGTGTCTTTGAGACAAGTCCCATTCAGGATAGTGTCACATCTGTAGTCACTTATTTGGAGCTCCAGATACTCTTAACGTTGTATCATTCAATGGCTTCTTGTGGCCTAGAATCTATCCTAATACAGACAGTTCTTTCCTATTACCCTGCTACAGTCCTTCTCTGTCCAACCTGGAAGGCAGGATTGATATGCTGAGCCCTAGCATCTCTGCCCTTTACAGATATGCAGGAAAGGTACAGCACGTGCTTTAGGAAGGAATGGAAAAAAGAAACTGCTGCGGGTGGTGGCAGCTTCAGATCCCTTCCATCTCTCTGACACATAAACATTGCTATTCTGCCTGGTTAAAAAAATTCTAATAAACCAGCATCAGAGACTAAAACAAAACAAAACAAAAAAAGAAAGAGCAGTATGAAGACACAAAAAGAAGAGGGCAGAAGAAAACAAGAGGAAGGAGGTGGGTTGGAGAAGATAAAGGACCCATTCCTGCTAAGCAGTGAAGCTACTCTGTGAGTTAGAAGCTACTTGGTAATGACTATCAATTCCAGCTCAAAAGAGAGGAGAAAAAGACAAGAAAACCAAGATATCTGGGCCAATATTTATCTGAACTATTTAAGTGTAATAGATGTTAAACTGTCTTTTAGTACTAGTATCATGTAAGAAGAGCCACAAGACAAGCAGAAGAGAAAAGAGAATAAACTTTCTGTTTTACAGAGATTTGTTTTGTTAAAAACTGTTGTGTTAGACTAAGGTTCAATTTGTTGTGCCCAGGAAGAAACTGGCAATCAGAAGTTGCTAACCAGAAAAGCAAAATGAAATGACAGCATTGGTTTGCCAGTGGATGGAAACTTCTCACTTTTGCCTTGGGAATTTTGTTTAGCGACAAATTCCTTCCCCTTTTTTGCCATCTCCTAAAAGAAATATCCCTTGGTGTTGCTGGAGGTGTGACTCCAAGTGAAGAAAAATGACTCCCTATCTGACTATTTAGTTGGCTCCTAAACTTGAAAATAAATCATAGCAACTGATTAGCAATAAAAATTTATCTGATTGGCTTTTTCCTCTCTGTGGACACTCTCCTTAAAGCATCTGGATGTGGCAAAATAGCAGGAATCTTCTCCAGGAACAAACCCCAGTGCTGCTGCATGAATTAACTTGGCAGCAGGTGCTCAGCAGGAAAGGAGCTGATCACCTTCCCTTCATCTTTCCAATTAACCTGCTGTTTTTTCACTATAGCATTGTTCAGGTTATTTATTTATTCATGCTACTTTTAGCAAAACAAGGAAAATTACATGAGGAAGAGAAGAACCCCTCTCTGTCAATAAAGCTCTGTGGTAAACTGCTACAGGCAAAGAGAGACACTGAGTCTTTACCTCAGGTCACTGAGGTATATTCAGGGAGTCCTCTGACATTCTTAGTAGTCACAATATCAAAATGAGCCTCCCTGAATTCTTTATCCTTCTATGAGGAGAAGGGATTGATGAAGTTCATTGAAATGCCAGAGTCCTATTAAATGCCATTTCACTGATAATGTACCAAATAGATAGGATAGACTACGAGCTGCATTCTGTCCTGCAAGCTTAAGGAATGGTGTGAGACAAGTGATCTTAACAATTGCCTTAACTCTTCACAACGTTTTACATCAGTGTAAGGACAACTCCAGGAACACATATGTAAAACTTAGATCAGGGGTCCATTTTAACCATTTTTAGAACATGAAATCAAATCAGTCATTTAGATAAGTGGATGACTCAGTTTCTTAAGTTTGCAGCTGATACACAGAAAAGATGGCCAGGACACCACAAGAGACCTGTGGATCATACTGTGAGCTAGTTCTGTTASAGAATCATTCTGGCACAACATTTCATTCTACTAATTCACGTTGCTTGCCATAGTTTATGGAGATTCATGTCTTAAATTTTTCTTTGGGTTCTGAAGTTGTTTCTATTCACTTTCTGGAATGGCTGAATCATTTTTCATGGTGTTTCACAAAGAAAATAGAAAGTTTAGAAGTTGGAGTTGATCTTTATCAAGCAGTACTTCAGCCAAAAGGATAGAAGTTAAAAATTTATGAGCAAAAAACTTATGAGCAATTAGAGGGCAAAATTGTGAAGCACTCTTATTTATTCCAGTTCTTAATGGCATTACCGTAATAAAGTAAGAACTAACTGCAACTTATTGTTTCCCCAAATCTTGATTCAAAACCAGTCCAATGAACACTTTTTTTCTCTTCAGTCTGTTTCTACTTGTTCTGTCTACAAGCAGATTTGCCAAACAACCATCAAATAGACCATCAATTATGGGAATATCTCCCTCACAGCTGGAACAAATAATGATAATGAAGCAGGTCTTAACAAGGTGTTCAGTGTGATTTCTAGACAAAAGTGGTTTGAATAAGCACAACTGAGGACATGCTCAACATGGGGCAAGGGTTTCCTGCAGATTTCCGACTGTACTCAAGATTCCCAATCCCTTGAGATTCTTGGATGAAAGATTTTAAGAGAAAGTAAATGTAGTACTTTAAATACAAAGCAATTTTTGTATTTGGTGGATGTAAGTGACCTTAATGGTATTGACATTAACCTTTGGACATGAAAATAACAGGCAGGAGTCATCTTCCACTTTGTACAAGACATGTATGCTGCAATTTTAAGTTTGACAATAAAATGACAGAACAGAAATAAAAACAGAAGCAGTCAGTTTACATTCAAATGTCACTTTCTATGTGCACATCACTGCAATTCTTTAATTCCCTGACGATCTCTTTAATATTTTCAGATCAGTGGACTTCCCTGCTGCGTAACCTTACACCTACATAGCTCTTTTTCTGTCTTTCTTTTTTTATCCCTTTTATAATGCTCTCAGAAAGATCAAATCATTAATGGTAATAAGGACTTTCTGGTAGAAATTGTTATCTATGCTGGATGTGTTACTTATGTGAAGAAAGAAAGAATTTTAATTGGAAACTTTACAGCTGGAAACCCTGGAACCACAGAGATATATGTTCCTTATGTTTATTAGAGCTATGTTTGAAACTATTTTCTGAAGTCATTATCTAAAGGGGGCTTTGTATACATATTTTAGTCTGAAAAACAGATTCTCTGTAATATGAAGAGTCCTCTGGCATAAATAGAAGAGCAGCAAGAATATCCTTACTAAGATACTGCCTGTATTTTTTATAAATGAAAAGACAAGGACAGTTCATTTCCTTTCTGAGTTCATAAATGGCATACATTTTCACAAAAAAAACTTGAAATAATCAAGTAATTAAGTTATTATCATAAATGTTTGGGTGGAAACTACAACAGCAGAGGCAGAGGAACCAGTATGTATTGCACTCAAAGAAATGTTAGTTATATATTTAGTAGTCAATTGCAAATGCCCTAGAAAAATGCTGAGAATATTTCAGCAATACACCCCCAACCATTCACTACTCCTAGTCCCACATGTGAGATTCCTCTATAAACACAACTGTTGACTGAGAATTTTTTTAATTCTGATTCTGACAAACGGAGTGGAATAGAATATTCGCAGCCTGCTTTCTCATCTAATGCAAAGAACAGCAGAGGCAACTCAAAGCATACCCTCCTCAATGTTCACCTTTGTAAAGGAACGTACCATTTATAGGACTGGTCCTGCATTGCAAAACTGATCGGTATGTCTCAGACTACACTAGAGTACAAGTTAGAAGCATCAGTTTGTTGCTTGTAGAAGAATGCCATTTAAAATGCTTTAAAAGATTTGTTTATCTAAGAAGGTGCTTTTGTTTCTGCGTTAGTCTGCAACACTTCTTAAAGAGAGCATATACCTGTTTTAAAAGGGAATGATTTTGAATTTGCATGTTACGCATTTGCCAATCGTATTAGCAGGTGAAAAGATGATCTATTTGTTTATTAGTATAACAATTTTGTTTCCTGATTAAACTCAGTATTTTCAATATGGATGAATAGATACATACCACATACATTTTTATGAGAATGCCTACATGTATATATGCTTCTATATATACAACTGTATGTTATGTATAATATGTTACACATACTTACTTGATCTTTCTTGAGGACAGAATATCTCAAAATAAACAAAACGAATTCCTGGTGAACAACAGTATTCAAGGAAGATGACCCTTTGCCTAATCATTATGGTAAAGGCATAAATTCCCTATGCCAGTGGATGGCTCATAAAATAATCTGAAAATAAAAATGTCATTTTTATAGTATATTTTGTCTGATTTATAACCAGACCATACAGGCACTGAAGCATTAACAGGTATTTCAAACTGACCTGCTTTTCATGGATGCTGAAAATTTGTGATGTGTCTTAGAAAAAGAGAATGAATGACTGCTATCGATTTGATAGTAGACACCCAGTTCAAAAGAAGAAAAATTTTTGTGCCATAAAAATTCACCTGGCTGATCAAACTGTCTCATTTGCACCATAGTAAGTCACGTGTCACACTTATACATAATATAGCTGCTACTGTAAAGCAATTCACAAAACGTGCCTATGACTCACGACCAAATTCCTAAAGGATTTTTATTTTTCTAGAGACCTGGACTTTCTGGAATCCTTTAAAACACTGATAAGAACACAGGAAAAAAGTATTACATGGGAGAAAATATATGGATGAGGAGGTAAATTGGAAAATTTCACATATTTTGTATCTCTGAATTTTTTCTCTTTACCAGTTGACCTAAACACTTCTAGCTTATGCCAGAATTTAACTGTTGAATCAAATTTTGGATAAAAGAACTAAACACATTTCCAGGGCATGTATTCCTGCACAGAAATAAAAAGTGCTGCTGAGAATTTCAAATCATGATCAACATAATATTTTAAGGTATCTTCTTACCACTTTCATATGTTAAAATTCCTTGAAAAAGGGAAATAATCACATTAACACTACTCTGATGCAGAACTTGTAGTAAATAAATTCTTGAAGTAATAAAAAAATACAGGCAAATAACAGCAATGTAATGGAATAGGCATTTATTCCTACCTTTTTCCTTTCAAAAYGTGAACTTTAAATAATTGTCTGTATAATTTCTAGTTCTACCTCTTTGGAAAAGTCTGAACTTTAGCTAATTGTCTCTTAAGTATTCTCAAACTTTCCTTTGACCTTTAGTCCAGCAGAGCTATAATCAAACATATCTATATGGTCACTTCCAGTTTAGCACCAGCTGTTACATTTTATATATATATATWTTTTTAATCCATTGAAGRAAGGATAGAAATTCCCTGCTTATGAAATTATCATGTAGAAGCATGGATTAAGTCTGAAATAATACTATTTTTATTATTAACAGGGTAGAGAAATAATAAGGATGTAAAATCTCTCTTTTTAATTTATAGGTGCTAATGACAGGTGAAAAATGAAACTTTGGTTCTGTTTATGCCACACAGTTACCACAGTTCTCACTGAACTATACCCAACATCCCTGATTTTAATCTCACCCACTCTGATTTTATACCCATTTATCTCCTCTGAGTCCCCTGGTACCAGTTATAATTGACACCCCCATAATCTGAAACAAATTCATGCCAGTGAAAATGAAAGATATGTTAAATCAGCACTGGCTTTTGCCTCTTATTTTTCTCTGCTGTACTCAACAGGCCAGCCACAAACTTGTTTACTAATAATCACATTTCTTTGACATGCATTACTTTAKTCGGATCACATCACTACATGGCATGTGCATTGAATGTTACATCTGTAAAGTATAAGAATTAGTGCAGGTTGCCAAGCTCTAGCTTAGAAAGAGAGACGAAATGGCTGTCAAATGTGCTCAGCATTAAAAATACATTATTAACGCAGCAATTTGCACAGACTGATGGATCATTTTTGAAATCTACATATTCTAGTTAATTCTATTATCTTGTTAATTTAACCAAAAAGTTTCAGAAAGTAATACTGTTTTRTAATGCTTTGATAAAATAATGGCCACAGTTTGCATTTGAATCAAGACCTTTCCATGACCGTGTTACCAAATTCCAGCAAGATGCTTTAAAGATAAATAAAAAAGCCAAAATGCCCCAAGGCTTTTCCATCTGCATTCCTCTTTAGGGTTAATGGATTCTTTCTGTTTCTCTGACCGAATACTTACATGTGCAGTTCCAGGAGGTGAAATTAGTGAAAGATAGGTATCTATGCTTTCAGACCCCATGAGATTTATACTTCTACACATTACATTGATTTGGGGTTCTGTTATGTCTAAAGCTAAATCTTAGGCAGGTTCAATGAAATTTATAATGCTTTTTGGTAGGTGATTGGAGAGTTCCAAGAATTCCATCCTATGTTCTTCAGCTTCCTCACTTCACCCATATCTTTCATTTCTCACTTACTGTTTTGCTTCTAGGTTCTGGAGAAGTTCAAGGCCTTCATGAAAATGAAGACAATCACAGATGTTTGAAATGAATCTTGCTTTCTAGTATTTTAACYATGAACTCCATAGTAAGAAAAATAAAAGTTAAACATGAACATTTCTGGTTTTAAAATGTCATATGATTTTGGCATTTAAGTAAGTTTCACACAAAGCAAGTTCACGTTTACTTCTCAATGCCATGATCATTATTTTTTCCTGTACCAATATTGTATGAAATGCATACCTGCACACAGTAAGAATTTAGAATGATTTTACCAATAGAACATATAACAGTCCTTTAAAACTAAGTCTAAAACAAACATATCAACCATATTGGAGTTCTGTTAGCTAGAGAGCCAAATTCAGGTCACGCCAGTGTAGTTCCATTATGCTATTACTTTTTATAACGTTCACTCTGAAATACAGTGGCAGAAAGCAACCACCTGACTGGAAAAAACTGACCAGCATTTATCGGAGTGCTGCCTATTTGTACTGGTATAATAAAGGTCTTGGCAGCACTTTCATTTCAGAACCCTGATTTTCAGGGGTTATAGTTCTGGCATAACAACTTGCTATGAGAAGAAATTTAGAATGTGTACTCTCTGCCAAAGAACATTGAAAGTTAAATGTGACTTAAATTGGGTGAGACATTTTAAGTAAAAAAAAAAAGAATAAAAATTATGACAACATTTTCTTGAGCTGGTGTGATTTAAAAAAAAAAAAAATGTGGCTTTGCTCTTAAAAAGTGCCAGATCCTGCAGTTCTTACATACACAAAACTCTACTTCATTGAGAATAATTTGTGTGAGAGAACTGCAGAAAAGTGCTGTTATATATTTTTTGTAAATGTCATTGAGAGTTATATTAGCTTTTTTTATAATTTGAAAGACTGAAGTGCTATGGTATAAGATTGCCCCTAGGCACACAGGCAATCTAATAATGACTTTTTGAAGACATTCTCATATGCAGATTACATATAACAATAACAATTTATCATCAGACCATTAATAGTAGCAATTTATATCCATCTTACATCCCAAGTACACACATAATGCCTTATTATCTGCACACCTCTCCATTAGGACATCTCTTATGGTGAAGAGTAATGGTCATTTGATATGCAGGACACAGCAAAATGCATCCAGGGAAAGAATTTCAGTCAGTGAAAAAAACAATTTCCTGTATGCAGAGTAGAATATATTGTATTCAATTTTCAAATGAAACATTCCAGATACTCTCTGGAACTTTTATGCACACCATATAAACATTACATACAGATAACCTGACATAGCCAGAAATCCCAAGCTTGCATACAGTTGGATTACTGAGAATGAAATCAGGTGTACAAGAACATGCATGCATATGCCTTTAAATTTCAAGACTGGTATGTACTGAAGGACTCTAACTTTGCATAAACGCTATGCTTTGTTTCACAAAATGTATTTAACTTGGAAAGAAGCAGCAGTCAGGGAAAGATGTCAGCATTTGAATTCTGCCTCACAGCTGTAGAGATTTTTCRAAATCAATGCTAATATTGATAAATACTATAGATCTGTAAACTAATTTATAGCACTGGTTCAAAAGATGTACCAGAGCTTTGCAAATAATAAAACATTTGGCAGTCAGAATTAAAACGTGTGCAACAAAACAGAAGACATCTTTTTCATTTATTTATTCTCTTCATATCAAGCTGAGGACTTATAAGATACAAGTATGGAATCCATCTCTATGCCAAGGGAGCAACTTGCATATCATAATGAAATTGTTCCCTGTTATCTTCTAATCCAGGGATGAAGAGTCTGGCATAGCACAAATGAAGTGTGTAGGCAAAAGCTGCAATAAAAATATGATCAAGTAACAGTATTACAAGAGACTAGACAATTGTAGTGGCAAAGGAGAGTATATCTTAATATGAAAAAAAAAACWTGATTATGAAAGAAAACTGAAATAGTCAAAAAGGAGAGCAGAAAAGCAATAGGTACTCTCAGAAAGATATAATTTTCCTTACTGGGAAAAAGAAGAGAAAAAAGATCAAGAAAGATTATTTGAATCTAGAAAAAGCTAAGTTCTTCATAAAAAGTTCTGAAGCAAGTGCTCCTGCTAGATGGAGTGCTGTACAACTCCACAAATTTTTTAGCAAATACTTCTTTTGGTCTTGTATGTCTTTGGTCTTGAAGACAAGCACAAAATATGAGAAAGTTGATTTGTTATAAAAAATTACTTTTCTCATTTAAAAATAGAAAATGGTAGTACAAAGACAGAAGTAGCAATGTTGTAGGATTGATAAAGATTATACAGAAGATGTACAGAATCCAGTCCCAACTCACTTCCTCTATGTTTAGTATTACAGCTTGTATCAAAGATACAACAATGCTTCAGCTACAGGCTGTCATTAGACTGGTCTCTGCCATTTCCTTGATTGAGCTGCAGAAGCACTTCTGCATATTTTCTAACTGGGAGTTTCAAAAGAACCCAAAGAGACACCCTAATGCACTYTCAAAAATCACAGTCTTTAGTGATCCATAGGGAGCTGCTAATAGGTGCCATCAATGTCATATGTGAGTATCAGATGAGCATTTTAAAAGAATGTCTGCAGTGTATGCATGGCACAATGACAGGCACAGTGATTAAATGACTTGTCCAAAATCATACAGGAAACCTGTAACCAAGCTATAGAAAACTATTCTGAACTCCAGTGCAGTTCCTTAACCACAAAACCATCACTCCTGTAGAGTGCTCTTAGATCACAGGGCTAAATCTTTATTGGGGTGAGCGCTGTATAATTTAGAGAAGGGTCATATATAATGGATTAAAATGTTATAGAAAGCTACATGACAGAGTTAAGTGAGTTTAAGGAGCAGCGAGTTCAAAAGGGCTACATGAAACATTTTTATCTTATTTCTTATGACTTCCTATAACCTCAATTTTAGCTTTTATTTTAGGTTAGACTGGATGAAAGTTTTGTAAGAAAACACTTGACAAAGCCAAAAAGTTCGATGTATTTTTTATGAAAGGAATGCAAAACTGTTAGGACATTTATTTCAGTCTAAAAAGAAAAAAAGAAAAAAGTGAGTGTTCATGTTCAAGATGGTCCAGCATTCTATAGAATACTATCTTTTGACATTCAGTGATTATTGATGCTCCTTCTAAACTTTATGACTGCAATACCGAACTCCAATCAAAATTCTACACAGAAGACTATTCCTGACTTATCTCTTTTATAGAATGAGATGTATGAAAAATTACTGTAGTGTAACAGTAACTGTGGGAATGTATACAGCCCTTAGCCTTCAGCAAAACTGAAGGTGACTTACTTGAGCCCACAAAGAAGTTCAAGTCGAGCTGGGGTAATCTGACTTTGCTACTGCAACATGGGCAGACAGCTACCACAGCTCAGCTGGTTCACACTGATCTGACTGAGCATCTATGTTACTTTCCAAGGACCTCCACTAGCTCTTGTTCTTTAACACTGTCAAGCAGACATCTGGTCCTTTTCTTCAAGTTCTTCTATTTACAAGCTGGCTTATTATCTCACTGCAGACAGGGGTCCATCTTCACTCCCTCTGTAATCAGCACTTATTACCAAGTACCCACATGCTATCATTTTAGCTAACCTTTGTCCCCAGACTCTAGACAGGTCAACATATTTGTTTGCATTTGGCTCAGTCTGTAAGAGTTTTGCATTGAGGAATGTCATGTACTCTGCCTCATTTCTGGCCCCTGAATGAAATATCTTCTAGCCACATTTATTATACAAATATTAAATACTAATAATTATATAAATGTGTAAATAATTACTGGATTTCTGCCAAATAGAATTCAGTCCTAATTAGACAGAATTAAATGAAGGCAACAACGTGACTCATTTTACAACAAGGCCACCCATACAAGCTACAAAATCATAGGTTGATGGGAAAAATCACAAGCTGTAAAAAAAAACAAAAAAACAAAAAACAACAGAATAAAAGCCAGGGGGCTTTGTCTCCATTACTCTTTAGAGCATGCTATAAAAATGTTGTGTTAAAAGGATTAAAAAAAAAAAAAAAAAAAAAAAAAAAAGCATGGGATAATAGACACTTGAGACTACCTGCAGGCTACCACTGCTACACTTGCTCTTGCCAGAGAAATCCAGCCCTTTCTTGAACTTAAAAGGAGTAAGGAGGAACTGAAACGGTATGGAATGCATTTGACCACACCAGACAGTTTCAGGAGAATATACAGATATAGAGTTCATATAATACTCAATATAATGGTCACCTACTATGAAGAATGATTGAGATTCTAATAATAATTACTTCCTTCCTGCACACCACTTGTGTAATTGGCTCAAAACAGGATGCAAATTGGAACATGATCTTTGTCTTTTTAATTCACACTATAATGTTAGTTGTGCAATAGTTTAGGTAGACAAGCCTTTAGGCTAAGTGTGAAAAACGAATGCCTTCTATCTTAAAGGAGGAACCACGTGCATATTGTCTGTATACTTTGGACCTGTTCTATGGTAGATTTATTATATCCCACACTGATAAAAGGAGAATTTTACCAAATAGAATAAGAAATTTTTAACAGMTAATAACTGATGATTCCTGCTTTGTTTTTCTTTTTTAACCCTTTTTAGATTCTTCCTCTAGTACAAGAGCGGGGTATTTTTTTTGTCTTTACTACAACTGTAATTTTACTATGGGAATAGTAGCTAGTTTCTCATTAACTGACAAAAGGAAGAGGCACAATTAGGGAGAATAATAAATTAATTGTTATTCCCCCCAACTGCCTTCATTCAGAGCATGATAAAACAAAGAAAYATTCCATTACCAGAACAACTGATAAATTTACAAGATGCGAAACAAGGAAGAAAAATGGTCTTATGCCATAATTACCAATTAGCTACTTAGAGAGACAATCCCAATGCTCAAAACAAAACCAAAACCAAACCTAACAGAGAGGTGAAAACAGAGAAGGACATATTAAGATGCCATACAGCTCTGTCAGGTAATATGACCAGATGGTGGATGGGCAAAGGCCCTAGCAGAACCTTCAGCTCTAGGACATTATCTGGGGGTAGTCTCCAAACAACGTATGCTCAGAAGATAGTTGCTTAAAAATCTGGAAGTTTATCTCCAAATATTCTTATGTGCACGTGGTTATAAAAAAAACAAAAAACAAAAAACAAAAAACATTCACCTCACCCAGAAAGCAAGAGAGCCATCTTTCTCATCTACGTGTTCCTAACAACATTTGGCATGAAAAGGTGGTAGGGAAATAGTTTTATTCTTTTACTTCTGCAGTCTGAGTTCTAAATGATGCAACACATTTTAGAAATTTTAAATCTCTTGTTCAACAGATCCTGTGATCTTTTTTTGGTGGGAAAGATATTTCTGTTTTATAATCACTTTACATTTCCAATGCAAACTGTCAGGTGGCAGAAGAAATACTACATCATTCAGAGAACCTAGTAAGTCTAGCAAACATGACAAATGATAGTGATGAGCAAATTATGCAGACTTCTCCTCTAACTCCTGCTGCTTTAAGACCTATGAACTCATGAAAGCTGGTCTCTCCGTCTATGATCAGAATTTGGTTCACTCTGCTAAGATTAAAGCAAAATGTACATTAGAACAGTTTTTAATGTGATCAAATAATACTTAGCTCACTAATCTGCATACATAACCAAAACATTTTAAAACACTGAAATGACTTGTGAGATGGAAAGAGCAAGTTACTGCTGTCCACGTGGCTACTATCATTTAATTTCATTCAAAAACTGAAATTTAATTTCAGTTTTTATATGCAAAAATGTTTTGAAAAGTAGATGTAACACTACAACACTGGCCATTTTAAAAGAAAAGCAGACRAAGATAGGAATGGAGGCAAATACTACTATTAAATACTTTTGAAGTCCTCTCATATAATTGTCATGGTTGCTGTTGGACTTCAATGACTTCTGTTTTTAAAGCACTTAGGGAGGCTTTGAAAAGTAAAGGGCTACTGGAACAACGTTTCTGGGGAAGAAAAGATAAATTTCAGAGARATGATACTGTGGATCTTACTATTGTCCTAATAATACTTAATACAGAACTTTAGTACTCAGTCAGAACAAGGCCAAGAAGTGTCTTCTGTCTCCTGAGCAGTTCAGTTTTGAGACTTTGATTTAATTATTATTTTCCCCATTACTTTTCCGAAATTAGGTCATATTGAAAATTTAATYTGTTTTTATCTCTATCACTTCTTTCATCCATGTTCCATATTATCATTTCATGGTAATTTACTGACCAAATTTTTTTCTTTTTCTGTTTTGTTTTCATGACCTTTTATCCTTTCCTTACTATTTTAAAGTAACATTAGCGTTACTCACTTTTCTGCATGCACTTTTATTGAGAAATTAGTAAGATAAACTAGAAAAAAAGAGATAARTATGTTACACTATCTGGGCATGATAAAACTCCTATAGCACAAAAATTCACAGCTGTCCAATCCATCTCCTCATCATACTGTCATACATATGGTGCACAACACTGACCTCAGATCTTTTTCACTCAGATTGCATCTGGTTCTTAATTAGCTTGATTTATAAAATGAAACATAATTGACGCCTTGTCAACATTATGTTGCTAGCAGCACAACTAATAAATTATGAATAAATAAAGTAAAAGTCTCTTTGGCCATGTAAGCATAATAGCATACTGCATATATATAGTATTTTCCTGTATTTCATCCCTCACATTTTGTGTTGTTTTGGGTTGGGTCATGTTTACATAAATTTCCTGAAATAACTATGTAATCGTGATTGATTCACATGATAAATAAAAACAAGGCTTTCCCTACAAGGATACGATGCTGTGGAAATGAGTCTTCTTTTCCAGTCYGCATATACAACTCTTCTGCAGTTGTCTGTAAGATTATACTTGTGAGGGTTGGAAAGAAGTCATCATAACAGAGAGAGATAGATTAAAACAAGACTGAAAGGTTAAATAGCATTTGGAACAGAAATGCTCCAGGAGAAACATTTTCCCAGCTACAAAGCTGTAAAAAGTACAGATGTGGTGGGGAACACAGCAGAGCTGAAGAAGAGCCAAAAGATGCCTAAAAGAGGACGATCGGCTTACCAGATGGCCCCCTCCTTGCTGGTTCATTCATCAGGTTGGCCTGTCCAGTTGAATGAAGACTTGATGGATCACATCGGGCTTAGGACGGAGAAGAGAGAGATTCTGTCTGTCTGGAGCCCTGCATCCTGAATACAGGAGAGGAGTGAATAAGGTTTCAGATGGACAGAATAGACAGAATGGTCGAAGTGTGGAAGAAGTTGGTAGCTGAGTTACACTTTGAAGAGTTGATTCTATTTTTCYGACATTCAGTTTCAGCTAGAGCAGCTATGTGCACCAAGAAGAATTCATCTCTTCAGCCTACAGAAGCAGTGGAAAGCACATAATAATTTTAAGAAGGAGTAAATCATCCAGATAGGGCTAAAAAGTATGTTTGCAGGGGTATTGCACTTAGTCTTCACCTGTTCTGTGRCTCTAATTAGAAGGGAGTCCAGAAAAAGAAGTGGTCTACATGCAAGAAGAAAGATGGGAAAGACAGCAGAATCAGATGTCAGTGAAAGAAGTGGCATACAAAGGACAGAGGGAGGAAAAATGCTGGTCTCCCATCTACATTAATGAAATCTTYACTTCAGAGAATAACATAACATCCTTCTATGCCAGAGAACTTGTTTCAAATAGCATTCAGTTGTTATTCAACATCAAGGAATAACAGAACAGGGAACAACAGAAAACGGCCAACAGCAGAAAGCTACCAGACATGAAAGATATATATAGAGAGAATATTTTCACTGGTGGTCTCAGAGCAGATGGGAATAACACTATTGTACCATGGAAAAGCTTACTAGGACTGCAAGTTGGTACAGTAGAAGAGCTGAATATATTGCTTCAACTGCAATAGGAAATCATACAATGGAAATTGGAAATGGATTCAATGCCTAGCAAGACAGAACTTTTGAGTGTTACTGGAATGTATTGAGGTCCCTTGGTAATACTATAATTAACTTGAAATTCTACCAGTCTTCTAGATTTTGAGACTATTCTAAAGATTTATAGCACTGATAACCACCTGAAGTTGCTTATCACTTTATCATTAGCAGAGAGGGCTTGTCTTTCTGAGTCCTTAGACACAGGCTATTACTTCACAGGATGACATTATAGCTTAGAATTCTGTCAGATATGTAAATAAGAACACTGATTACTTTTCCTACAAAGGATGGTCTAACATAGCTTYTGATCCAAAGCAGTTTCAATCAGGGCAATTGTCTAAGGACTAAGGATGAAGGAACCTGATTATAATAAATAAGGAACTGCATTTCCTCTGCCCCTTATAAAAATGAATGATTTCAGGGTCTCACAGATATCACCTAAGGCACATACACTTGCTCCAGGAAAAGCATTTGCACTGGCTGAATACCACATTTTGCATATTAATGACTGGAAGCTAGAATCTGCCTTTTCCTTTTCCAGGCCTATATCCCTGCCTGCCTGCTCCAATAGTGACAGAGGTAAGGTGGCATAACATTCTCTTATCGCCACACAGCCGGATCCTAATTCTTCCTTGTTTTCCAGCACAMAGACTGAGATACACTTCAGACATTATTCTTAGAAAGGGGCTTGGACCCAGCTGTGTAGTCTAACTTGTGCATCAGAAATAGAATGCAGTAGTTCAGGCCTATAAATCACATACTGTTTTTCAAGTAAGAAAAGCAATTATATGTCTGAAATATAATTAGGAGGTTTCTGAAATAGAATTTCACATGAGAGTAGTCTGAATAYGCAGAACTAAAATGTTTCATGAGGCTAAGTCCTTAACTACCAAACAATTTGTTTTGATAAAACTGAGACCTTTGTACTCAGCCTGGGCAAAACATCTTATTTAAGCTTTCTTGTTTTAACTTCTGTAAATCATAATTTACAATAAAAAGTATAAAAAAGAGCTTATTGAAAAAAGTCTTTCAGCCATGCCAAATGAAATCTTTCAATAATTTTTTATTAACCATTTCATTATTAACTATATCATTTCATAAAAATAACAATATCAGGTAGTTCTATTATCCCCTTTCTATAAAAAATGTTGATATTTGCTCTTTAAACTGCTCCAGTTTTAATTCCATGCTGAGAAAAAGACTGATAGTGTATACACACACACATACACACACACACATATACATATGTATGTTTTTTTCACACTTTGAATGCTCCTGGAGACACATGACGTGTGTCTGTGGCTGACAGACTCTGGCACAGAAGTGCCAGATTATAGGTTAATTTGTCTTTGTTATTTTTTAATACATAGGCATAATTTATTTTTAACTCCGCTACTTGCACATTGAATGYGCCTAGCTATGTAAGTACTCCCTGTGATTTCAGGTGACAAAACTATGCCTATTAAGAGATTTTCTGATCAATAGCATTTCCCAGATTACGCATCATATTCTTTTACTATTTTAGATGTGGTTTCCTAAATGCTACTCCATGCCACTAATATTGCAGACATGGTAGAAAAATATTTGCTTATAGGATGTAGAACACATCTCTGATCATATCTCTTAATCTTAATTTTTAAGAAAAACACTAACAAGGATGTGATTTCATACATTTTATAACTGTACTTAGAAAAAACATGCAAATGTCTAATTACCTATGTATAAAAAAAAGAGGATGATCGTTAAACATATTAGAAGTGTATAAGCATGTGCTTCCCTGCAGAACTGCTATTGTGAAAGTCCCTCTGGTGTGGATGGCAGCTGGGCCACAAAGTTTCCTGAGGCTCTTGTAAAACTGCATGAAGCTGCAAAAGAGGAAGAGGATTTACAGCTTATATCCAAGGGACCATGTGGGTGCTGTTATTCTGAATGTTTATTGTACTTTCATCAAGAAATGATGGGTTTAATGATGTCCTTGCTAAGGCAATTTGTACCTGAGGCCAGTGGGTTAACTTTGAAACTRCACAAAGTAGAAGGAGAGCATTGAAATAACAGTACCACCTCTTAACTCTCCAAGATATATATTTGGAAAGAAAAGTCAATCAAAAACACAGAGGAGCTTTAGCTGGCAGCTGAGACAATGCCAGAGACTTATGGAGAAATGCAGAATGAAACTAATTCAGGGGAAGAAACTCATTTTAGCACGAGAGCTACTATTGTGGGAACAAAAAAGACATCTTCCAGGTAGGCATTTGACAGATGCTGCTAAAAAGTATTTTCAGGGAAAAAATGTGAACAAATCTAGGTTTTATTGTATTAGAAACCACTGACTGATACAGAAGTACTTTCTTTAATTAAGCAGTTCTGGTCATTTGCTTTTAGTTTTCTTATTTGGGACATCAAAATTAGATGTTGCAGGTATTCTCTTCTCCAGCTATTTCTGAATAGTTTAGAAACCTTGGTTTATAAATGGTAAGGAGGTGATGGAAAACAACAAATTTTAAATAAGATGTGCAACAGTATACAAAGGCATGGAATCCAGTTAGTGATTGGAGTGATTATAATACCAGGCTATTTCCTTTTAAACATAYGGCACATTGCCTACTACTTTCAAAGCAGTACAATGAGGACATAAGTGACAGATTAAACTTGCTAGATGCAAAGAACAAAGAAAATGAACATTTAAACATGAACATTCTTGGAACTATTATAGGCATTCATARGCATAATAGACTATGCATGACTGAAAATAAATACTAAGTTTGTTATAGAGAACCAACAGAAGTTCATCATTGAAGTATATATAATGCTTCAATTTAAAAAGAAATAAAATCCCTATTAACTATGCCAAATTCACTTTGGCTCAAATTAAGAGCTCAAATCACCAGATAGACATAGAACATCATGGGGAAAGGGAGAGGCTGCTTTCTTATGAGGCTATAGGACTTCCGGAGGAATAGGAATGTATACCATTATGATGGTCCTTCTAACCCTAACAGTAAGGTCTGCCCATGCTCCAAATAACCCTTTGACTGCTGCTACTATATGAGCCCTAGTTAGAGGTATGGAATATCACTTCTTGTCAGAAGAACAGTTGCATCCAAAGGCACTACAGAACATTTGATTCAGTGTTTAGCACATTTGGAAACATTATTTTGCATGACAAAAATGGAAACACAATGGAAAAATCTTTTGGGAAAAATGTGAAGTCTCATTACTTTATGGCAAACCTGTATTTGCTAGTTTTTGAAAGTAAAAATTGCATTTGCAGCATCGGAATGTTTACATCTGTGAAAACTGCTTTTTATCACAAAATTCTGTTCTCTGTTGATCATCCTAAGGAAACCATAAGAATGGTGGGACTTCAGTGTTGAACATGTGTAATGCTGTGAGTGTATTGCTTGGAATGAAGGAGACAATCCATTTACTAGCATTAGATTTCAGATAATGTTTTGTGAAGACCACTCACCTGAGAAAAAACTATAAACAAATGATAATTCCGTTTCCAGAGATCTCATTTCAATTTACTGATGCCATGAAGGTACAAAATCCTTACCAGTCCTCTAAATTCCTGTCAGCTTTCTGTTATGCTGTAGATCCTACAGACTTTTTGAAGGGTTAACCTCATTCAGCTAAGGATTCTAAACCATTCAAAACAGGATTCAAAAGAGAGTGTATCAAATTCTGTCTAAATATAAGACATTTTCATCTGAGTGCTTCGATTCTTTTTGGTTTGAAGTTTGTCAGAAACACTACACAAAGCATTTATTTTAATTTTTCCCATTCCTGCTTCTATCCAGAAACTCAGCACAATGACAGGTGAAAAATGATCAGCCGAACAGTCTATATGAGTTTATGTAATCAAGGATTTGATCTGTCATGGACTCACAGGTTTAGTCACCTGGAGTGATACAGAAAACATTATACGCTTTCTGCTGTTGCATGAACTTATTATAYCTTTGCTATGCAATTTTATTATTTCTCTTGTGAAGAGATAAAAGTTTATGCATCAGGCCAGCTAAATGACCAGCTTTCCTTGCATTACAGTTCAAGATAGTAGGATTGTTTTACACAAAGCCTAAGAAAAACTATTCAGTAGCAGACATTTGATCTGGGAAAAGAACAGAAAGAACAGATCAGAAGGTATGAGAAATAAAGATTGCTGAGAGATGATCTAGAGACATTTGGTGAGATGTATGATGACATTTAAGATTACATTTTTAGTCGAGCCATCAGAAAGGCAGTAGAGCCTCTATGGGTTATTTTAGGACATCCTGTCTGCAGAAGGGATTGTAAATATGCAAATTTATCAGACCAACAGATAAAACCCTTGTTAGAGTGCCTGTAAATCATTTCAAGGAACAGATTCTGCTATGGATCAGAGGACAATTTCTGTAAAACCCAGTATAACCTTAGGAGAAGTGGKTTTTTTGGTCTCTAATGAATTTGTGTCAGTCAACTGAAAATATTTGTCAATAACAAGTACCCTATCAGAAGATTTGTAGATCTGTTTGGGCAGAACAGTTAATTGCTGAAGTATAATTTGAAATTGCCATAGGGCAATCTGGAAAGTTAAAAAAAAAAGCATTAGCCCATAGGCAACAAACTCAAATACATGCTAATGCTTATGTTCCATATGGCAGGAGAAGGTACATGCGTCATATGTATCCTTTAGTATGAGGGACAGAAACAGAACTTCACAGCTTTCTTCCCACAGCAGATGCCAAATTGCATTGTTTGAATGCTAGTGCCAACAGATGAGATCAAATAATGTCATTACTTCCTGAAGTACAAAAGTAATTGCCAAATGCCACAATGCTACCTAAAGCACAAAAGAAGAACCCAAAACAATAAGATAATTTCAGAAAAGCTCTAGAAAAAGGGTTGTTTTGTTTTCCTCTGCACTTGATAGAATTTTGGAGAAAGTCAACAGTTGAAAAATCATTAAATAAAGAAAAAAACTCCACTAATTTTATCAAATAAAAGATTGGATTTCTATATTAGGTTTCCTGAGATAATGGAATCCATTGTTAAGACCTGTAAGATGGTATCATTTCTTCAGCAGCCATCATAGCGGTCTTTCCTGCCTTCAGGAATTTGTTGCCAAACAAATATTTAGTTGTTTTAGGGGCAGGGCCAAGGATATGGGAGGAAGGTGAGGCTGCAGTCAAGTCAGGAAGCTGTCGAGGAGTTTGCCCACCAGTACGAGGAAATGGTTCCTTTCCAAGCTTAAGTGGGTTGTGCCTCAGAACTGATCTGAGCCGCAGAAACACATTTCTCCAGAAATGAGAGCAGAGCTTATTATAGGCATTTTCTGCTGCTTTTAATAAACCATACCAAACTGACTTTAGGTCAAGCCAGACATTCATTAGTACTTTGACTATGAGTTTGACTTCTGAGTTTTGTTTTTTTAGGAACACTGAAGTTCAGCAAGAATAATCACTCATGCTTATCTTGCAGATATATGAAAGACAAAGTCATGGTCAAGTTTAGTGTTTAAGTGGTGTAACTGAATAAAGATTTATGGTGTTACTATGACATAAAACCTCACCTCAACCAAATTATACCCTTATTTTGGCTTTGACAGGAATATTTGCTTCACATGGAAGATCGTGTTGGAGTCCATGYAGCACATGGACGAAATTTTTTGGTTAGCAATTTTGATTAAAAAAAAAAAAAGATGGTATGTATAGTTGGAATTTTATTTTTTGATACTGAAAGCTTAAATCTGAAGAGTCCATTCAAGTGGATTTTTACTTCCAAAGGCATTTTGGCTGGTTGCTTTAAAAGGATTTACACATTTAACTGATTCCATGCATTAAAATTTATGTGTAAAACTGAGTTGTAACAAAATTGGACTTATTTTTCCAAAAAATGTTATACAGGAGGGTTCATTACTCCCACTCAGTTCAGGAGGTATTTTGCCATTGGCTGTAACTGGGAGTAAGAGTGGGTCTTAAATAGGTAACAGACTGGAGAGACAAGGCTAATTAGTGATATGAACTAAGTATTTAAACACAAATAGAAATGTTAAGACCTTTGTTTACTTTGTCATGCTGTTCTAAGCAAACCATCTCACATTTAGGATGCTTAACTCAATTTGTGTTACAGCTCTGCTGGTTATGAAACAGAGCTTGTTTTTTTTTTTTAATGTTCCACTGTAAGTGCAGAAAACATGTAATGACTCATTTCCTACATGAAAGTACAGATATAGGCAGATATATACTTACAGTGACTGCTATAAAAGAAAACATATCTAACTGAAGAGGAAAACCATGATATATTCAAACAGGTTTAAGAATTTAGCTTTTTATAATATCATTTAACAATCATTCTTGACTGGAACAGTTAGAATAATAAAAAGTAAAAACAGCATTTTCTGTTTATTTTTTGACAATTCATACATCACTTTTACACTCATGCACACACACCTCACACATAAATATCTTCCTATTATTAATAGACTAACTAGTGATTTCCTTTATTATCATTTCAAATATAGGAAATAAGAAAATGAACTTTGCTAAAATTCCTGATAGGGTGCTCCTATATTAAAAGAACAAAAAACAAAAAAACTTTGCTGAATGTACAAGTAAGTACAAATATATAAGGCACAATTTATAGCATTTTTGTGATTATTCCCAGCTCTTTCTCACATGACCTTCAAGTATATGCGTGCCAAGAAAAAGGATCAGTCTAAATTTATAGCTCAACAATAGTAACATGAGTCTTTTTTTCTCATCATGAATGAAATTCTGCTTCTATAATATTACCAAATGATACTATGCCTTTCCAGAATTGCCCTTAAGTGTAATGGTACAAAGTGGCTTCCAGGCTTTGCTGACCTAGCAGATTTCTCTTTCTAGTAAAAATGCTTAACTGAAATACGTTGGGACCTTTATACACACAACAAACAGGCTTAAAATGTGTTTCCAGTTGGGGATTTAGTAGATATTTAATTTGATGCCCCCATCAATATCCAGCCAATGTTGGATCAACAATTCAGATTTTCATTTGATAGAATTTCAGATTTTCATTTTATAGTGTATCTCTTTGGAATTTCAAAATTAATAGAAATATAACAGGCATTAAATCCATTGATGCAAGTTTTATATAAGCCAGTGAACTGTCTTCTAGATCTAAATTCAGTATTCATTTTACTTTATTCTTGTCTACTGTAAAGATATTGAAATTAGCTTAACAGATGTAGTTAGGGTACCATTAAACAAACTACATTGTAATGTTCGAGCAACAAACTGGTAAAGTAACTGGAAGTCAACAAGGCAGTACAAAACAAAGCTATTCAGCTACACACAACATACATTTTATATTTACCTTCATTTTTCTTGATGGTGAAATTTGGATTGTTGACCATTTCAGGAAGAAGACTATATAGGAAATAATGCCCGTTTTTAGGATCATCTTTGTCAATGGCACTGACAATCTGAATTACCTACAACAGAGAAAGCTCTTGTTAAATACGAACATTCCTGGCATAGAGTATTGAAAACAACATTCCATTCTATAGCACAAATTCTCACTTTTCCATGTGTCAGATTAAAGATGCTAATTTACAATCTTGCAAGGCCTTTACAGACCATAGATTGAAAGTTCTGGGAACAGGAACTGGATCTGTCCCATTTAACCTTCCTCCAGAACAAAGAGGCAGAGTATATTTTACCTACCTAAATCAGCAGCAGTTTTTTACTGGCTGCCCTAAGGTACCCATCTTAGAGCATCTGGCAAAAAACTGCTGCTGATTTAAGCAAGCAAAATAATCTCATTCAGCAGTAAAGAAGGGGGAAAAGCATGTTTTAGAAAAACTCATGATGCCTACAGTAGTCTTTGATTCCTACAGCCACTGGACCAAAATATATAATTTATCTTTAATCCTTTCTCCTTTCCTCTACCACCTTTTTTTCCTTAGTTGAATAAATATATTTAAAAAAATTAACTTCTGGTGTGAAATTTTATATGCATAATAATCTAACCTTAATTTAATAAAACCTTAGTCATTCCTGTCCTGGGAACATAGGATTATTTTAACATATCATCATTAACCAATGTTGCTTGTTTCCCAGAATAATGCAAGCTACTAAGGTTAGAAGGGGAAAGACTRTTTGGATAGCCAGATTGGGATTATCTGAATAACTTTGTATGAAGCACCTCATATGATTTGTATGATCATCTATAGTATCTGCAGAGTATTTCATTTATGTCAAACAGATGTTTATAAATATCTGATGGGAGAGTGTAAAGAAGATGGAGCCAGACTTGCCTCAGTGGTGCCCAGTGAGAGGACAAAAGGCAATGGGCACAGACTGAAACACAGGAAATTCCGCTTGCACATAAGAAAACACTTTTTCATTGCGAGGGTGGTTGAACAGTGGAACACATTGCCCAGAGAGGTCATGGAGTCTCCATCCTTGGAGTTATTCAAAACCCGACTTGACATGGTCCTGGGCAACCTACTCTAGCTGACCCTGCTTGAGCAGGGGGGTTGGACTGGATGGTCTCCAGAGGTCCCTTCCAACCCCAACTACTCTGTGATTACTCAGAATGATACTGCAGTTGATCATCTTAAAATCACACAGAGCTGCAAAGGGGTATGAAAGGATGAGATATCATTTTAAAATAAGCAGGAAAGATTTATTGCACTTRATTCCAAGCATTTTCCAGAGAAGTGGAAACTAAGACAATTGTGGATCCAGATCCAGCACTCAGAGCCGAATTTCAGCAGTAGTTAGCTCATACTAGATAAGGTTTATTAGGCTTTTAATGAGAATTATTGAACTTTCCTGTGTCCAATGAAGTCAATAACATTTTTGTCTTATATATTTATTTTTGTAATCCCTAAAGCAACTGACCAATCATTTCTCGGACAATTAAATTCCAATTAGGAATCATTATAAATTTCATTTTTAAAGAGTAGAATAAAAAAAGGAAACAGTGCCTGATCCTGTCTAGATTCATTGAGCATTACTTTAAATTTTCAGTGCTTCCCTAACACAATGCTAATAACTAATATTTTACACTGGTTGTACTACAAGGGAGGACAGACTATCAATATATAAATGTTACATATATGTTAATATTCTTTATCACGTTCTTTCTTCTATGTTCTTGAAGAGTCAAAGAAAGAATAAAATCTTACTAGATAACCACATGGAACAGCATCAAAATATAAATATTTGAAATTTTATATCTAGAAAGATGTTTGAACAGGTTTTGATATAGGCATAAGTAATTTGTAAGAAGTCCTAGGAAGGAATGTGAGACAATTAATTCCTTGCCTAATGTATTTATATATTCTGGATAGGTCAGATTTACTACCAAAAATCTACTGGAAAAAGTTTTAGATAGTTTAAGTATTACATAAATTAGATCAATTTTTGGATTATTGCATCTGTCAAAGTGGAAATCTTGATTGCCATTATTTCAAGCCAAGAGATGGTGAAAAAAAGCCTAACATAGCTTTTGCTTAAAGAATTAGATCTCCAATTTAATAGCTTCATAACGGAACCCAGAAAGCTAACCATCGTGAAAAAATGTACACAGTTGAAAACTGTATAACCGGTGTTGTCTGTTCCATTGCAAAGACAGACCCACTTATGGACGTGGAACATTCCAAGCTTTCTCTTTGCAGAGGCAGAAGGTACTGACCTATCCATTTGCATCTGGCCTAGCGCTGGACTAGATWTTATTAATTCTGGATCTTAGGTAAGTGCAATTTAGAATGGAATTACAAACAAGTATTTTTAGGCACACATATTTTATGATTGTTCCCTTTCTCTAACACTGTTAGAATGCAGAAAGTAGAAGCAATAGGGAAAAAGGATATTGGGCACAGTGAAGTCTGCAAGGTCAATTGCACATAATAGATGCAGTTTATCAGATGGTTATGCAATTTCATCCGTACTGGCTATATACCTGCTAATTCTTTCCAGCATTACGTAGGACAGTGGATTCTAAAAACTTGCTTCACTCTCTCCAGGTTTTCAATTAATATACCTGAAAGCCAGTAGCCAAGAGCATAAGTGCTATGGGTTTTCAGCTCACAGAAATGATATGAAATAAGCTTAGGAGACTATCTAGATTGGAAATTTTCAAGAAATAGAAACTGGGCATATTTTAAGTCTTTTTTTTTGTTGTTCAGGAACTACAGATATGTAGTCTTAAYRTCCTRTAGAAGTCTTTCCTATGTTACAGTCCTTTCCATCCATTCTCCTAGCTGTTTACTAAATCATTCCTTAAAAATGCACAGAAAATTATACGCAAAAGACAGGCTTAGTGAAATACTACAGTCATTGTGTTACATACACACATCAAGGAATTAAGAGTTAGTGTTTCCATAGCAACTGCACCCTATTTCTTTGTGTGTTTGCATTAAAATAGGCTTTTTAAAAAAAGAAAATAACCACAAAGTGCTGTATCTTTCACTCCATAGGGGTGAGAAAARTCCAATAATTTTCATTACTGCACTTTTATTACTATGCAAATGAGCATGCCATATTGCTCACTGTTAAGTGAACATGTAGTGGAAGAYTCTATTAAAGTAATTCTCTAACTCTTAGTTTGTGGTTCATAACATGCTAGAGAAACTCCCAGGGATGACTTACCTTCCCTATCACAAGAGCTTACAACAGTAAATCAGCATGTTTTGCTCAACAGGAAGCTCTGGTTTTAACTTAATAGTTAAAYGATCCCAGAGGACAATTCAGCATTATATTCTGCAGGTTTGTATTGCATTTCTAGAAAGTCATGTGTGCCCAAAATTGTATTTATAAAAGATTACCAGTATAACCATAAATAATAATGTAGAAGGACAAATAGCAAAACAAAGTTCCTATGACATATCATAACTATCTTTGTGTGATTTTAATATACAGTACTGTTTAAAAGTCTTTTCCTAACACAACTTATTAGCCTGACTTAGAATGGCTCCTTATAATTAGCAAACTGTTTCCTACTTTTATTAAAACAGTTCTTCCACCTTTGAAAAAACTTTTGCAGCTCTGCTGGTGTTCACATCTATTTTTAAATTACTTTGCGGACTCATAATGCTATGAGCAGTGGACTCATCACTGTACAATTTTTACTTTGCTTTTTCAGCTAGAGCCAGCTCTTTATTGCCAGAACCTGCACTTTGCCATTTGCATGAGTTTCCACTCTTCAGAATGACAAAGATCTATCTGGAGATTTGATCCTTCAGAAAGAGCCAATCTACTCCATTAGGAGAACTAAAAAAGATAGAGACAAATTGCGAGGGATTCATGGAACACCGTATTCAGTTCTATATTGCTGTAGTTTAAACATGGGCTTGAGCACTGGTACATGATCATGTACACTATTCAGCTATTTGAAAATGGTTTTATTTTGGCCTGAGCAAACAGCACTCCCCCAGAAATGCCTGGGTATGGGTTGGGGAACAGCAGGCGAGGAACTTCCCTTCCTCAGCAATACAGACATTCTGTTCTAGGAGTAGGGGAAGAGAATTTAGCTGGTCTGGAGAACAACTGTACAGCTATAAAGAGAGAAACCATGAATGTTCTGGCTTTAGTAACAAACTGGCAAGATAAGGAATAATACAGAAAGGCACAGGCTGGTTTATGTTTCATTTAGAAGAACTATAATAGTACAATCAACTCTATTTTCTTCCTAAAACTGACAAACATTTCTGGCAACTTTCTGTTGTGTGTAAAAATGTGCAAGGAGTACCTAAATATATGCATGCACATACACATTTCCTCCTTCCCTCCCTTTCCTCTCCTACTGGCTCTAAGGTTAGTACTCTACTGTTAGAGGTAGGTTAAAGCAAAGAAAATACATCTGGCAATGTTATACATCAACAGTTTTTAATACATTCTGTCACATCACCAGCAGCTGCACTTGCCACTCGCAATTATATCAGAACCCAAAATAGAACACTAGGAAAACTGAACTGTAATAGATGGTTCAGTCAATATATTTAGGGACTGCAAATAAGGTTTTGTAAAAGGTTCAGATGTAATCATTTCCCTTATGCTGATTCAAATTTAATTTAAAGTTATATTTAAGTTGAACTGCAAATGTAAATATAGTGGAGTATCATAAAACAATCGCACCTTTTCTGCATATGTAATATTCATGTTTAAACTTTGGAGAACTAGCCAATTAGGGTTTTGCTACTATGTAAAATGGTAGTGTCTTTCTCATATTAGCTAYTTCATAGCTGACACATATTTCAACCATTTTTTGAATTCTACATCTTGACTAATATGATTACTTCCAAAATTTGAATATAGAATAATGAGCATAACAAAACAATCAGGTAGTATACATACTAAGATATTTACAGGAGCAGATAATTTCTGAATGACAGTTTTATTCTGATCTTGGTGGTTGCTCTGGACTGGTGGATACTTATTATCCCAATAAAATTATTTGTCTAAAACACAGAATAAATTGCAGGATCAATGCCACCCCTAGCCATGATGGCAGCCAAACTATCTGTAAAGTTCATACAAGGATTCATGCTCATGAGTGACATCTGCCAACAGATCAAGAGCATAAGAGGTGATAGTAACATGAAGAATAGCATACAGTTTAACAAAAGATTTCCATAAGTGCTTAAATAAAAGCCTTTTCTAGCAGCTGACTATCAACGATCTCATTTATTGTTTCATTCCAAAGCGAAAATGGTATGAATGCTTTTCACTATTTCTCAACCACCTGAATTTTGATAAGAATACTGAGATAGATACATTCTGAAAACAGATGCAACATATCTTTCTCATTTCAGGGAAGCTTACTGAGCCCTGGATAAAGGTGTACTCATTCAAATATAATATTTCCTACAGAACAACTACTCAGCACCTGAAATCCACCCTGAGATAAACAGAAATCCACTTGGAGCTAAAAAGAACTTAAATACCAACAGTAACATAACTCTGCTGGGAAAAGTCTGCCCATAAGGGCACATTTCAATAATCTTCTCTTCAGTGGTTAGAGAGAATTCTCATTTCTTAAGTGACGCATTTTTTGACATCTTTTTAATAAACAAAAAGGGTGCCAGAA
Organism: Apteryx rowi; assembly: GCF_003343035.1. Taxonomy (NCBI): domain Eukaryota; kingdom Metazoa; phylum Chordata; class Aves; order Apterygiformes; family Apterygidae; genus Apteryx; species Apteryx rowi. The sequence continues at coordinate 7,609,614 of NW_020447196.1, read as the reverse complement.
AGTCAAATCATAAATCTTCTCTAACAATCTGATCTTGGCAGAGATAGGTTGTCATATGCAACTACATAGGTTGTCATTTAGTACTACTAAAAGAAAATAATTTCTGACTCTATTGTCAGGTAACCTACTTTGGCAAATAGTGAATTTAATGCCGAACACCCACATGAGACACAGGAAAAGCTGGATTATCAAGTCTAGTGTCAAGCTGTCAGCTGCTCTTTATTTAAATAAAATGTCACAATCTAGAAATAAATCAGAAAGTTGAAAAACACTGAACTGTTGTAACATAAAATATTTCTTCAGCTGGACAAAATATAAATCTCAGTTATACTGCATTACTTTCTAGAAGTCTGTAAATGTTGTTGAATCTTTATCTTATAATTTATACAGCATATGAGGTATTCTTCCCTAATTCTGTACATTTGTCCTTCATTATACTTACCTTTTAAAAGGTTGATTTGTTTCTTTTCTTTGAAAAAGGCTATACAAGTTACATTTTGCTTCTGAAATATAGCTCTATTTATTTGACCTTATAAAGCCATGCATAAGTTCCTTTTCCAACCTTCTTATTTCATCAAATAAAGACAGAAAAAACCTGTCAAGTCACTTTTTCTCTGAGATATAATGAAAAATTGGAACCTAAATTCTCCAACACTCCATCTCTCTTTAGACACTTTCAACCTCAATTATGTCTTTCAGTTTCGCTTTCTTGGTTCTTCTCAATTATCATAGAAAAGTGAGTAAGAACTAGATAGTTATATATTATAACTGAGACATGGGTAGGGGGAAATGAGTTTATTGTTTTAAATGTTTCTCCTAAATTATGCCTTGGGCCAGTTGCAATATAGCCCAATGTCTGGACTGAGATTCAGGTTGGATTACAGTTTCTTTTATCAATGTACATGAGCTAAAGTACTATGTAGTACTAAACTATGTAGTACTAAAGAATTAAAGTACTAAGAATTAAAGTACTATGAAGTGATGAGCTCGATCAAAAAGAGTGGAAACAACTGGAGTTTACAGATATCCAGCATTTTTCAGGATCTGGTCTCAAGATACCTACCTTTGCTTTAAAATCTGTATTTTAAAAAAATACATATGTGTGTATAGAGAGAGACATACCAGAGAATATGATCATAGATTTATCTTAAATGAAAGATGTCTTAAAGTTGTTCATAGGCACATATTTTGGAAATAAAGGTAAGATAAGATGACAGGAATAAATTGCATCCCATTCCCACACACCACATTGAAAACGTGGGAGATATTTACTTGTCCAGGCTTCCCGTTCTCACATAAAAAGGCTTCATGCTCTGATGCAAACTCAGGAGCGTTGTCATTTACATCAAGAACTTTGATAGCAACAGGCACCCGGGACACTTGGCTGTGGTTCCCTAAGAGAAAAAATCATAGCATAAAAGGTAAGCATATTTAATTTGGGATTGATACATACATGCTTAAATAGAAAACATATTCTTCCTATCCTCTGTCTTTGCTTAATTGGGTTGCCTTATCTGTAATGAATAGTAGAGTTGGAGCATGAGATAAAGAAGGATGGCCAGTATTTTATGGTTGAAAAGAATAAATAAATCCCTACTACAAATAGCATTTGTTGGAGATTAGCTCAATGAAGACCTTTCTTGGACTAAATTGGTAAGATTTTTCTTTGATGAAGTTTGTATTGTTTTATTGATAAAGTCCATTATACACGGAAAAGGGAAGGCAGTAAACAACATAGATTTATTTCTTTGTTTATCTTTGGCAGAGCACAGAGCATTTTACTCTATTAGTTGTTCTGACTGCACATCTATTATTTCTTCATTGCAAATACGATTAATGTTGAGACCTAAATTGTGATAAAGACAGTCTGTAGATTGACATAGGTAAAACTAGATATTACTTTGGATTATTAAAGCAGTCTAATTCTTTTTTATCTGAACAGAAAAATGTCCTCTGAAATTCTTAGTTCATTGAAATAAAGCCTCACCATTTATAATATAAAGCTATTTTGCATAAAGGAGTTTATCACTGTAGAGAGTAGAATAACCATGTTAAGCTGTAAGGAAAGAAAAGCTAAAGCAACATTTTACATTCYACTTTGAATAAATTTCATAGTCTGTTTCTAGTGTCTTTCCTTTATTCAGCATATTTAATTTATTTAAAGAGACCATTCATAAATATTTTCGATTTTATGATTCTTTTTCCCAAACAGAAAATACATGAACTCTATTAAACGAGGGTGATCAGCTGATTGAACAGTTAAAAAAAAATGCTCTATAGCTCATGAGTACCTCTACCAGTAACCCAATGCTTGTTTCAAAATCCATCTATTAATGAATATTATTTTACAACCATATTATCTCATTTATGTCATGAACAATTTGAAGAATTGCACACTATGTGAACTGAGCTCAGGTGACTTGTAATTGAACTGCCTGCTTTTGCCTAAATTATTACTGCAGCCAAGAAAGCTGCTGCATTACGTCAGGGTATCAGCTTATGTATTATTGTTGTCACAACTTAACAGCTGTCCACAGCACTCAGCAGTCCATGAGGGCTTTGGTCTCTGGCAATACAGAACTGACTTAGGAGAAGGCAACCCTTAAAATTCTGGGGGGCCAGACAGAAGTTCCTATCACCAAGTATTCAGTGCACCTCTAACAGCAAATGTCAAAATGAGAGAGATAGGTCCTGCTCCACCAGTGCGCTGGAGGCCAGTGATGTGGCAGGCAGCAAATGGTGGCAGCCTACAATTGGTAAAGATGATTAAAGGAAGAATCACAGTTTACACTGTGTATTATATGTATTCCACAGAAGTTAAATGTGTTGTGACAACTGCACCTTTTTTTTTCTTGCATGTTAAAGATGACCGTAATTTTTAGGGCTCCACCTATAAATCTAAATTTGTATAAACTCAGTTGCTCTACTAACATTAATCTGAAATTGCATAAAAATACCCATTTCAAAAGAGTTAAAGCCATGCTATCACTAAAAGTACTAGTGCTATAAACAAAGTCTTTGTGGCAGCTGGATAGCTCAAAATACTCAAATTCTACTTGTATAGGATATGGAAGATTATAAGACATCAGATCCCAAATGCTTCCCACTTGAGGTAGTCAAAAGGTTTAGTTTGGAAAGAAACGTGTTACAGAAGAAAAAGAAATCCCCACCAAAATATTGTAAGACCAGTATTTATGTCAATTCCACAACATAGCATATGAACCTACTTATTAACAGGTGAGGTGAACACTTACACCATGAATTAATAATGTATTTGAAATCAAATAAAAGTTGATATGCAAAGCATAAATACCAAACTTTTAAAACATATCTTTAATCTTAACTTGATAAAAATATAGACAATGAATGCTTCAGCTTATCAGAATTCTCAGCGCTAGTGTCACATTTAAACACTAAAGATTTACTTTTATCTAAATTAATGAAATGATGTCAGTTCAAATTTTAAAGACATTACAGAGGAATGTAATTAATTAGATAAGCTTCTAAAAGAAATTATTCATGTCCCTTGTGACTGCCCCCAAAATGTTTGTCTTTCACCAGAAATACAAACATTAAATTTAAAGATATTATAATTAGAAACTTGATGAGAATTCATTTAAAAAATTAATTTACTAAACACAAGAGAGACCCAACTGGTTTGGAAATCTCCAAACAAGGGGATATCCACTGCCTATTCGGGTTCTTGTGACTACAATGAAATATATTGTTGAGAAAGAAAGAGAAAGACGAAGAGGGAATTTTATCTACTGCTTCTATTGCCCACCACACTTAATATATTGCATTATTATTTTGTCACTGCAAACTTTCCAATGAATTTTCACTTATGCTAAGTGTTTTTCCCATACATAAAAATCACTGTAAGCATCCCTACTAAAACAAATTAATGGATTCTCACTAAGCAAATACAGATTCACTTGAGGATGAAGACACTGAAGATATAAAATAATTTCATCTTCCCATTTTGATACTTTTAATGTCTGCTAGCTACTCAAAGGTAAAACATGTACATGGAGCATGACCCTCTCAAATTTTAATCTGTCTCTGGTAGCAGTGCTGAATATCCTTGAACATTTTATTTCTCTGAACAAAGTAGAAAGCACTTGAAGTGGATCCACTCTGATATATGACTGCACAAAATGTTACTTTTGCATGGGCAACTGGAAATTTTAGTTTCATTCAGCTAAACCAGCTGTTGAAAGCATGTCCAGTTTTGGAACTGCCTGTTAGTCCCTGACTCCTGCCAACGTCACCCTCCTAGGAGATCTGCTCTCCCTGCTCACCTCTGCAGCTGGTTCTTCCCTCTCGAACTTGCACCTAGACGTCCCCAGTGATGAACTGGGAAGGGGAAGGCTAACTACTTGCCATCATATTGCTTGGCCTTCATACTGATCCGCATTCAGTGTTCAGAACTCTTCCTTGTTTGTATGAATGGAGAGTCAGCTCTTTCTAAAATAGTGACAAAACTGAATTTTAATTTCTCTCTCTCTCTTTTTTTTTTTTTTCCCAATTAACCACACAGCCAATAGAATTAAGTTAGGCTGAATCTGCTTCTTGCATGTATCAGGTAGATAGTGACTGGTTGCTTAAGTTCCAGTCAATTATTTTAGGCAAAATCATAAAAGGGAGTGAAGTTCTGCAAGTATTACTGTTCTCTTGAAAATAATGTGATGGAGACCTATCTCTAAGGAACCATCTTAATCTGTGAAAACTTTATCACCTGTATTCATGGTGATTCACAGCTTAAAAGCACATAGCTTGAGTCTCGCAATGCAAGCACATCACTAGGACTGTCACTTAGGAAGCAATGGCTTGGTTTGAAAATTTAGCATATTGAGATGTAATATTAAAAAATACTGAAGAAGATTTCCACTAGTTGTAGGTAACCAAAACTCTTTCAGAGTACGGATACTTGTAAGGACGTCGTTTTCAGTTTGAATACATTCAGTTGGTCATCTGTGGACACCACTGCCACAGTCCAGCATGGAGCTTTAAGAACCAAACTTATAGGCAAACTATGCAAATAATTTCCTAAAAGTACAGCGCTTTTATGTCTCTGCTGAAGTCTCAATTACCGCCCACAGTTGTAAGACCCAGTACTTTTTGGCAGATGAGAACTATGCAAAAAAAGAAAGGAAAAACCTAGAGAGATACTAGGAAAGGATAACTCAATGGAAAAACAACTAGTGGAATGAATCAGCGATAAGTAAACCTGAAAATAATGGAAAGTTCAGCTGAGTTTAGAAATGCAGATTGAAAGGTTTACAAGATTTATAAGCACGTGGAAAGCTCTTATTTTCTGCTTTACTTCCCAGTTCTCAAGATGCTCTTTGTATTTTAAATGCTTGAGATACAGCCTTTGTTTGTCAGCCTCATCCTTGGGCAACATTGAAACTTGAAAAACACTGAAACTTGCTCAGGGTTAAAAAAGTTTGCGGAGTTTGATACAAAAGGTCCAGTCAGATAAGATAACCAAGAGCAAACAAAAAATTCCATGACTAAGTATCTCCAAATCTGACCTACATACCAGTGCTAGCTCTTACTGTGATCAACATATTCCTTCCTTCCTTCCTTCCTTCCGTGTATTTGAGACATATGTGTTTGTGCGTGCATGTTTATCATTAGAAATTTCTAATGCAAAGCACTAAGCAGTGTTAACACTATTACTGAATGCAGCAAGTAATACTCAGAGTAACTAGCACTTATAAATCAAATTTTTGGTCTCATGCCTTGGTGACAGAAGGTAAGGCAGTTATTCAGCTCCCATTAAGACTTAAAACCCTTCTCTGCTGTTTTTCCTTGACACAAACACATACCACTGGTCTTAAAAGTCAGAGGTATTTAAGAAAGGGAATTATTAGCCGCAAAAAATGTAATTTCAGCATTTCTTTAACACAGAGAAATCCAGTTCAGTTCGTTTAGTTCCTTTAGTTAATTAAATCATCTGAAATCGTATCAAGGTTCTCTTTAAAAAGTCACAAACTGTCTTGCATTTTAATTAAAAATACCTGAATAAAACGTAGAATACTGAAGAATAACCCATCTTTTATTATCATCATCATACGGCTTGGAAATGGCTATTTCATGCTTTCCTGATTCAATGAAATTTCTAATATAATAATATTTTAAATTAGAAATAGAAGTGCTAGTTCTAACAGAGAAATCAAAAAAAAATCTGAATCACTGACCTAATAAAAACAACAGCACTTATTTCACAACTCTCATATTTCAAATTTATGAAGTTGTATTTTAACAGATCCATTTCCCATGCCTTTATCATGGTTTTATCTGATGATTTTAGTAACGTAACCCACATAAGCTTATTTCTCCTGTTGGGTTTTACATTGGTATTTTCCTTGTGCAATCCTTTACCTAGATAACACTACAGCATATAACAATTCTTTTGCCAAGGAACACTGACAAATCTATATTCAAGTTCTTGATAAACAGAGATGTTATTGTGAAGCTGAAATTTTCCTTATCTTGAAGTTTAACTATAGAAATCACATGCTGCAGCAAATGCTGTGTTCATTTATCTGAAGTGTTGCGTAATGACCTGATTCAAAAGAGCCTGAGAACCTGAAAAYGACACTGAAATTGTAAGGAAAAGACATCACTAAATGACAACATTTCTGTTAAAATAACAGACCATAAGCTATTTCTGAGTTAGGGTAAAATCTAAGCAGCCAAACTAAAAAAAACCCCAAACAATATTAAAGTATGGTATTAAACAAACAGTATTAGAATATGAATATTTAGACCAAAAAAAATTAAATGTTTAAAGGACGAGAAAATACTGAGAGTTATAGAATTACTATAAAATAATATAAAYATATCAGTGAATAGCAGAAAAACTTCTATACAAGTTGCTAAGACAAGAAACAAGCTCAAAATTAATATTCCATTTATATGTATTCCAGTACACTGGAGTATATTAGAGAAATACATTTTGCAGAAAATGTATGTGTGTGCATGTGTGTGGGAGGGAGGAAAAAAAAAAAGATGTGAAATGTTTCTCAAGTTTGTCACTTAAGTCATTCTTTAGGAGAAAAATAATAAGGGAGATGAAAAGTATTGTCTGCTCTCAGTAGATCTCTCAGTTTATTTTATTAGGGTCTCCAGATGCAAGATGAACAAGTCAAGAACTTATATTACATTCTATATTTATTTCCTCATTGATAGGCTGTCAAGAGTTTAACCAAAGACCTGCTCAAAATTTTCTATCTCCTTCATTTTTGCCCATTTTTCTACATCTCATCACCATGAAAAAAATGCCAGACTTTTGCAAAACGCATACTTCCACAGGTCTGGATAAATCAGGGGGAACCATACATCCTGGCTAACCAGGTGTGATATGAGGAGAGTAYTTAGACTGGGCACTCTGCTAGGAGGATGCGGAGGAGGGGAAACTGAGGACAGACTATGTTTTAAAGTCACTGGCTTCAAAGCTGAATTTGTAATTAAAAAGTTTTTGAAGTTCAGCACCTGCATCTGTTAGGAGGTGACTAAGGCCATCTACCTTCCTTTGATGAATATATAAGATCTATGGCTTAGCATGAAAGGACAGGTTATACTTTAATTTTGCTGCTAAAAAAAAAAAAAAAAGTAAGTAAAATTTCAGTGACAGATGCACAATCTATGCCAGAAAATGTTAATTAAATAAAGCCATATTCTTTAGGCCTCATTCAATAAAGTTTTCACCCACTATCATTTTCATTTATCACTTATTTTTGCTTAGTGCATGTCAGACAAAGATTGTTGAATACAGCCCAGAACCAATATGAAATAGGGATTAGCTGCCTAAAGTTTGCAGAAAAATGAAACAGGCTGGCAAAAAGACCAAACAGTTTTTTTTTTTTATCAGTGGCATTCCACCCAACCCTGCACTGACTTCTTTGCTTGCCACTGTAGTAGCAAAATAATGTAAACAGTCCATGTTGGTACGTACTTTCACTTCAAGGCCTGATTCAGATCCTACTGAAGTTAATTAGATCTCTCCTACTCTGTAAGTTTTATCTAGTTCTTGTCCTTAATATCACATTATCTATTTCCTATCTTTTAAATAATTAAAAATTTAAATGTAATTTAAATTATAAAAAACGGAACCTGTTAAATTCAAAGGATCAATACTGATTTGTAAAACTTGATAATCAATCAAACTGCAGATTTATATATTTTCTAAAAACTAAATCAGTGTATTCTCTTCATATAGACACAATACACATTGATGGAATTGGCTCCCATTTTGCATATCTGAGGGCAGAGTATAATTTGACATTCAAATACAACCTCTTTGTCATTTTTCATACCACTAAGCTGTGCAGTTACTCAGCACCCTAACAAATAGTTATTCTGTAATTACCTCTGATCCTCTGTGAATTGAAAGATCCATTTACAAAACTGGGAAATATTTGTAATTTTTTTCAGAAGTATCATACTCTCCTTGGTGTACACGCATGATATTATCTTGTCTGAATGCACAGAGAAAGATCAAAAGGGCTTGGGAAGGCAAAACTAGATTGGAAAAGCAAAGCACCCCCTCAAACCTAGTTTACGGCTGTGAAGAGGATGTCTTCTACCATAACCCTGGTTAGAAGAGAAAATCAAAAGACATTGATCTGTTAAATTTGGCCATGCAGGATAAGAGAGGAAAAGTTATCTCCTGAGAACCAGGTACTGTAAGTGAGCTCTAATTTTGTCCTTAAGGGAGCAGAGGATACTGAAACTAATTCATGTCCACCTTAAAGCTGGAGGGAATTGCCAAGCCTAGGCCAAAAAAGAAGGAAAACCCCCACACTCATAGGTTGCTGTTTATTTTAAATTGCTTTGCATGCTCATCACCCTTTAATGAAAATAAATTCTTTTGTATTTTGAAAAAATCTGCTGCAGTGTCACCACTTCCTATTCATTTTCACAGACTCCAAAAAGAAAATGCTAGAAGATACACTAGCAACTAGACATACTAGGTAACACGTGAGTTTTTCACTACACGTAACCTACATCCTGCCTAAGAGAGCAGTTAGACTGCATGGGATATGCACTAGGGAAGAGAAGGGAGGGTATTAAAGAAGAGAGAGCAAAGGGATGGGATGAGGCTTGAAAAGAGATTTAAAAGGGGCATCCTAATCAGAAACTGCAGCACCTTTTCAATATTTAAGTAGCAATTACGGGTACTTGTCTCTTGTCAGAAGTGCTGGATGCAAACAGCATGTCCTTAGAGACTGTTCTTCTGCATATCTAATTTTGACCACGGTGAGCTTTATATTCATAGTGACACATAATCAAGATATATGTGACACATCAATATGAGTAAACAAATACATAATTCAAAATAAATTATTAGTATAGCTGCTTGAGCGGGTTGTATTGCAACCTGCTACAGTTGTGTCAGCTTTATGACAATGAAAACGATGCTGTTTTCATCGCGGATCCTAAGTAAATTCTTTAGGAAAAAAATGTGTGCTGCTAACATCCTTCCACCCACACATCTATCCAGAGACCAAGCTGAAACAAATGCTGGCAGAAAACAACCTGTATTTCTAATACGGTATTGTGTTATTGAGGCTTACTTTTGTCTAATGATGAGGCAAGTCAGGCTGGAGTATATGCAGTTATGTCACCTTCAGTAAACTAACTGCATGAAGTGGTGAACTGTTATTAGTTTAAAAAATTACAAACATGGCTTAAGTATCAGCAACAACTTCCAAAATCAATGCAAATAAAAGAAGTATCGTGTTCATTTAACACGAAAAAAATTATACCTAACTTAAAGAATAAGCAATAGCAATAGCAAATCTAACAGCCACTGTAATCTCTGGAAGCATCTGCAGCTAGGAGGGGCTCTTCTGTAGACCCATCATGCTAGCAAAAGGCAGAGTCTACTAAAAGCTGTTGAAAAAGTTTTTCCACTTCCTTGTGGCAGCTACTGATAAGAAGGAAAAAAAGAGTTAGAAAAACAGGGAACCACAGAAAAACAGGGAACCACAGAAAACAGCCATATTTCTGCTACCTTTATTATCTGAATTAACATTAATAACAGTGGGATAGAAATGCTACTAGATTATTACTTCTTGTAGATCACAGCACCACAAACCTAGTGAGGCAATGGGTAACACATTAATCACTGTAAGGAAGTAACAGGTTTTCATTTCTAAATACGATGTTGAGAAAAATTTCCAGAAAATAATGTGGTGCCATTACATGACTGAAAAGTATCTGGCTCAAAAAAGAAGCCATCAAACAGTCAGGAAGAAAACTGAATAGAAGCTTAAGACACAACAAATGTTGTATCTTAAACACCAAGGGAGTTGGCACTAGTGTAAAACTGAAGCATGGCAGTCAGGAATCTGGCCCACACTTTAGAGCAATTACATTGTTAATATGCTAATACATCATGCATATTAAAATGTTATAAAATATTGACTCAGATACACAACATCTTATTAGCTTTGAAATTTTACAATGACTAGCAGTGATAAAAATAACAATAAGAAGATTGATTGAGGACAAGATGTCTGGAATATTTTGAATTTTTTATTTTAAATTATTTCATGATTGAAGTAAAATAATTGCTCATAAGAAACCTCCATCTTTTTCTTACTGCTAGACAAAATATTGGAATGCTTTAATACAGCTTTTTTATTAAATCAGAATTTATTACAAAAGATTATTTTAATTTCTTCATTTGTAGAGCTCATATCTCTTTCTGGGACTGATTTTCTTAACAATGCTGTTGTATAGATCTTAGGTTTCCTTCATGGCTAAGAAAAATTTCTAGATATGCTGGATTTGAATCAGAGTCTAAGAGTTTAGCATCAAACAGTTACTACCTCGGTACCTAAAGTAGTAAGAAAAACAAAACYAAACCCCACTCCCTAGCATATCAGTATGTACCTTTAATAAATCTTTTCCCTCTGTCTTTCAACTTGAAAATACTGTCATTCTGTGCTATCCAGCAACTTTACCAAAAACTCAAAGCATGCTACTCTGAGTAGAGTCTTTATTCTAGAAACAAGTGTGCTTATAAATGTGCTTTCAGTCAACTAAAATGATATTCAGTTACAAACCTCTACTCTGACCTACAGTCATGCTTCAGCCTTATAGAAAAAATGCTGGAGATCTTGCACAGAGTCATATTCTGTTTAGAAGTAATAAGCCTACTCTTATCAAACTAGATGAATACTATGCAGTATTTTTAAGATGAATCATATTTTCTTCAGAAATTCTAATTCAAATGTTCAAAGTGCAGAAGGCCAATGGTCAGTTGTTCAGCTTAACAATGCACTCGTTTTGCTAATATAATATGTATAGTGTCAGTTTAAACATTCCTCCAGTTTTTTCAAAGTAATTGACAAAGATATTTCACATAAATTAGTCAAATACATTTTCACTAATGACCCTTTTATTCCATACTTCAATCCTTATCTGTTTTGTGCCCCGGAAAACCTTATTCTCTTCTAAAACATTGTCTGTTTTCCTAACCTTTTGCAGTGTAAGCTTTGAACAGTATTGTCATATTCCACCATCTTTTTCTGAAATCCACATTTGGAAATCTGGACCTAAGATGTCTACCCTGGCTTTATAATGCTCTGAAACCAGAGATGAGAGAAGTTAGACTGTTGATGCAAATCTCTCTCTTTTTCTTTGCCATAATTATGCTTATTATCTCCTACAGCGGATTTTTCTGACGTATTTGTTTTCAGTTAATTACTCAAATCCTTTTCATATTCATGGTTCTCTTTCAGATCTTTCCTCTGAAATCAGAGGTTACCGACTTCTATTCAGCTTCTCATACCTGAATTTTTATGCTAGCTCCTAACTATTGAGGCCATTTTATAGAGAGATCGTTTCATAAGTACACTCCTTTCTCATTCATATTTTTTCATAATATGGTCACTCCCACACTATTATCCATGTGGATGACATCTCTTGCCATTCATGAGCTGTGAAAAACACCAGTGGGAAAGTTCATGATATGTCTGAATGCACTTTAACAGCTGAGAGCTGCAAAGTAGCTGTGTGTGATACACCAGCTCTCCATGGACCAATGGCAAATGCTCTATGATTCATTAGAACCTGTGGAGTTCTTTCTGTATAACCCCGTATTTATGTGAAAATGAATCAAAAGTACCTTACTAAATTCCCTTAGTGCAAAACTGATGRATTATCTAGTCTGAGTTTCATTAAGCCAGAGAAAAAAGGGTCAAGCGAAAAAGGTTAATATTCCTCAGCTTCTCTTGTTTAATCTCCATAAAGGCTTGTTTCCTTTTCTTTCTAAAACTTTACTTAATTTTACTCAGCTCTAAATTAAAGGTAATTATATGATGCACCAAAGTAGCTCTAAACTGTTAGAATTATTGCTAATAATGTCTATAGTCATTTTCACAATAAAAGACTAAATAAAATTAAACAAATGAAAATCATCAGCAAAAAGTTATTCATGGCACTAAAAGGTACATCGTAGCTGAATGCTTATTCTGAAGAGTAATTATGTCTCTCTCCCATTTTAATTAATGTCCTTGTATTTTTTAAAATAATACACAATATAGGTAACTTTAGCAGAGCATGTGCTGGATGATGATTCAATTATTGTATTTAGAGCCTTGGTAAACCATAAAGAGTCTTTCTGGCTTTATGCCCTTTCCCATTAGGTGATAAAATTGCCTCATACTTCTTCATTTCTAAAGAATGCAGTTGGTATGGGTAATTACCTTTGTCAGACATAGCCCGTAGCTTTGTCCTTGGGATTCCTACGCTCTATGCCTGGAAAATATTTATTGTGGTCAAATCACCATTTTCATTTCAAGATCTTGTCTATATTTTCATCTACTGCTTTGACTAATGATTCAGCAGAACTTCTACTAGTTGTGGCAGTTCTGGTACTTTGCCAAGCTTTTTTTTTTTCCCCCCATTGGCTTAACTAGACACTGGCATGTTTTTTGTTTGGCAAGTGAAGCTGTATTTCAGGAATCAATGGATAAAGTAGTCAATCAAAATCAAAATAATAGCTCCTTGACTATACTTCTCAGAGAATAAGGTAACAGAAATTCCATTAAAAACTCTGAATTCCATTCAGAGATTTAAAACTTGGCTAAAAGCATTGCTCCAGGCTAGCAGAAATATCCTCTCCCATACAATCCAGCACTGGCTTTGGAATCCCTTTGCTGACTGATCTGTTGTCTGGAGGGACGGAGACTCTCATGACTGTGATGCACAGGGAGTCCGAAGAGGGACAAGAAGTTCTGGAAAAGCCTTCCTGTAACCTGTTCCAAAAGAGGAACAGATTCATACTTCACCTCTACATATCCCAGTAAGTCTGAATAGGCTYGAGTCTATACTAATTTCAAAAGAACCTGTCTATACTTGAATATGCTAATGGTAGTGTAGCTCACAAGCCTTAACTGAGATTTGACTTGAAAGCTGCTCTCTGAGGAATCCAGTGCAGTACATGGTCATAAGAAGGGCAGGAAGAAAATGTAAATCTTGAGTAGCCACTAAGTGCTATGTTAGGTAAAAGAAAGCTTGGGCACTTCAAAGGGATCATAATTTAATTGAATTCAAAGTTTATGAGTCATGGTTTCCAACATTTGTTGGTGGTGTTCTTCACAAATCTCACAAGCTGCAAACTAGAATATTTTTAGAAGCTTTTCTTGTTGAAATCTATGACATCATTCAAAAAATTTTTACAGTGTAATACACTTTCTTGAGAAAAGGATTACCTCACTTTTGTTAAGAGAATTCCAGATAGGCATTGTTAATAATGAATGGAAGCATTATAATGTACTAATTCTTTTTAAAGAATTCACTAGAATCTTATACTTCAAGCAGACCTCAGCTGCAGCTTATGAGAGATGAGTATGCAAATGCCAGCATATTCAYATTTAAGTTAGAGGAATGATGTGCAGTTAAATTATGAGACAAACACACTTCCTTCTTGCCTAAGTTATAACTGCTTCTCTGACATAAGTCTTTACTTTGGTTTCAAACTACATTAGTTCTCCATTTATTATTACTCTTATTACATCAATTAACCAGCAATGACTGAAACATAGGGCATTTCCTTAGTATTAATGAGACACATTATGAGGACACTGAGGAAATATCTCCAATGTGGCTGTTATTCCCATTAGAAGACAGAAATAGAAAATCATGGAGCCAGAGCTGGAAAGACGATAAGAGTTTAATTGTTCTATGGCTTATAGAGGTATGACATTCCAACAGCTTGAATAATCAGGCTGAATTCAGTTCAGAATCTGTGCAAACTGTAGCAAAAATGTTCTGATAAACAAACCATGGCTATCTGCTTTTCTTTTAGTGGCTGAGTAGCATTGACAACCCAACTCATAAGTACTGCAAAACCCGTCCAAGAAACTGAGGGAATACTAAGGAGGTTGGCCCAGGCTGAACTCTGCTCTGCTTCACTGCCCAGCAAAATTGCTAACCAGTTAACGCAAGCAACACAAGCATGTCAATGTGAACAGTAGTTACAGCTATAATTGCACCTTATAAAAAATAAAAAATGCATTTGTGTGTTCAGATGAATAGGCTTACATATGACCAGAAGGTTTCTGACTTTACTAGATTTTACAGAATGTCAGAAAATTCCATTTCAAAAAGGTAGCAAGAACCAAAGATATGATGAGCCTTTGTGTACACAAAAAAAGATGAACCAAAAGAAACGTCTGTAAGTTAATCGTTCATTCTTATTACACTTCAATTCAGCCTCCTGGCAAATACACATATGCCCTCAAATTCTTCTCCTGTTCAGGGCTTGGCTCCAGAGAGCCCAAACATATGAACAGCATAATCAACCCTGACTTTCACAGCAAGGCGATATCCGCTCCCATTCTCTCAAGCMTCTAGTTAAAATAAACCTCCCAACCTTGGCATACGGTTTTAAGCTCTTTACACCTCCATCACATAGGTCTTCACTATACAACAAAACAATGAGAAATCTCATTAGTCCAGTATTTAAAGTCCAGAGTCAGTGACAGAAAAAAAAAGTTCACCTTTTATATCCACAGACCAAAAGGCGTGTTTTCAGGAAAAGGTCATTTGGCCAAAGAGCCTGCATCCTCTAGGCTGTAATCACCTAGATGTTCCTGCTCCTGACTCACTCATCAGAGTAAACTTGGATACATGGGAACATGGAGAGAAAATTTAAGAATCAATTCACAGGGATAACAATTTTCAATATTCCTCTTGCCATGTGAGTTAATACATGAATTTCTTCTGTGCATCCTAAGCTTGTATTTCACAGTGGTCTTTCAGAGAGGTCAACATTCTTTGTAATATTCTCTTAAAAATCTGTGTGATATAGTTCATCAGCATAGTAAAGTCACTACGTGACCAGGCAGGAAAAAAACTGAACTACAAAGAAGCAAAAATTAATTTGAATATATAAGAAAGAAGTATAAGAAAACATACAATAGGAAAAAATGTCACACAAAAGGAATGGAAGGTGATCAGATTTAAGAGTAGGGGTTGAGAGGATCAAAGCTGCGCAAGGAATTTATCATTTTTCACTAAACTCATGGAAAACGTCTAGCTAAATCTGAAATACTGAAAATTTCACACAAATATCACCCATACCACATTAATCACTTTCAGTCCAGTCTTTTTCACCGATAGTTCTCTGCACTGTTTTATCTTCAGTAGCCAAAAAAAGATCCAAATTGATGAAATATTTGGGGAACCATCTGTAGGGGGTATACAACCCGTATGCAGTGTAGTTAGTGTGATTTCAAACATGAGGTATACAAATATATGCAACCTGTCTACATATTTTCAGAACCAGAGCAAGAAGGCAATACAACAGTCTAGGCAACTCTGAGGGACAGCCAGTCAAGGTAACTTTTCCTAAGTCTGTCTGGCTAGTTTAGCCACCCAGGACGGTGATGCACATCTGTGATGATTCATAAAGTGAGAAGCAACAACTCGGAACTGCTTTACAGAGGCTGGACCAAGTCTGCTGGTGATGGGAAAGTGAAAGGAGGGAAACACCAGCCTCCAAAATGTCTCACTTTGCACAGGTCCTAAAATATGATGGTAATACTATTTGTCACAAATAGCATGAATTTATTCTGAATTAGAACTAGATAGATGCTTGCCTATGATTAGGAAATGTTCTTCTCAAGAAAAACAAACTGGTCTTAACTGCCTGTTAAGGACATACAGGAAAGAGTCACAGTCACCACTAGCTCATGCTTTCATGTTTTTCCTAACTTTGCTGGACTTGAAAGGGTTAGGTYCACCTTTTGGGGCACTCAGAAATATTGAATAGTAGCATGTTTAACATTATCCATCCACACTCCAAAACAGATTGCCTTCAAAAAAATCAGCCAGCCTGAGTCTATATATCTTCATCCTCAAGCCAGGTGGAAATGCACAAGTTATGCTCAGTTCAGCCTGACCAATCTAGTTCTGGAAAATTACCACCAAAGGCAGTAGCTGAGGTCAGAATAGCTTTGTCATTGTGCCARCAGAAAACTACCAAAAATGACTTGTGCTTAAAGCATAATTTCAGGTGCAGGTAACTTACCGGCATAGAGCATTTTGAAACAGTGTTGATGTTCGGCAAAACTTTATGTTTATCTATTTATGAAAATGTTGATAAATGAGGGTACATTCAAGATCTACCATGCTGAGAATCAAGAACTAAAAGCAATATCATGGCCTGTTATTAGTAAGTAAGTGCAATGGCAATGAAATGGTCTGATCATCACCCATACGAATAGAGGTGAGCCCTCAACTGAGCCTGGAAAGCAGCTAGGCAAGAAAGAGAAAATGTTCATCTCAGTCTCACATTCTGCTTGTATGAATGATGCTAACATATTTATTTTTCTGTGAGAGATCAGCAGTCCATTAATATTATCTCAGAAAAGCATAGTGATGACACAGTTTGTGTTTTCATTTGCTGCTTGCATCTGAGGTAGTTCACTGCCTCCAACAGATTTCTGTTATTTTACAACAGAGATCTTGCTTATTACTATGTTGGAACAAAATCTAAAAATGCCCATTTTACCCTACTTGACAATTCTCTGAACACATTTAGTTTCTTCATTAGGAACTTTAAAGATAATTTCTCTCAAATAAATAAATATAGTATTTTATGAAATTCAGCTTTTGTTTTATGTAAATGTCAAATAATTATACTGGGAATGCTAAAAAAAAATCAGCAGGAACCCAAATGCTTAGAAAAAGATTGGCATTAGTATTTTCATAGCCAGTGTTATAAAAGGCAATTTTAAAACAGTGATAGATGCTGAGGCTCCCATGAAGTCTAATGACAAGGCTGATTCTTAAAAAATTCTGACATATAATCGTGTTTTAAAAATCTCAAGAAGGAACAGGCAGACAATTCTGATGTGGCCCACAAAAGTGTACTTCTGCTAGCTTTGCTCTGGTACACAGTCAAATAAGTGAGATCAGAACAGTCAGTTGGAGGAGTTTCTTGAAAAATTCTTTTTATTTTTGTCTTTTTAGACTTTCTGGAGAAAACAAAATATAAAATTCCTTCCCATTATGTCTTATTATTCTAATGTCTGGTGTTTTGGATCACAAACTAATGATACCCCTTCTCATGCTATTGGTAAAGTTCATGATGATGATGTCTTGAGGAAATTGGAAGGGAGATTTTTATACCTTTCTCCTTTAGAAACAGTTAAATTATTAACTGGCTTAATATTATGTTTGGCAAAAAATGCCCTATGAAATCAGAGCTTGCTTTCTTTCCTCATGTAGTTTGATTCCCTGTGTCAGGTTGGCTCTCATGCCAGTGGAAAGTATTCTTGCTAATTTATCAAAGCAGTGTTTGCCTCCAAGATTTAATAGCAATTGACAGGGCAAGCACTATTGGCAATGACATACAGGAATTACTACAGTGGGTCATAGGAATATGGTTATAGTTACAGTGGTTGTAAGTGGAGGGCTTAGTTTACACTCAGTTCTAACTTCCTCCTTTATGCATACACTGCAGTTACCCCTCACAGATTCCTAACAGGTTTGTTCTTAAATCCAAGTACCACAGAAAAATATTAAACAACAAAAATGAGCCAAGCAAGTGTCCTTTATTCTCCCATTCACTGACATGTTCATAACTGCAGTGTTATGAAACTCAGCATTAAAAGTTCTATATCATAACACTACATATTTAAAAAGATGCTCTGCAGAAAGAGCAAGCAGTGATATACTACTTTCTGTACGCAAGAATTAGCAGCACTGTTCATCAAGCTTTGAAGACAAATGTTCTTACAACAACATGCAGAGTGTATATGCACTTATGGAAATTATGCATACGCATTGATTGCAGAATAGATACTTTAGCAGAAACATTTTCTTAGTTTATGTTTCAGTTAAGAAAAAGACAATGGAAAAACAATTTCTTCATTAAGGGGTTACAGTTCTACTTTCTTACGCTCTGTTTTTTTGCTGCAATATGTTTATGTCAAATTTTTAGTCTAAAATACAGTGCTAATATTAATAATAAATTACATTCTCTCATGAGAACCTGCCACCACCCTATCAGCCTCAATTCTGAATTAATCAAGAATTTTAGTTGGTTAAAATCTGAGATCCATATCCCCAGATGGGAGGACTTTCCTGGCTCCCAGTAACTTAGGTGTACAGATCAGTCACACATCTAAATAGTTCTGGAGATCCCAATAATCCCCGTTCTTATCTATAGCTGTATATGAGTAAATTTCTTCATATGTATCAAATGAGACTACTTTCATGCAACATTACCTACATGTTTAACCATTTATGGGACTGAAACAAAAGAACATTCATCATTAAGAACTTCTGGGTTTGGCCTACAATTTACTTCCACAATAGCAAAGTTTTACCCTTTTCTTATAACTGTCAGGGTTTTTTTCCATTTACCCTTTATTTCCTGTACAAATGTACTCTTGTATCTCTTCAAACTCTATGCTACTTTATTCACTGAAAAAAATGTGGTTTTCAAGAAGAAATATAGAAAGGACTTCAGCAGAAATAACACTTTCTTTCAAAAGATTTGTAATTTAAAAATCCAATATGTTTTACTTTCTCCTGAGTTACATACAGTTTCCATAGCACACGCAGTAAAAATTAGTTATAAAACCAACAGAACTAGCAGTAAGTATACACAAATACTTACTAGTTTCAGTAGCTACGATAGTTATGTTGTGCCACATATTTGTTTCTCTGTCGAGCGGTGTTGCCAAAGTTATTTTCCCATCTTCTGCATTAATGTTGAACTGTCTCTCAAGGTCAGTATGCCGATCAATGGAAAACCTACAAAATAGACATCCCTGTAATCTACTTTAAGAAGTTGGTGTGATCCACACAATCGTAAGACAATTTATGTAGCCCTCTGAGAACTGCAGTTTTAAAGCCAAATGGATTGAGAAGCTCAACAGCATGATAATTTATAAGACAAAATGACAAACTGAGACTAAAAAAGCTTAATAATTATTGTCCAAGGAGTAATCAGCTGTATAACCAGTATGAAGGTCATAAACTGCCCCCAGGTTCACTGGGTAACATCTTTGAAAAATGCTGTTGATCAAGAGTTAATTACACAATCCATCACATTTATTAGACAGTTTATATGGTATTTCACTGCTGATAATTTCAACAGTAACATATTAAGCAAACAAAAACGGTGGGCTTCATGGTTATTATAAAAAGGATTGAATAACATTATTTTACTAATAAATTTCAGATTAATGAAGCATAGACTATTAAACAAACACATTATTTGGTTATGTTTCAAGCAGCTCCATGGGCAAAAGGCAGTTAATGAATCACCATTTACCTGTAAAACCTGTAAAACCTGTAAAACACTTCAAACACAGCAGGATTGACTATTTTATGGATTGACATCACTGATTTTGAACAAAACAACTTTCATCTGACAGGTAGTCAGAGTTTGCAAATGAGAATATCCAGGTAAATTATGCAGCCTAAACAGAGCTAGCTTGACAACACAAAAGACTTGCACTAGATTGCTCCATAGATGCATTAAGCAGAATGATGATTTAAAGCTCAGAACAGGATCTCCAGGAAAGCTTTTTGCTTGTCCATTTTCAGCAAGTTACTTTATTAATGTATTATTTGTAAAAGAAAATAAATTGCAAAATGAGGCCTTCCAATTTTTTGACAGGAAAAGGTACAAAATAAGAGAGTTTATCGCTAAACTATTGATAAGGTTCAACAAAAATTGGCTTCAAGGAGTCCTACTGAATCCTAATTGTGGATTTATACAAGAGCCTTTTAAGGCCTTTGTGTCTGTGCATTACAGAACCTAACAGCACGGACTGACAATTTTTTCATCTGTTCTGCATTATATCTAACAGGGAGAGTTAGGACACAGAGTCAGACTGGATTACGTTATACTGTGGTCAGAAAAGTGACTCAAACTATCAGTTTCTCATTACACTTCTATTTTTTGCAAATAGGCTGCTAAATTCAGTGATACAAGAGCACAAACATATTTTGCTACAGTCACAAGGGCATGGTTATTTGAAAATCAGTTATTTCATTCTGTTTCATGCTTTATCATAAGACATTTCCAAAAAAAGTTCCGATTCTGAAGGTCCTTTATATGTCACAGTGACTCTATAAAAAGCAGAGTAAACATATCCTGATTAACTCAAACTCACTCCAGCATAACACCGTTTCAATAGATGCAGCATTAGGATCTGATTTCAAAGGTTAGTGTTATACTATTCATCTTTTTTCATTTCAGTGTCAGATATTTTGTTCATACTTAGAATAAGAGATATGTTGCAATTAGATTACTTGTGCAATACCTTCAGTAAGACACAATCCACTTTCAAAAATTAGTTCAAAGAGAATGCGTTTTAGGTAAGTTATGAAAATCTTACAATTTAAATGTTTAAAGACTGTATTTGTTGTTAAAGATCAAGGTTAGCATGGTCACATTGCTAAGATACTTAGCAACTAATGAACTTAAGAGTGAAAACACCTTTGATTTCCTAGATTTAAGTTTCCTTCTTTTAAACTCTGAGTGGAGCTAGTTTTACTCACCTAAAAATCAGTAGTTTGGTTAAAAAGAGTACCATAAAAATATGAAGTTAAATTTCAAACATTTATGCCTAAAGCTGGGCACATACTTCTATATTAGGACATTTAAGTAAACTGATTTTCTAGTGAGCTCAACATACTGAGTTCTCAGTGGTTTAACAGGAACTGTACTGCACTCAGCATTTCTGAAAATCAGGTCACTTGTATGGAAAAGTAAAGCTGTAGGTGCCTAACTTCAGGCAATCACRTTTGAAAATGTATCTTAACCTTATTTTAATGTCTCCCTAGTTCCCATTAAAGTTTTAGAAGTAATTACTACTAGTGAAGTTAGTGGAAAAATATCTTACAGACTTTCATAGGTCTAACATTTCACTCAAGAAAATAAGACAAAGAGTGATCAAAATAACTTTTTTAWGATGCCATTACTTAAAACTCACCTATCTTTTAATGTATTAGTCTATACCTGTTTGAAGTTTATGTAAGTATACAGAAATGACTCTATCAAACCTCTGGTATCAAACTTTTATAAAACTCTTACAGTCCATAAACTAAATAAAATATGAAATGCTTATACAGTATTTAATGTTCAGTAGACCTGGGCTTGACATGAATTCCACTGAGATAAGAGAGAATTTTTCCCTAAGGATCAATCCCCCTACCAATCTCCTTCCATTCACAGTCTTCCTGCAATATATTTTCTGAAGTTATTAAAGCAGAAGTATAACATCTGGGAGTTTATTATATTGCATTTCATCTCATCCCAACAGYATCTATTCACAATGCAAAAACAGCATTCAAAATGAAACAGTTTTAACAAGTTATATGGGTTTACAAGAGTACAAAAAGGTAAAACTCTCTCCTGATTTATTTTGATAAATATTTGGTAAAAAGTAAAAAATAAAATCTGCAATGTCAGAAACTTGGGAAAACTGATAGCGTATTTGAAGTTTCCTTGTCATGATAACAGTATTCTAACTCTTTTTAATGGGAATGCATGGTCAGAACCATAAGCCATACAGAAAATGTACATTTCTCTAAAAATGAGAAAAGACTATCTTGGAAATATTATCTTTTGAAATTGCCATAAAATCAGCACAGGTTATTGGGAAGGTTTGGTTAGTTTATTGGTCTGCTATGGCAAAAACAGGAATAACCCCATGGTGTAACACAAGACATAAAATGATTCTTACTCACTCCTCTCACACTATTGACATTATGACTTAATTTGATCTATTCTTGATTTGCACCAAYGTAAATAAGAGCAGAAACCCTTTTTTGCTTCACATGCTGAGATCTGAATCACTACACTGATACCCCATCAATGGCAAATCGCCATTGTTTATTAATACCAACCAGACAGGACACGTCACTTACTGACCGGGATAAACAGCTGCACTTGTAGGGAGGCAGAAAATATCGTATCTGARTTTTTAAGGCCTGCTGAGAATTAAGTAAATGATCCACTGCTGCCAAAGATGAAATCTCCCCAGGTTTGAACGGAGGAAACCTGCCATAGTGAAGCTTACCTCCCCCACAGAGAAATATACTGCCGAGCAGTGATTTTATTGGAGGGCAGAGACAGTATAGGAAGAAAGTTTATTACTCATGCTTTTTGCTATGCATTTGGATCAAGCTTTATCCAAGATAATTTACTGCAAATAAATAGCCAATGGTTATAAAATAACAACAGAAATATGAAGTACTACTGGAATTAATATTCTTTTATGATAATAGATAAAGATCTTACAAGCCTAATTACTAAAATCCAGAATGTGTCACCCTTACTGAACTAGAGTAGAGCTTTACAACTAGCTCAGCTGAATTCACTGGGTCCCTTTCTCAAAAGAAATACATGCGGCAAGATATGAGCTTGGAACACTGATGTACACCTCTAAAACAATCAGGATACAATTGGACAAACTACTGACCAGGTTTAAAATTCTTAGCAAAATCTGTAAATCTTTTCACCATCAGGGTTAAAAGTCAGCCAGTTCCTTAAGTAATATGCAACGCAGAATAGCAAATAAAGAGAAGAAAGAATTTTTGCTGCTTATCAAAAAACCGCTGCATTATGAAAGACATATATCTGTACTCACTTAAGAATTGATATGAAGAGATAGTTCACATTCATTGGAAAAAAAGGATAACAATGACATAATTCAGCTGAATTTCACATTATCACTTACCCATTCAAAGACACTAGTCCCTTTGTTCTTCCAAAATTATGGATAAACATCAACAATAAGAAAAGCACCATTCAACATATGCATCCTTTAGCTTCATCCATCTAAAATTGCCTAAGTTTTAAAGATCTTTGGCTGATATGGAAATTTCAGAACAAAAACCAGTGCCGAAACCCTGTATTTGACATGAGGTATTGCTTAATAGCCTTATTAAGGGATTTCCTTAAGATGGGAACATTCAGAGCCAGACTAGTAACCCATCTATCCACCTGCTTGTACATCTCTGATTGGTTTATGCATTTTAGATGAACGGATGGAAAGATCAGATGATGTGTTTCATCTCTTCCAAGCAGGTGTAAAAAAGAGATTACTGCTGTGTTGGATAGAAATGAGCTTTTTTTTTTTTTTTTTGTAGAAAAGAGAATATAGGAGAAGAGTCTGTTCTTTCCGGGCTCTTTTCTATACTAGTTTCCCTAAACTCTTTTCTTCTTGTCTTGTGACTCAATTACCAGTGTAATTCCAGGTCCAGTCAGATCATATCATATTAGCTGTTAACAAAGTGGGGGAAGATCTGTGCACATCAAAATGAGACGGAAAACACACTGATCTGCTAAAACTCGAGGCATCTATATATTGTTTCATTTATTAGTTTACTGAGCCTGAGCGTATAAGGCTCTAACATGCAGCACATGCAGTACTGGTAGCAAGGTAAGGTGACTCATRTTTTCATTTGTGTTGTTAGGGTTTTTGTAACCAATGTACACAAAAGCTCTGACAACCAAAATATTTAGAACAGATATCTACTGAAAAATATAATTTCCTTGAAATGCAATTATTTGTTCTTTCCTAAAATGTAGTTTAAAAAAAAATAAAGTAAAAAAAAATGGCCAGGMAGTATCAAAACACTCCATTATTTTTAGAACAGAATATTTTAATTTGCTTTTCAAGTTTTTTAACTTGTTTTTCCATATTTTTAAAAGTTCATTATAGATCATATACCCATAATTTACATCATATATGTGATATAATGACAGAATAAACATTTGAAAAGGCACAATCAAAATGAAACATTCTAATTAAACAAAAAAATATTTCAGAATTATTTTTGTCAGAGAACCTGCCACTTTCAAATTTTGTTCTGAACTGGAAAGAAAGTAACTGCATTTCTGCTCCCTGTTTATCTCTGATGAATATTCCTGCTAGTGTAATAGTAGAATTGATAACTTGAAAACTTGTTTTTACCTTGAAATATTTTTAGGCAAAAAATGCAAAAAAGGCATTTTGGAACTTTCCAGAGCTGTCCTACATAGAGCCAAATTAATGTGTGTAAACAAAAAAAAATCATCAAATTCCATAGAAAATGATGGTCTGTATTTTCCTCAATTCATTATCAAGCCAATACTTTGGAAAAATTCAAAGATAAGCCTTATAATGTACTGYATATAATATTTTTAAGGAAATAAATTATACTATTTAGTAAGACCTATTTGTTTTGATGTAATTAGTTTTGCCCCATCTTGTTTCATGTAGATCATTTTTTTCTTTATAACTTGCTAGAATACTAACATTCTAATTCAGTTTTCACATAAAATATTTTTGCTTCTAAAATTTTGAAAATGATACGTACAATGACGCAAAAATGGAGAAGAGGTAAAGATTTTACTCATCTCAATTTGGGAGCTTAGAGAGAATGAAGGGGCTCAATTTTAGGACATAGACAGGATGATAATTGGGCTAAATTATTGGAATAGGAGTTCAAGGCAGGACTAGAAAGAAAGTTCGAGGAACCAGAGGAAGACTGGCAAAAGAGCCAAGGTACGACTGAAGCGAAGCTGGGGCCAGATTGAGACAAGGAACAAAGGGGACACAGTCAAGAGGCAGAGGAGCAAAGGACACACAAAGTTAGGCAAGAAGAGAGCAGAACAGGGCAGATGCAAGGAACTCCAGTTAGATTGAAGAAAAAATGATTATTAGCCGGGGTAAATGGAAGAAAGCCATCTTGCTGTCACCAGGGCTGGTCTCACCATGTGTTTCAGAAGACCCTGTCTTTGGAGTGGCTGTGCAAGACCTCTTTCACAGATTCAGTGGACAGCAGCAATAAAATGAGGGGTGGAACCAGAGCTTAAATCGTGATAGGTCAAGCTGGGTGCATTCAGTGTCACCCTGTTTTTCTGTTTATTTAATAATTTTTTAACCTAGGGAACTATTCCATGCAGAATACTGCATTCATTTGCCATTTCTCCGATCAGGACACGATCATATTTGATCTTCCAGAAAGCTCCTCTGGTACGAAAATACAATGGGTGCCTGTTAGCATCGACTGGGTCGTGAGCAGTAGCATCAAGTCTATACTAATCAATTACTGACGTTCATATATGAATCTGTGATAGTTAATACTGAACTTAGCTAGATTCAAAAGGATGATTTAGAAATTATAGACTCCATGTACTCCATCTGCATATACAAGTTCTAATATTTCCAAACACTTTAGAAATTCTGAATTTCTAATTCTGAAGATCATAAAACACGATATGCATCACATAGCCCCACTATATAAAGGATTAAAGTCTGGCTCTGTCGTAAAATAATGTAAATAATAGTGATTAGAAAATGGGCTTAAGTGATAGATTACAAACGCTAGCATCATCCTTACCATGCTGAAGACTGCTTGAGGAACTTAAATACTAGACTAATATGACTGGTAATATACAATGGCGATTACTATGAAATGAATTCTCTCCAAATATACCTTTACTATAAGTTGGATTTTTTGGTGTTTGTTTTCATAATGCTTTTAGCTAGCAGTACTATACATAGCAAAATATGTTTTGGGAACAGTYGGATCATATCATATTAGCTGTTAACAAAGTGGGGGAAGATCTGTGCACATCAAAATGAGACAGAAAACACACTGATCTGCTAAAACTCGAATAACAGATTTGGTTCAATTCAAGCTAGATCAAAAGGGAAAATAGTGTAAATTGAAGATGCAAAAGCCATATGGGCATAATAATCTCTAATTTTCTAGCATAAAACCAAGGATGGGTTTAGCCAAAGGAATATAAAATATGGTTTTACACTCTTACAACTACATGGAAAAACTCAGCATTGTTAGTGTGGAAACTAGTGGATTATTTAAAATAAATGCAGAAATAAACATTGATGATCCAACCTTGTCAGGCTTCTTATGCCCTATTTCTTTTTTTTTTTGGCATAATTACTGTTTGATAAGATTACTGATGTGGCAAAGAGTAGTTCTGTGATTATGAAAATGATCTCAACTGATAAATCTATCATAAAGCAAAGAAATCCTATACAAGGATTTTTATAGAAGCAACGCAGAGTGATAATAAACTCATACATATAATGTATGGAAAATATGCTTAGTAATCTGCCAGCAGCTTTTTAAATGATAACTTTAAAGCAGCACTACCTTATAGGACTGGAAGACACATCAGGGTCATGAGCAGTCACCTGACCAATCACAGAGTTAATAGCAGCATTTTCATGCACTTCCAGTAGATAAGTAGGTGATGAAAAGACTGGTGGCTCATCAGCATCCTCTACTACAATTTTTACTGTTGCTGTATCCTTGAATGGTCCTCCACTGATGAAGCGAGGATCAATATGAACGTTGGCTGCTTCTACCTTCAGAGTATAGGATTTCTTGGTCTCAAAGTCCAGTGGCTGTTAAGAATGACAAAGATAAATGCCTTTTACTAATGGCCACAGAGCAAGAACAAATGAATATAATGCTGATGGATGAAAGTTATGTGCATTTAAGCACATTCAGTGAGTTTTAATGCAATCACTTCCCACTTCCAGAAGTTCAACCTGTAAATTTTCTAGGTATATATTGATACCTGTTTATTACCTAGCTTTAGAGAAACCAGAACTCTTTGTTTTGTTTTCTTGCTTTTCACAAGAAATTTACAAAAATATTCGCTCATGAATTATACCATTACAATTTCCTATCAGATAAATAGTACCAATTCATTGGTGATGACATGACCTGCATACTAATCATGCACTTAATCAGTTCTCTGTTAGCTGGAGATAAGAAAAAAAWATATATATACTAGCTCCACAAGGAGTAAATATTTTATTATTTCCAGAACAGTGTGAGAAACGTAAAGAACTAGCAATTTTTATTTGTTGGACATAAGAGACATTATGTGGAAAAATTTAGAGCTAATCATATAAGAAAGTACTTCAATATTATTGCACTTCAGATAACTCTGCATTTCTGTTTATAGGGGTAAATGAGGTAGATATCTCTCAGGAATTTCTTACAACTGCAGCAATTCCTATTTCTGTATCTTTTTTTTTTTTTCAAAGAGAGAAACACGAATCCAATTACTTTTTTCCACCAATATACCTGCCATGTCACCATTGTTTTTACTATTTTACRGCTTCGTATTAAAACATAAAAGATGAAAACACAGTGGATTTAAAGGAATGAACTACAGAATAAAACCCAAATCCATGACACTTTCAAATATTAGAATTTTTCATTATAGGAGACTCAAGTTTGTGACTTGAAGCACATGAGTATATTCACAATATAATTCTCTTGTGTCTCACAATGATTCACATTTCAAAGATGCAAATTGCCAAGCTTTGGAAAGATATTAAGATTTGCATTACAATGTCCCAGGGATAAAAAGAAAAGACATAGAAACTGAATCTGCAATGCAAATATCAGCTAGAACACAAACAGGAATTACAAAACTCTTTCAAGAAGTCTGTCAAAGATTTCAATATGTATACTTTCAAATTGTGTTGATTTTTTCAGGTATAAATCAAGCTCTAATGGGATTTTCTCTTTCTTACAAATTCTAGTAAACATGAGAAAACCTTGCTTCTTTAGCAGCTCTTAAATTAGTAAGCTTTTGTAATTATGAATGGTGATTTATAAATCAGCATATTCACAATTTGCTAATCATACCTCCTATATCATTTTTTCAAGTGCTTTCCATATGCCTCACAAAAATGGCAGCACCCCAATAGAACCAGTCATGCTTAATCAGAATATCATATTGAAAATTTATTCTACATTGTCTAAAACCCAGGAATTYATGCTGGAGAAAATATATTGGTGAACTGTACCCTACATACATCATTTACTGTAGGAGAACCAAAACAATTATTGCTGTCAAAATGAATATATGAAACAACATGGTAGAGACTGAGTTATGAAATACAGGCAAGGGAACCGGGGCAAAAGGCTAATTGCTTTAGTTTACAGAGGAGGTCACAGCATACAATAAATAAAAGTAAAGAACATCAGGGGCTTATATCATATTTTCCTCTTTAAGAAAACAAATCTATATACAGATAGATACATCATTTTATTTTACTTCTACAGTGTTGACCTACTCACTGAGAAACAGAAAATATAAACTTTTGACAGGTATTCTTGTCTGACCTCTTTAATCACAGGTATAAGTTGAATATGAACTACCTGTGCTCATTGGGTTCTTTTTTCACTAGAATGTCATGTTATCACATTTACAGCTGTTTATTTCTAAAGAATCTTTTAGACTGCTCTATACTACATACTTAAAACCCTCCATAACATACTGTTGTAAGTTATATTCATATCCCTTTCTGGAACACAGCATGAGAGTCTGTATTCTCCTTCCCCAGAAAATAATGCAAATTAAAAGTTTGTAATTAATGTTTCATTGACTTTACCATCCAAATTTTGTTCTAGAAGCTCCGTCTACCCCCCACTTTTCTGTATATACCTAGATGACCCTTCTGTTGCATACATGCAAATACCTCATCGTGCATATATCAAGACTGTACAAGCACCGAAAAGGCAACCATGTTGCAAGCTCCCTTAGGACCTGAATTTGCCGCTTCTACTCATTTGAAACAGTACGGATGTCCTTGATAAGGTTCACTGAAATCACTATTCCATTGAGCCAGGAGTGTTCAGCATGTGAAAAGGTGGAAAATTTAGTCTCTTGCACATCAGGTAATTTAAATAATAATCTATGAAAATGTTTTTTATCCCCCCCCAACAATATTTGACCAGCTATACAGCAAGTCAAATAACAGAGAAAAGGCATCTGATGAATAGTCAGCCCAGGTTTTATGAAAGTTTATACCACCAACAGAGCAAATTCCAATCCACTCTTTCCCCTTCTGAATCAAGGAGGCAAAACCTGTATGATCTGAGCATGTGAAGCAGTGGCTGGATCAGGAAGCGCAGACAAGAGCACCAATGCATTCCCAGCACAGAAAATACTTAGGGAGTCTCCTAAATGGCGATTTTGAGAGGCATGGCTAATACACCTCCAGTTCTATAAATTCACTGACTTGACGCCAACATCCACAGATAACAGAATCTTTTGAAATCCAGCGCGTACTCGCAGAGTACAGTCTGCTCGGCAGCTGTATGAACAATAAACAAACAATTTTTATAGAGATATCATTTACCTTTCTCACTCTAATAATGCCGTCCTGAGTTTGGACATCTGTAGTAATTTCAAATATATCCATTCCATCTCCTTCAATAATATCATAGGATGACTTAGCATTTTCTCCAATATCCAGGTCATTTGCTTTCACCCTTCCTATCGGTTCACCAAGAGCAACATCTTCCATTACTGAGAAGTGATACAGACCTTACAAATAAGAGGAAAAGACTAAACATTACATCCGATTCCAGTTTCTCTTGTGTTTTCTTCATTTGTTTGTGCTTCTCCAGAGCAAACTCTTCAGACATGCAACTGATACAAACCACATTTACACAAGCTATCCACTGAAAACAGCAAAATGTGCTCCATACATGGGAACACTCAGTATACTGCATGCGAATGTTCTTTTCCATTACGGTATTAACCTGTCTCCTGCTTGCAGGGATGCTCACTGCTGCCAAACATAAAATATTAAGCTACTTTCAACACAGAAAATATGCAATGTGTAATCCACTGCAAGACACTGTTGAACTTACCTTTTTATTTACAGACTTGCAGTCTATTTTTGATAAAATCCAGTTATGAAACTTTGGCTTTTACCTGCAGCAAACCACCAGAGACTAAAAACATGTCTTTTACAATTTCAGATCTTTACTGCTCTTTTAACTGTAATCCTTGCCTTTTAATTTGATCTGGACAGAATCTAATTGGTTTGGGATTTTGTTTCGCTTTTTAACTCCTCCCATCCCCCTTTTGTGGTAAGAAACTAATCAAGAAACATCTGAGGAAACTCCTGCAATTTATATCTTAAAGGAAGCAATAACTTTTCATAGTAATCATTACTGTATTTACTGTTTTGTTGTCTAACCATACAACAAACCGTCCACTAGAAAGCAGTATTCAAATCCTCAACATTTTTATTTTTTGTAATACTTGCTTCATAACTTATGACCTAAAATGTATCAAAAATCTATTTAGAAATTGCAGTATATTATTTTAGGTAAGCAGTTTATTAAGGAAAAGAAAAAAAAACATTTTTCTATTATACTCTCAGTCCTTAGCAATACTCTGAAAAACAGAAGACACATATATGCTGTACATTAGAAATCCTTTATGGAGTGCCTATTTTTATTACCTCTTGGTAATTTACACATATTGAAGCTATGGATAATAGTTGAGCTACGCAACTGCAGTACTATTTATTAGTTAAAAGAATTAAAAAAGAATTAAAGCTTAGCAGATGAGACTGTTATAAAATGATATAAATATTCTTTGATAAAGGTTCTGGACTTGTTTCCTTTCTTCACGGTTCTTCTAAGACAATATGTGATTTTTACTGTAATAGTATTTTTCTAAATATTTTTCTAAAGACAAAATGTTCTGAAGTTGCTGCTGTAACTATTTGCAGGCTGATTTCAGTGGCCATGGTTAAAAGTATGAAGTAAGGAAAGTATGTGTAATTTGCAAATACATACATTAGATACACATATAGTCTGCCCCAAAATGAAATAACTTCTTTGAAAGATGTTTTTCCTCTTCACTATACAGCCAAGATTCTGTACAGAAGTTATTCTCTTTTGATTGTATTAATTTCTATGTTTCTAGATTTAATTTATAAAGTGACATTTCCATGGAACACAAAATGTAACAGCAGTTTTACTTATAATTTACTTTTTTTTTCCTTTAATGTTTCCAGGCTAAATTATTAGAGATAATTTGGAGATCATCAAGATTCCTCAAGGATACTCATAATGGCTCACAAACAATGAGCAGCCAAAGCAATCAAATGCCTCAGGAGACTAAATTATGGGTTCATAATTTATACTGCTGTCCACACTTTGTGGTTTGACTCTCCCGACACAGTTGATTGCATTTTTAGATTGGTATTTTTCTCTTAGATTTATTAAGACAGTTTACAAAATACTGTAAAAAATGTTTTTATTATGATGCAGCTGACTTTTAAAAAAATTGCTCTTGAGAATTATGAATTGGCTTGTCAACATGTCATAGTTCAGAGCTGATCAAAAATCTACATTAAGCATCTTTGAAAAACCTAAGTTTTCACAGTCACACACAGTTCTTTTCAATATAATCCTATCGTAAACTGTTGGTTTAAAAACTTCAATGACTTATAAAATACCTCTAAAATGATTTCGGAGAGATCACAGAAGTAGTGAAAGTTCATCTTTCTCATTTCTAAAACCCAGGAGGCTAACACTCTTTGAAATCTAACCATAAATATACATTTCTGTCCTGCCTGGAAACAATAAACCGATAAAACACACTGCTTTCTGAGTTCATTACAATTTATTGTGAAAGCAGCATGTATTACATCTTATGAATTTCTATTTCTTCTGGTTAGGCTCTATTGTAAGTTTGATCCTTTCTTATTTTCCTTTTCAGACAAATGCAAACTGTGCTTTAACAGTGTAAAAAATGTTAAAGACTCGGGCAACTATTGTATAAGTTTAGAATCATGATTAATCTGTAATGTTATGCAGCATGCTATGAACACTTGTTTTAAAATGCAGAATTCGTAATAATACCCAGTTACAATATTTACTATGGCACAGTCTCATTAAATGCAAWAGAGAAAATATAAATATATATTACATGCAATTTTTTTCTAATGAAGTTGCATAATAGTGTTATAGCGGGATGGTTATGACAAGATGCTAGCTTGAATGCTGTGCTGGAGTGCACTGGATATAACAAGGTTATATACAAAGTTGCCTCGAAGACAGCAACTCACTCTTTGTTGAAGGAAAATTAGTCTAATTAGTCTAATTAATTTTCCACATAGCAAATATATTTCAGGGATTTGTGATGCAGTCTTACTCATGCTATCCAGTCAACATGTCACTGTATCCCATCTAGGGGAGAACAGATACGAGTAATCTGCACAGTMAAAATACATTTTCATCTTCATATGTATTCACTCCTCGGGCTTCCTGCTGAGACCTCCAGCAAATATACCAATTAGTACCAGTTGCGTTGCTGATTTTCTGATCTGCTTACCTGTCTCCTAGGGCCCGGACAGACACCATCAGCTTGTTTCCTACTGGCARGCAAAGGTTTTTTGACAAAGGAATTGCTGATACAAGTATAAAAGCCAGGTAAGCTGGCAAAAGTAGATCTGCAGTCAGAGATTTAGAGCTAGTGTACATTGCATGTATAAAAGAAATGTCYCTCTGCATTATGGTGATATGGTTCAGCCAGGAGTCTCATCTATAGATGTTCACATTGTTAAGGGAATTGTCATCGTACATTGAGAAACATTACTGCACAAGTGCAAGTAATGCAGTGTGATATGAAGTCAAGAAGTTATGCATTTCATCATATTTTATAATGAAAGAAAATCTTTTATTGTGCATAGAGTGCTTATCTGTTAAAAACCTTACTAAGATGAGCTAATAAGATGCATTTTTTTGCAAATAAGCTCTTACCTCTGCTTATTTACTTTATAATTCTTCTCTATGTGTATTTATATGTGTTTTTTCCAGACTACTGGGGAATATTTACCACATGCTGGGTAGTAGTACAAAACCATTTCACTCTTTGTGTCTTCAAAATAGGGCAAAAGTAGACCTTAAGTGATGCATATGTGAAAAAGAACTAATTTTACCCTAGGTGCAAAAGTAAAACTTGTTAAAAACCATGCTTATCAAAGAGTAATGATGATACAAAGTCTAGATGCGAACACTCTCCAACCCCAAAATAGATTTTTATTATTTTACAACTTCAATTTTTCAGAACAAGCTGGATAAAAAGATAAGTTTCTAATAGTGCATTAAAATGCACCTGTTCCAAATAAAATTGATCCAGTCATTATGTTCTTCCTTCATCCCTCTCCTTTTTGTCTTTATCTTTGAAATAGACTACAAAGCTTGTAGAGAAGCTCAGCAGGATACCAAATCATTTTAACCTAGCCCAGCAAGATATCCATTGGAACCACTGTAGTAAATATGGATTTTGAATTAAAGGTCAACAATTAACTAGACTCTGACTTATTTTCTTTATTTTCTTCACTCATACCTAATTATTCAAACCTTTATTTCTTCTATCAATTACATAYGTCTTTGAGCAGTGGTGTCACTTGTCTGCATCTGAGAAGGAAGCGCATACAAAAGCAACTAAAACTAACACTTAGAAACAATGGAAGTGAAAGCAAAATCACCCAAACAAATGAAAAAATCCTCAAGCCCTGCAGTGTGGACGTAAGTGGGATCACAGGGAAGACAGACGTGTGTACACTGRTGTGGACATAACAGCCTCTTTCCCAAAGCTCTTAATCAGGCAGAGGACTATTAATCTTTCTYTAGCAGCAGCTATGTATTTTTAAATTACATCACAAACCTAGGCAGTAAGATGATAAAAAAAGAGCTATAACACTTTCTTAGATAGGAGAAAATGCCACTTACTCTGTGCAAACTTAGGAGGATTGTCATTAACATCAGTGAGRGTAATCGTCACTGTCGTAGTTCCAGAGAGTCCACCCATATGTCCTCCCATGTCCTTTGCTTGGATGACCACAAAGTATTCTTCTTTGGCTTCTCTGTCCATGTTGGGAAGAGCTGTTTTAATTATAGCTACAATTAGGGGGGGAGAGAAGGAGGTGGAAAGAAAGGGATGGTCAGGTACAGATCCAAACTCRGTTTTGCAGGTATTTTTATTCTTACAGATACAGGTAAATATTGGTATAAAAACTGAACTGCTAAATGTCTGGTTGAGTTGCCTCTTAGAACCAAGGATAAAGAAGAATTTGAAATTTTCAGAAAAGTGTATTAGAGGTCTCAGAGGCCTACTTTGATTTAATTAGAAGTGCAATGACATTGCAGTCAAAAAYGAAAATTAATCAAACCTGTGACACATTTTTACAACTTTTTTCTTGATAAAACACTTTGGTTTCTGTCCTATCCCTCACAGAAATCAATTGTTTTCCCACAGAATTAAAAATGGAAGATGGCCTCATCRTAGACACAATCTGCAAACACTGTTAACTGTATCTGTCATACTAATTTTTTCAAATATTTTAAAAMCAAAATCATTATTTCATCTGATCTTGTATATAATGCAGGCTACAGATGTTCCCGAAAGTCCTAAATCAAGTGCCTAAACTTCTACTTGAGAATGACAGCTTGTCTTTCAGAACCTAGTCATCAATAATGCAAACAATTCCTACAGTCACTTCATTGCTCCTACTCCAGTAGGGCACCTTGTTGGACAATCTTGGTAGGTTGCTATCACCTACTTCATTAGGTTAGAAGTCTTTTCTTATGGAAAACTACTAGTAAAATGATCTGTAGTACATCAAAAYAAAAATGTCAGTGGGCTAGCAGGAAGTTCTCTGCAAGGGACAGTCCAGTTAAAGATATGGGGCCAAATCCATTGCAAGCTCCTATAAATTTCATGGGCATCTAACAGAAGAAATAATAAAATTTCTTTCTTTCCAATACTTGTCCATCTCTAATGCGCTATTATATTCACAGCATTCAGTATGGAAAGTGCAATACCAAACGTTTAATGGTAAATTTAGCTCACGTTTGTTACAGTCTAGTGATGTCCACCACAATAACAATAATAATAATAATAATAATAATAATAAAAAAAAACTAAAGAAGTCCGACAAAACCTTCTACATCTGGAAAACATCTCTAAATGTTAAATTGAAATATAGCCTTTTTTCTTTTAATCCTGTTTTTGAATCATATTTTCAACAAAATCATCTGTCCGTAAAAAGAGAGCACAAAGTTCAAGGTACTGAATTATCTTAGTGGTAAGTGAAGTGTAAGAGTGCCAAGGGATATCAAATCCACMATTACACTGTTTTTTTTAAACCATGGTGCTTGAGGGTTCTTATGAGGCATAAAGAAGAGTGYCTCTTTGCAGGTGTCTGTACTTATGGAGCTGAAGGACACTGTTTATGTGCAGACATTGACAGTARCTACCAAGTCTTTGGAAGTCATTAAAAAAAAAGTAAGAATTGTGTATCATATTGCACATTCATTAAGATTTGCATGTTCAGTAGAATGACCCAGTTCACACCCTGGATCATAAATACCTCTTCATGTGSTGGATCATACATTTCATTAGCTCTCACTCTATATTTATATGTTTTTTGTTAAAACCTGCCAAGATTTTATTAGATGTCAATCAATATTTATTTCAAATAAAATCTATGAATTTTGATTTCTCCATTAGGACTAGTGCAGCCTTGGAGACTTCAAATAGCTCTTTTTCTTGCACATAGTTTGGTTCCTATTAAATAACAGTGAGCTCCCTAAAAAAGATGCTCTTTGGCTGAATCGCCAAGATTATCTAATTCATCTATTTATGGTGAATAAAGAAATGTTCCTCATCTCTTTCATTATTACAGATGAATTTAAGTAGAATTTAGAATCCATTTTTCTTTAAGATTATAATATTGAGAACCTGACCAGACCTCCGCTTCTTGTCTGARTACAGAACAAAGCTAAGAACAAGGCAGCATAAGACATTTAGAATAAAGTCATACACTTGCTACATGAACCACCAAACATAATGCAATGGCAGTCTTGTAACCTGAGTTTTTGTAAGTAATTTTCCTAAAATATTATGGGTTATTGTCTTTCATATTTGAAAATTTTACAGAATATAAGTCTGGATGAAAAAGAAAGCTCTGTCTTATGTCTGTTACCACCAAGCCAAAATGATCTCTCGTTCCCAAGGAACTCAACAGACATCAGTGATTTTTCATCCCAGCATGCTGTAAGTGGGATTAGGAAATGATTAATAGTGTCAGGTAGCAGCAAGGCTTGGCCGCTCTGCAAGGAAAGGTGAGTCGAGAGCGGAGCGTGGTAATAAGGCAGGCGGGAGCAGTGACTTCGCCAACAAGGAGCCGGGATGCAGAGAGGCAAGCCAGGGTCAGGATCAGGTCCAGAGACAGTGGTCAGCATCACACACGATCCGGTGACCGCCCAGTAAGTTTGTAGGGACGAGGCAGCTCCAAGGGCAAGCCAGCAAGCTGAGCTGGCAGGTCCGGGTCCGGGTCCGAACTGAGGAAGAACAAAACCAGACCAGACATAGCTGCTGCACAGCTGCCACGCAGCACAGGCGGGAGCCAGCAGTACAGCCTAAAAGCAGCTCCCAAGGGACAGGAGGGCCGCTCCACTTCCAGCTTTCTTCACAACAGCTCTTATCAGTGAAGGAGCTGATCTTGGACTCAGTCAGCTAAACTCTTCAACTTAGCCAACTAAACCCCTAGAAGGGGTTGTGCCTCAGGGTGCTGACAAATATAATGTAATCTGGTGCTTGTAAAACTAATGAAGCATCCTTGAAGTAACTTTCACATCACTTCACTATTCTTCTATATCATCTAAGGAAATTATTTTTCAAAACGTTGAGGAACATACTTCTTTTGGAGCTCATATTTTGAATGAAGACGGGGAACAGCAAAATTCAGAAGATAAACATTTATCAGAGGTACTACATACAAAACACTTTTTTTGAAAGAATTTCAAAATGAAAATTTTGAAAGAATTTTCTCTCATAGCAGCCTGGGTATGGAGAGTAAATGATATTTTTTTCTAAAAGCAGTTTAAAGTTGTGACTGACTGGTCTGGACTGACTGGTTTACTATTCATGATTAATAATGATGCATTCTGCAAATAACTCTACTGCTATAAACAAGATGACTCATAAAAAGAGTGCTAATACAGAGAGGTATCAGAGTTGGGTCCACATCAAATTTTTTCAATAATAGAACTGATCCAAAGATCATTAAAAACTACTCTTTTCATTTATTTTCATGGGTTTTGAATTAAGCCTGCTCTAACTTTTTTTCGACTACTATTTTTGGCAGATAGTTCTTTCCCCTGTTGCTTCTTTTTTTTTTTAATCCTAGTTTACACAGTTATGCCAGACCTACAGATGCCTTGTGTAAGAAAACACATTTTGTTTCATGCTACTGTTTGAGATAAGTTAATTGCTTCAGTAAAGTGATAATTTTTCCCAGACATTTTCACATGTATTTTAATCTGTATCTTAATGTATGAAACACTCCACCTCTTGTCTCTGGTTTGAAAGAGATGAGGAAGATTAAAAAAAAATCTTAATCAGAATTTGTTTCCAATTTTAAGACATAAAATTATGTTTTTTTCCCATGTAAAGATACTAATAGAACCTGTTACTTCAACAGTTTTATACATATTCCTACCTGCTGTCTCAGCCCATAAACGATTTGCTGGGGGCTAAAAGTCAAAGACAAAGTCAAGTTTCAATTTTGAACAWGATAAAAAGATAGAAAGAAAAATAGTTTACTGTTTTAATTACTATTATAGGATCCAAAGGTTTTTAAACATCAAATACAACCGAATTACAAGTTTATTATTACCACCAGTACTTCTATGTTCAGTGTCTTTAGAACGGAGGACAGTAAGAGAACAGAAGCAACAATACCTCTTACAAACCAAATTAATAAACACAAAAAGCCTCCACGCCCATCTAAAAAAGTAATGTGATCAAGACAAAGACAGATAGAAAGTGTTATGTATAGAGAATTTTAACTTGCTGAAGGATATTTATTTGTCCTTTCGCTTTATTCACCAGTTCTCAGGCTGGACTCCCAGGAAATACTGAAACCTTCAAACYACTTTTAGAAGTCAGTT
Organism: Apteryx rowi; assembly: GCF_003343035.1. Classification (NCBI taxonomy): domain Eukaryota; kingdom Metazoa; phylum Chordata; class Aves; order Apterygiformes; family Apterygidae; genus Apteryx; species Apteryx rowi. The sequence continues at coordinate 7,571,310 of NW_020447196.1, read as the reverse complement.
CAGGCTCACCAAATACTAACAGGCATCCAGCACACAAAACATTAACTCATTGAGCATTCAACCTACTCTACTTCAATTCAACCCAGAAACAAAATTGAGAGTAAAAACATAATCACTTCCAGCTTGCTATGAAGGATGAAAATGATATGTGCCAAACAGGAGAGTAGTTTAAAAGCTAGGAATGGGAATTACCGTAAACTAATGTAGGGCAGGTAGATGTTTGTTGGAAAATTGTATTCAGAACAGTTATCAATGGCTTAGTGTCAAAGTGGATAGATGGATGAAGTGGTTCATAGGGTTTGCTCTGCTTCTAGCATCATTCAATATTTTCTGAATGATGGAGGACAGGAAGAACTYATCAAGTCTTTCAGATGACACAAAGCTGGAAACAATTGCACGTAGTGGAAGACCACGACTAGAGTTCAAAACAATCTTGACAAATTGGACAGTCTAAAAAAGGAGGGTGCAACTCAGTTGGCAAGTAGAAAAGTATTTTGTGTGGGTGACACAATTAACTTCACAATTRCAAGACAAGAGATGACTCACAAGACAGAAAGGAATGTGGAATCAAAATGAGCTGTTAAAAATGCTCAAGTATTTTCTGAGGATGTATTAGCTAGTATGTTATATGTAAGAACCCTAAACTAATTCTTTCACTCCACTCAAACAGGTAAGGCTGCAGCTGGAATTGCGTGTCTAGTTTTCCCTATTGGAACTGACCAGGACTGTCCAAAGCAGCAAGTATAACAGCAGAAAGTCTTTGAGAAAATATTTGGTTTATGTAGTTTAGGGAAGTTTGAGGGAAGACTTTACGGCTAAGGAGGTAAAAATTACTGGGGGCTAATCTCCACTTTGACTGGGGATAACAGAAAAACAATGGACCTCAAATGTGAACCACAGAATAGGTTTAATTTGCAGAAAGAGATTTAGGTTAAACATTAGGGGAATATCTTTTTAGCAGAAAAGATAAGTAAGTGCAGAAAGAGAAAGCTGCTTGTAGAATTTTTAGTATTTCTATTAACAGAAGTTTTTAAGAACAGGTTAGACAAACATCTTTCAAGAATGAGGTGAGGTAGAGCTGATCTTGTTTTAGGGCAAGGGTACTCACTACATACTCACTTCAGGTCCCTTCCATACATACTGTCTAACAAAAGGCTTCATCACTAYGTCAGGATAAAATATTTCAGCAAACCTTAGTCCTGTGAAAACCCTCAATGGACTTGTAGTACAACCAGTGAASAGATACCTGCATCATAATTTGGCTAATATGCTCTGACTGAAGCTGGAAACATGAGGAAATGGGTTGGAGAGCGAAGAAATCAAGGAGTAACATCTCTCTTCAAAGAATGAAACCATGTCCTGTACTGGATGTTCCTTTTCTTTTTTTTTTCTTTTTTTTAAGTGGAGTTGCTTTTCCTAAACAGCTATTGGTGTCACACTGCTCAATAGCAAATAAAACAGCTGCAGAATGGGATTTACTTTTACAGTGGTCCTAAATGCACACACTGAGCAATTTGCACAATCTGCCTCACAACTTGRATCAGTTAAAATGCACCCCTGTGGACTACTTTCAAAAACCTATTTGGAAGAATATACACTGTCTCACGCTGAAAAGATCAGGGGAAAAGGAGCAATGTGTCATAGGCTGTAGCCAACGCAGAGGAAGAAGAGAAGCAAGCAGGACAACAGGAATGAAGATTTGTTTTTCACTTTTCATTTTCCTCTCCATTTTTTTTAAGGATCTCTTTATGGTAACACTATAAAACTACACAAAATAATTGAGAACATAGAACAAAACCAAGCAAGCAACATGCAAAGCTGGAATTTGACCCTGATGAGCCTTTCTTAAGCATCTCATTCATCTCGTACGTTTTGATGAAGAGTTCCTGCTATTTCAGCTTGCATGCTTTGGAACTTCCCCTTCTTCATTCTGGAAGAGCTAAGTAATTGCTTTGATCTACCTTCCGTGCTAAAATCTTGGTGGAGATTCTTATTAAATATAACAGTCATTTAGGGCCCACTCTCCTGTAAAGTCAATCTTGTAATTTCCTTAGAGAGCCACAAGATGCATTCTTTGTATCCCCATGAAGAGCACTGATTTCAGTGATGCTTTAGCAGCACATTACAACAAATGTTCACTTGGAGACCTCTGAAAAACCTGCACCATAATTCCTAAAAAAAGGAATGGATCGCTACAAACTTTCTTGAATATTAAAGAAAGTCTAATCCTCTGAAGAGATGGTACAGGCATATTAATTCACTATTTCTTAATTCAATTTACCCTTCATAAGAATCATAATCATTTTAATAAAAGTTATTATCATATATCACCACTTCTTTCTTAGTTTTAATACTTCTGAATTTTTATTTTAATAAGAAAGGAAAAAGATCTGCAGTCTCTRTCTAGATTGGCTAACTTTCTAAAAAATTATCAATTACAGGAACATCTGAACTACATTCAGATGTACATATATTTCAAATAAGAGCCATTAGCCACAGTAAAAATATTCACTAGGAGGAATTAAATACTATGTTATATAAGCATATCTGGAGTGATTCTTTCCCATTTTTGTGCTCTTAAGAAAGAAGCCAGCAATGTGCATGCTTTACCACCAGGTTTATTTTTACAAGTTTATAGGGAAGATGACAGCGCCTGCCTCTCTGTCAAACAAAGAGATGAAGGTCAAATATTGTTGTATTAAATCTCGTTTCTTGTATAACCTACAGTCTATCGTATCTTATTTTTCAGCCTTTATTGCTTCCATTTGTCTGTGTTTTCTGCTCATTATTTGATTTTCAAGTAGATTTTGCAAGTTTCCCATTGTATATAAAGACCACCTACATTTCACAACATATATTGTTCTTGAAGAATATCTAATGAGATTTTATTTTATAACATCTACTACAATACTGTCTTTTAATTCAGATGAACTTCTCTCTGGGTTTTATTGTATGGGAAAAAGTTTTCATCTATACTTACCAGCCATGCCTTTTTTCCCTGGGAACAAGATTTCACAGGCATAGAGGAAGGATCACCCTCACACCAACTGAGAATGAATGCAGTAAATAAGCATTTTGCACTGCATTTATAAACCTGCTTCCTTAGGATTGTATTTCTAATGATCCTCTAATATCCATAATTATACTGGACACTGTGGGGAAAGTAACTCTGGATGCTTTTTGAAATGTTTTCCAAATCTAGCTCTGCAGTTTAAATTCCTCTCTCTACTTCAGTCTATTGAAATAGAACATTATTTAACACAAATGTTGCCCCTGTTTTTCTACTCAACATAAGGAAAATGGTTAACCCACAACTACAMCACTAGTTTTCTAAAAAAATACAGGTATTGCTAAAAACCACAAGAAGCAAACAGTATCAGCTTTGTTGTTGCTATTATTATTAGAAAAATTTTAGAAGCAGATATAACACTATTCAAATGCCTGTCTTCATCGTAAGTCACTCATCCTTACCCACTACAGATCTTTACAACTGTTTGAAAACACCACCACACTGATTTAAAACTTCTTTTATTAATGAGAAAAGACAGCTCTTGCTGCTACAGAAGGATGCAATCCTACAGTCCTTATCCATAATATTTGCACCTCCCAATACCGATAAGTATTAAGACCCATTGAGATACCCCCTTTTGACATATTACGCACCCCCTGCAATTTATTGCACCCCCATGCCACTTATTACACCCCCTGCCACTTACTATGCCCCCCTCTGACATATCACATACCCCCTCCATTTCTTATCCAGATCGATATATCAAACCCCCTTGATAGGTCTGGAATTCAACAGGCATCAATGCCCCGCAATATTGAGAGCAATCCACGTCAATACCCTTCGATGCCTACCAATAGCAAAATCAGCCCCAGACCTAAAGCCAGAGATGCCTGTCGAGAGCCACACGTATCAATGGCTATTGGCAGGGATCGATACCGACAGGTACCCATAACTATCGGACCTTGTCCTATTGATCCCAAGGAGGAGCCATGGAAAGCGACAGGACGCAATCTCGAGAGGCATCGATGTGTACCGAGAGAGATCGATAGCTATGGATGTCGTGCCCTTGTGATACATATGGAAATCAAGACTCATCATGGCCTGTCAATATCAAAAATTGTCAATGTTTCAACACAACTGCTAAGGTTGCATAGTRTACTTAGTACGGCATGACAGGATAAGGTTTATACAAGTTTGTAGATACAGTACGTTATATTTTCAGCATTGCGTCTAACTTTTCCAAATTCCAGCTTTTTCTTCTTGCAACCAAAAAATGTACACAGATGCTCACATTTTGAAAGATGGCCCTGAATGGATATGATGAAATGGCTATTTCAATGGAAGTATCTTCACATTAACATTATATACAGTAAGAACTTGTTTATACTTTTCCCTTCAGACTGGGTGAAAAGTTTAAGTTCTTCCCACACTACTGCCAGTGTATATTACTTAGTGAATGGAAAATGCTTCTTTAGCTATKTAAAGTTATGCTAAATTAGTTATGTTAAATATTTGTATTTTCATTTTTGTAATTTTCCAGAATGACCAGGACTGAAATGATCTAGTACTGATATCTCATCACTGGGTTGCAGATTTAACAGCCATTCTTGATGTATGAAGTTCAGTTTTTACCCAGCTAAGTACTAATAGGCACTTGTCCTAAGCAGTTTTTAACTCCATCTTTACAGCATATGTTACTCCTTTGTGCATTATAAAGGTGAGTCTACACAGAAAACTGAAAATGTGAACATATCACATGTYAACTCGAGTCTTTTAGTCCTATCCAGATTGCATCAAGTGCTGTCAAGGCAGAGCTGAAGGTACTGTAAYGGAAGCAACCGAGTATGAACTCCGGAGGTTCCTGCACGTGCTGAAGCCTATTCTGTTTCATCAGTAGCAATGATATTGCTCTCCACGCTGCACAAATCTACCCTCTGTATGCTACTGCACCCACTTTCATTCTTGCTTAGGAAAATGAACGGAAGTAAAGCTAGAGTTCACACACCTCACTTGCTATGCCACGACAATGTCCACCCCTCCCAGTTCATACCTCTTAAAATTATTTCAGTTAAAATTAGTTAACTGCAACTAAATCTACAGTAATTGGCAGAGTTATCACAGCAACAGTAGTTGACAGAATGAATTAGAAGGCAGTAGTTCAATCCAGGCTCTGACTAATGTAGAATACATTCTTTCTCTACACTAATACCACTAGGTTTTAAACCTAAACTATTTAGAAACTGAGCTGTTTAGAAAGACTCTGTTGAACATGACTTAGTTCTTTTCGTAAGAAGCTTATTACTTTCCCCTTACAGTTGCACATTACTTCTTGTATTAAAACTCTGTTTTCCCGTCTCTCTCTCTAGTTTGAAAATGTTACTTTGTTATTTTATCAAAAGTAATTACAGAAACAGTCTCTGTGCCTCTCTTTTATTAACACCTCTCAAATATTTGTACAGTGATTTCATATCCTCCTTTAATCACCTCTTATCTAGTTTATACAAATTAAGTTCAATCAATTTCTCATTATATGTCATATTCTTTAGTCTCTCTCACCTTAGCTATCTTGCTTTGAACTTTCTTCAGAATTTCAGTAGTCTTTTTTATGGTGATGGGTCTCATCAGTACAACATACAATATTTTGAGGGCAGTTTGAGTAGTTATTGATGGGCAGGATTACTAATAAACCGGGCATTAACAACTAGATATAAGAAATAGTCTGTAACATCACAGAACTGTCTTTAACTCAAAGGTTGCTGTCATTTATCCTGTTGTTATCATATTTGTTTTTATTCTGCTGTGCTACATTTCAAGGCCTAGATGAAGGAGGATAATAAAGACTGTAAATTAAAAGAGAAGATTCAGGACTGCCTTCTGCTGAGTGCCATTTTCACCCTTCCTAAGCCTACTCATTTATGTTCTGATTTCARAACCACAAGGTATCTCAGATGCAACAGTGTGGTCCAGAGGGGGCCAACCACCAAACCATTTAGAGCTTTGTTGAATAAAGCACATGCAATTTCACCTGGAAATTAATGCTGAGAAATATTTTTGCATAGGTATAGAAAAAAAATCAAATTTTCACTCTCCAATGAAATATCCACATTCTGTTAGAAGAGTGCTAAGTTTTCTAGATCTTCTGACTCTTCTATTTTCATCTCAGATTTATTGAATCAAACTTTGGCCATTGTACCCAGTGACCTTATCCAAGATGGCAGCTTTAAAAATCCATTTTTATACACATATGGTAAGGGTTTATGTTTTAATAATAGAATGAGTTTTCCAGTAGAGTAAGATGTTTGGCTTAATTTGTCTTGCCCATGTAACTGTATTTCAGCTATGTGTAGGAACGATATTATTTAAGTAAGTTCATATGAAATGTAAATAAGTCAGACACAGCTGAAAATGTATTTTTTCTGCCATTCCTATATTGTAGAACACAGTGTCATTTCGCATTATGTTCCATTATGATAATCTTATTTTAAAGCTGACAGTCGTGATTTAATATCGTTGAAAAATCTTAAAAGTGAGAACTGTACTTTAGCTTCTTTTAGCAGCCTTAAGAAATCCCTTCCCCCAGCATTTTGATTGTCAGTATTTGGATTGTGAGAGAATACATACAACTTATATACCTTTATAAATAATACACACATGACTGGTCAGCAAATCTGACATCAGTCAGTCAGATGTAACAATAATGATTTATGGAATATATTTTAGTTCACTGTGAGTTACATTACTAATCTGATGTCATCTCATTATATGTTGAATCTCCCATGGAAAATCTGAATCTGCATTTTTATAATGTATTATTTATTTTTACTCTCTATCAATGAACCAGTGATCCTATTAAAATTCACCTATGGAAAGGGAAAAATAATTATATCCAGAACAAGCCATCAAAAAAAACATTTACTCCAAGCCATATTCATAGCACTGAATGAAAAATAAATTCTGAATTACCTTCTTTCATGTACCTATAACTCATACAACAGAATTTGCAAACTGGAACTACAGAAGTACTCTACATATACGCATTTTTCATCTAAGGTAATGGAAAATTATTGTTTTATAGGTCAYTTACCAGTACTTACTTTTGTGCACCTAGCATTACAGAATTGTTTCACCAAGGAGGTTGAGAGTAACGTCTTAGTTGCAACTAAGAATGTGGTTCAAAGAAGGACTAAACCTGGTTAATATCAAGATAGCAGAAAAATTTGCTGAAAACTGCTGCTGGTAGCTGCTCAGATCTAAATCTGCCCTTAATTTTTAAAAAAACAAAGTTAATAAAAGGCCAGTCATTTAGCTCTAAAGAGCTGAACTTAAACCTTTGATACTCTCCCATGATTGAAGGAAAATCTAAACATTTTTAAGGCGATCGCTTTAACATATTCTATTCCTTAAAACAGTGATACCATTTGCGGAAAAACACAATTTTAGATGTAATATTTGTCTTCAGCATCAATTCAGTCTCAAACATATTGAAAAGATTTTCCATTTAGCAAGGGCGCATGACAATGTAATTATAGAGAAAAAGCACTACCCTATTTGGAGGATCACCTTCATTTTTCTTTTGTTTTTGACAAGACACTATCCTATGTAGCTCTTCTGATTTAGCTTGCAGACTGTCACCATAGTATTTGAACCTCTTCCCCACATTAAAACTTTCACCAAGGTTCCTAAGTACTAAATACAAATGTGCAAATAATGTGTTTTTCTAGTTAGTAGGAAAAAAGTATTAGGCAYGATGACTCACATTGCTAAGATTGGATAAATATATATATATATAAAATCAAACATCGACATTGTTTCTGTTTGCTTTGGACATTTTCTGTTGTTAAAATGCATCTTCCATTCTATCTGTTTGTGTTAACAACCATACTAWCCAAATTATAAAGCTGCTAAACTAGTGTGCATATTTTATGTATCACTACCTCTAAAAGGTGAAATATGCAATGCCACAAGCTACTGGAAAATTGTAGCTATCTTAATATATTATTATTGACTTTTTGAGGCTGCATGTAACAACCCAAAATACTCTCTGTGGTATGTAATAAGCATTATCATACCTTTGTTCCAAAATTCTTGTATTACCAAGAAAATCTGCTGCATACTTCTTCACATTTTTCTGAAATCAACACTTCTCTTCAGAAGATCCACAACAATCTTTTTCACCCTGTACAATATATGGCTGCAGTTTCTACAGGAATACTTGTATCTGGTTTGCTTAATTATTAGATTTTATGTATGTTTCTAGTTTACATATTCTAGACAACAAATCTATGCTGGGGGGCTCTATATGATTTGACATTTAAGATGGCTAATAAGTTTCTCTAAGTGAATGAAGAACAAAGACAAGAACAAATTCAGCAAATGTGAAAATATCAAGTATTATAAATAATGAATAGAACCATCTGATATCATAGAAATAACTGCATACTCTAAACTGAGAATAGGCTTAAACTATTCTGTGTGTAGCCATACAAGTAGTACTGTAGTTACACTACAGATGAGGGCCATTACATATAGATGGCACAGAAAGAGAGGATGGCCCCAGTACACAAACCCATTCAGCTATATTGCTTTAGAGAAGAATGTAATCTATGTCCTACATAGTTCTAGAAAAAGGGGGAATCAGAAACCACTTATTCATTCAGAAGCAGCTCCGGAATATGAAGCCACATACTCAGGAACTGTGGCAAAGCCATAGTTGAATTCTTTATGATTAAATTCTCTTTAGAAACTAACATGTCATTTTCCTGCTAACTGAACTGCTACTCAAAGGAATATTGATAACTAGAAATGAAGGTAGGAGGGGGAATTTAATGCTAGTGAAACAGAAGAAAAATCACGATTTTCAGGTTCACCAAAAACCTTTGGAGTTTTCTCCGGCTATCATGATAATGGAAATCACTTTCCTAGGTGATGAATGGTTATTTCACTGGATTAAGCATAAGATTTTAACGCAATACAAATAACAAACCTGAGTCAAATTAAACAGTTTTTTAGGTTTGGAATATTTTCTTTAAGGCTATTTTGTGTGAAGGAAGTAAAAATCTTCTCTCCTGGTGGAGGATACACTTCTCAGCTCCTATGTGAAAGCTTATGACAACAGCTAAAGGACTGTAAGTATGTACTTCATGAACTTCYCTTGTAGAAACCAAGAAAACGGTGACAGAAAGAGCCTACATCTAACCTATCCTTTGATTAATGATGTATTTTATATGGCATATTTTCTAGTGGTTTACTCAATCTAAATTCAAGTATTCTCAGTTATTGTAACTCCACTGCTTTCCTTAAAAAATGATTTTACAGTCTTAAAGGTATCACTCCTGGTTATTTTTTCCTGATATTCAAACTAAGAATTTGTTTATTGCATTTTATTCCATTACTCTTAGAGTATTTCTTCCTCAGCAACAGTGAACTGTTTTCTTTTTGTAAGATTCTTGTGTCTGAGGATGAGTCCATATTAGATGTTGCAAACACTGCAGAACCAATACAGTTAACTCAACTCATTACTGCACACTATCATTTGTAATATAAAGAAAAACCAAACTGTATATGATGGTCAGGAATCTATTCACAGATATGATCTGTAAGAAATCAGCCAGCATGAAGTAAGGGGCTTCAATGATAACCCACTTAACATGCTTATTTTTGAAGTAAGCTACTGTGTCTTCCATTGTGCTGTTAGAGTTATTTCTTGTAGATCTCAGATTTTTATATGAAGCATAAATTAAAAAATGAATCACTTTCCAGGGACTGCTTTCATACTCAGACAGCTTTCCTTCAACCAGCGGAAAATACTTTAATGGAGTGATCCCACTTATCCATATACACTTTTTATCTAAGGTCCCTGCAAATTAAGGCATTTCTGGGAAAATGAAATAATTCCTCGCATGCAACCTCACCACGTCTGAAAGAACTGTTTAATGTTAGTCAGAAAACTTAGGACACTAAGTTTTGTTGTTGTCAGAAACATCCTTCAATAATTTCTCCTAGCATTTCTTTCATAATTTTGTTAATCTGCATGAGTGTGATATGTTTTACTCACACTTTACTCCTTTATGGCAGCATAAATTCAGGTGATTTTAGTATATTTTAGAATGAGTTATACTTTTCTTCTCCTTAGGAGATCACAACTGTTTAAGTTTCAGTGATTAAAAGCATCTTCTAGTAACAGGTAAAAGAATATAAAAATAATATCAAATCATTTAAAAAAACCATTATCAAACATAACTAAATGAATTTGCTGCAAGTACAACATATATATAACAAACAAAGAGGGAATGGATTTATTGGCACTTCTTTCAGATGATTCACTCAAGGCTTTAAAGCCACAGAGAAATAAAGACATCTTAAACGCATGCTAATAAAACTTCCTACCACCACTCAGTATCAGTTTCTTTCTTTCCCCAAATCTTTTCAATCAAGAAAGAAAAACCATTTTTAATGAAAACACACAATATATTCACTAAAATTCCCAAGTTAGGCTGTACATTCTTTAACTGGATATACTATAGTCTCATGTTGAAAATCGTATTATGTTCATTAAATCCATCCAGCCAAGTCTTTCAATCCCTAATCAGTTGTAAATCACACAGCACTTCCACTACCTTCAGTTTTGCTTCAGCAGTTTCTGTAATACTAGTGTCACCATTACTTGTATTATTGGTAATACAGATTTTTCTTTGTCTTTTCATGACCAGATTCTGATGGGATACAAATGAGACGTGCATTACAACTCAGTTATGCTGAAAGATATCTACTTATGCTCCCTGTTTAAGTATACGACATGAAATATGTAAGAGGTGCAGTCACTTGTGTAAATATAACCCAGAGATTCATAATTCAGGGTCACCTACCTGTATGTGGCTCAATAGAAAAGTAAGGTTGTCCTTCCAGAATGCTATAAACCAGCTTAGCACTATTTCCATAAACTGGATCATCTGCATCTGTAGCTGTTACTTTAGTAACAAAGGTGCCTAAACAAAAAGAATATATATAATTAATATTTAAACTCTTACTAGAAATTTACATAATTGTTATTTATAAATAATTTGAAACAATAAATAATTTCCTTGAAACTCTAAAGAAATTTGTGAGGTTTATTACAATAATAAAAGAGGAAAAATCAGCAGTAATAACTTAAAACATTACTTTTACGAAACAAAACATTTTCCTTCAAGATGATATATGCCAGCAGACCAAATTTCGGGGTAAAGAAAAACCATTTTAGTAGCTGTATATTTAATGTTTCTTTGTAGAATGCATTTAAAGCTACCTGATACATCTGTACAAACTTCAAGCATTTGCAAATGAATCATATCAAAGGGATATGAAATACAAGGTTAATAATACAATATAATATGTTGCATTTAAGATTTGCAAAATCACATTTGAAAGAACCTTGCCAAGTTACAGCAATTGCATAGAAAAGCAATAATAAAAAGGATTCTTTTTTTCTTCCCTTGGCTTTCAGCCATAATAATGGTTTGATGTGGCCAGAGTGAGAGAGTCAGGGCAACAGCTATTGTCTCTGAAATGAGTCTCTGCCACTGAGGGGTCCATGGTCTAGCCAGAGTTATACATTCCATAGTCGTCTGAAGGAAAATAAAAAATTGAAAAAATTGCCCATTTTACTTCTTGGGCAACRTAGCACATACTGTTTATGTAATAAGCAAAATCAGATAAAATTCAGTAGGTTAACCTTGCTGCAGAGACTTTTTTTAATGATTTAAAAATATAATGATACATTAATTAGGCTAACAGCAAAGACAATATCTATAGAGGGAGAGAAAGCGAAAGCAGGAGAGGTTAAGGGCTGAATTATGTTTCTCATGAGCAGAGACATGTTTAGAAAGGAAAAGAATTACGGCACCCACCAAAATATTCCCCCTTTCTAGGTGTGCCAATAAAAATAGCCTCCTCTTTCTTCTCACACTTTGTGCTGCTGAATCCAAATTACACCTTGCTTCAGGACAGGGACAGTAAACTGAAGGGGGAGGAGATCCCTTTGTCCTTTCCTCACGTTGCACTCGCTTTTATTCTTTCTCTATATGGGAGCGTAGGGGAGGCACATTGCTGCCATGGCTTTGGGCAGCTTTGTGCATTACAGTACATGCAAATTATTTGGAGGAATATTTGCATATTTAGAGATAATTTGCATCTCACTACATAGCTTCCATCTCAGGCTTTCATACCTTGCCACCTCCAGCATCAAGGAGGATATGGAGCTGGCAGGATTTTGGAGTGTCTGAGGGGATGGATAATACCTCACTCAGGGGAGTGGAAGTTTTTCAGTATTCCCAGTCACTGTTTGTATATGCAAAAAGAGGCAAAAAAATAGCATATCCTTCTTTTTCTCTTCCTTAGAGATCACCTGAAACTTAGAGATCACTTGAAGTGTAACTATAATCTCACCTAATAAAAAAATGAAGAGAAGGGAAGGATAGCATACTCTCCCAGCTCCCAGAATCAATTTCTCACACTGCCAGTCTGCCACTCTACACTCATTTCAGACCATCATACATAGTTCTGAGAAGGTCGCTCAGATTTAGTAATGTACTCCCAGCAATCTTATTGATGAAAATTGTTTATAACAGATGTAAGTAATCATGAAACAGAGATTAAAGAAATGATTTCCACTATTGAAATTATATAGTTAAGTTTCTATATAGTTTAAATTTTATCACCTGTCATTTGAATTTTTTGTTTTATGCTATGCTACTCATGTTCAGTCTTCTGTAGATGTGAAATATGCCACATTAACATGTTCATACCGGCAATGATATAGAATTAAAGGAGCAAACTTGTTCCTCTCTGCAGTTGCAGAAGACGTTGCTACCTCAGTGCTGCTCTGACCCCAGTGCAAGRTGCTAACTAAGGATCCAGAAGAACCTAGCAACCTATCCCACCCCCACAAGTGATGGACCCAAATCTTTGGTTTCTTTTCAGCTAATCATGAACAAAAGGTTTGAAGAACTGATAAATTCCTGACTGTGAAGAGCCCTGCAAAAAAAGGAACTCAGAGCCACAGTGGCTATTATTTAGGCAGTCTCCCTAACGCAGCAGAACTCTCCGTGCTTTGGACTAGAGCTTGGATTATCAATGTTTAAGTAGGATTTTACTCCACTACAGCCACTACAGTTAAAAACTACATGTATATAAATATTTTTACATGCATAATGTGCTTAAAGTTTTAAAGGTAAAAACTTTGCATTGAAAAAGCACTTTGAATCCAAGAAGGAGCACTTATTAAGTATATGCTCTTTGAAAAATAGTGTTCTGGGTTCTATCCAGCAAATAAACAGCCAAGGTTTCTGTTTGTGTTTAATTTTGACTGCATTTGSCATGTGTTTGTTTCTTTGTCAATGCTACAACAAACTCATTTAGCTAGAGACTATAAATTTGAAATGGTGCCATTTTTACAAGAAAGCCACTATTATAGTCCAAGTCACTGTTGTCCTAATTACAATAATATAGCAGTTTTATATAATCTGTCCCAACAACATAATCACCGTTTCGTTTTTTCTTTATGTACCTAATATTGCCCTATGTAATACAAAACCATTTTTAGATAGATGAGGCAAATTTTAAGTCCATTTTAAAACTTTCTGCATTTTTTTCTGAGGTACATTTCTGCAATGCTAATGACCCTGTGATTAAATATGGGCTGCAAAGAGATTCAACAGATTTTAATTAATGAACRCTTCTAATGTGATTTAGCTATTAACCATTGCTGATTGCTTTACTCTGTTAGTGTCAGGTTTCATAGTTTCTCTTTGCAACAGCCTAACAATCAGAGACACAATTAACAATAAAAGTATTTTTACATGGCTAGGTAAGAAAGCCTGTGTTTACTGGCAAGCTAAGATTAAAAGCCTTCATAAAAATAAGATGTGTGTGCTCAGCTAGTGTTCTTCTGTTGTTTTGGCTGTGTTTTTATGTGCAAGTCAGGGTACAGATTCTGCACATTAGTCAGAAAGAAGAATGCATATGCTGCCACAGGGAGTAGGAAAGCAGAGATTTTTTGGTGTGGCAGTGAAACGTGCGTACTGCAAAAAATAAAACTTGCATGTTCTAGAGGACATGACACATAGGCAGTGCCTGAAATTTCCATGAATCCATATTCAATGAAGCCACCTCTTTTCTGAAAGATTGCAATGGCTGGTAAAAATAAAAAATGTGACCATAATGCAACCTAGTGGGACTATGTTTGCTCATTTTCCTCAAGACTTCTGTTTTCTTTGCTTTTCTGATGCCCTTTTTTAGTCTCACCCATTCTTTCTCCCCTACTCTTCCCAAATCTTGACAGACTGAAAACTCCATTTCATTTAGGACATCTGATTACCAATCTGAAAGGGTATTAAGGGTGCATTTGCATTAAAAAGACCTACCATTATTTACCGACTGTTTTGTTTTTCTAAGAGGATCACCATGCTTCAAAATCTCTAGCTAGATTTTGAGTTTGGCTGATAGCTGCTGTGCAGTCAGTAGTGGTCAAAGCAAAGCATTGTTTGTATTCAGCAGGTCAGATAAGCATTCTTTCCAAAATGAAGCCTTTTCTTCACTGTCCTTCTTTGCTATAATCTCACAGGTAGCATGACAGTTGTTGTCATGGTAACTATTTTTTATTGAATAAAACTGCAATAATCTCATAAAAACCTGTATAACTTCTTGACATGTAAATTATCACTGCCTCAAAGCTGAAGAAACTTATTCTTATTTGTTTTTCATTGTTGCTGAAATTTTAAAAGGTAAAAACATAGTTTTAAGCTTCATTGTCCTATATTATTCTACATGAGACCATCTCTAAACACAAAAATTATCAGCTAGAGATTTCAGTAGCCAAATACACAATAGGTATATGGAATAGAAATCTGTGACACACTTCAGAACGTAATAAATACAGAAACCTTTAAAATACAGGTAGAATATTATGACTGGTATTTTAAACTGCATAGCTTGCTGCATATGTAGATATATATTTGTGCATTCAGATGCACAAGTATTTGAAACAGACTGTGCACTCACACACATGTGTATGTTGTATGATTGCTTAGGGTGTTTTGCAGATTGTATCTTATTTCACTCCTACCTTCTACATGTGTACTTGAACATATTCTTCTTAATAGTTACTATATTTCCAAAGCTCTAAAAGCCCAATACATGGATTAGATCTCACAATGCATGAAAATCTTCTCCCCAAAGAGTCTATGAGCCAAGTACCACAAAAGAGAGAAATGCAGACAGACACCTGAAGAAAGACATGGAAATGAAGAGAGGGTGTTAATCATCATGAGAAGCAATGCTGTCAGCACACAGTGGTGCCACAGCCTGGCCTAGCTATTGTCAAGTGGTATTGTAGGTACCACGGAAAAGAAGAGTTTTAAGGATTGCTTTGAAATTGCTTTCAGAACAGATGACTGAGGCCTTGTGCGGAGTTTTTGGAAGATCTTCCCACACTTAAAGGATAGTATGTGAGAAAATAGAAAGGTATTTGCTTTTTAATTGTCCACTGGACACCTTACAGTGACAGAAGCTTAGTGGAAGCAAGACAACACCCTAAGTGGTGGTGAGGGATAGAGATATGGGTCAGAATGGTTCACAAAAGGAAAGATGAGCAACCTATGCTTGACTTGCTAGAGAAAGAGGAAGCAAGGATATATTCTACTATACCTATAGTAGAATGGTGTATACAGCCACTACTAGAGAGGGAGGAATGAGAAGAAAAAGAGAAGAAAAATTGTACTTTACAGATGTGATACAGATATGTGGGTGATGAGGACCACATAAACACACTGATAGATATAAGGCTTCAATTAATCTTTTGCAAGCAGTTAAAAACAACAGCAAAAGCCTCCTTACAATGAGAAAACATATGAGGAATAGCTCCCCAAGGGAAATAACAGAATCCTCCTCACTGAAGAGTTCACTCTACTGTGCAGGATGCTACATAATGTATTCTAAGGGAAAATCCTAGAAAGACAGGAAGATTAACTAATAGGGTAATTTGTCTTTCCCAGCTGTAATTTATCTGACTCTAAGTAGTGAAATACTGTGATGCTGTCATGATCTTGTTTATGATGATTAAGGTGAGGAAGGAGGAAAAGAGGGTTATTCACACAATTCAGTTTTAGGCTCAGCTGGCTAAATTAGATAACTAGCTGCACGAGGCTTCTGCTCTGTTCAGTGGAAGAAGACAGTCTAGGTTTTTGCTTTGAATTGCTCCCTCATGAGATCTTTCTTGGTTGACTAGATAGGAATCCAAAGTAAATCACCCAGCCAATTTAAATGCCTAAATTTGGATCATATGACTACCCTCTTATGTGTATGTACTCAAAATAGGCCATACCAGCCTATAATACCAACCTGCCAGGAACTTCAAACAAGTAGCCTGGCACACCGACATACCAGACAAGTACAAACCTTGCAAGAGTTCTGTTTTCATTTACATTCATTTACACTTTCTGAAAGAATCACTCTGCAATTGATATATTTCATATTCACTCATTTTAAAATTAATCTAAAAGATCTTAGTAATAAAGCATTACTTGTTTTACAAAGCAGTAGTGTAGTATAGTAGTAGTATTTCATATCACTGAAATGCACCAAAAACCAGAGATTTGGGAACCCTCTGACTCTACAGACCTACAGGAAATAACAGATGCTGCCCAAAAGAACTAGTAAGTCTTAAAAAAATGCTTTAGCATCTGAAAAATCTGATTTTTGGAAGGGGTTTCAAAGAATCAAAGAGCAGCTGTTTAGTCAACAGTAGGAAATTATCACTAAGACAAATTATGAACTACCATGCAGGAAGATGCAAGAAATAGTTTCCACCAGGAAACTTTAAACTTTCCACGCACATACCTCTGGGACACAAAGTCAGGTTTAGCTCCATATAAGTAGGAGAAGAATCTGAGTTGCTTCTTCCAAATGTTACAAATATCCTAATACAATTTTTAGAGCAGACAGTTTAGAAAATGAATGAAATGTTTCAAAAATGTTAATATCATGCAACATGTGTATGAGTCAAAGTCTTTGAACCATTGAATATCCTACAACATGTAACACAACACTGTTTCTAATTTGTTCATGTGTCATTTTAAGGACTTTCTGTCATGTGTGGCAAATGGAAAAAATATATTGTATGTGAATGTATTACTGTAGAACTTTGCAAGGTGCTTGCTATGCATAGGAGAAAACTGCCTTCCGTCCAGCATACAGACAATGGAGCAAACTGGCAGCCTTCGGCATTTTACAACTGTATAATGAGGATTGTAGGAAGCATGGCTGTGAAACATAATAAGCTGCATATTTTATAATTTTTTGTGCATAAACTAATTGTTTCAGAACTCTGATACTGCCTTTTTAATATGATCTCTTGGAAACAAAAAACGTTCAACACAGGAAATATATACGCAGATCTAGTGATACAGGTAACTCTTCAGCAATTGTCCTTGCTGATGTTACCTACTGCTCAGGTTTAGTTCATGCAAATGTAACAAGGAGGACACTGTCTTTTCAGTTTTAAGGTTGGCAGTTCTTTCTTGCTACAACTTATAAAATGGTGCCATTAGAGAGCCTGTAGGTATTCCTTTATAAATTCCCCTGGGTGACTGTTTGTTAGGATTAGAATAGAGTCTGGAACATCACTGGCAACAGTAGAAGGGTAAAACACATTTTGTGTTTGCCTTAAAGAGTTATGTTTTCTTTTCATGTAATTTTTTTATTCTCCCTTTAGATATCACCTTCACTATGGAATATTAATTGATATTTGTGAGAGATGTGGGAAATAGCTGTTCTTTTGTTCAGGATTTTTTGAAAGACTGCTTGTCTCTAATCAATTGACTATTTCATCAGCATTCATTCTGTGAGGTCCCCAGGCAAAGACAGTAAAATTGGATGATCACTGTATAATATATTTCCAAGCAGAGAAAAAAAAATACTGTAATGCTTGTTGACTTCAGTGGAAGTTTCAGGTTATGCTCAGGTAGATATTATGAAAATAAAAGTGAGTAATAAAGCAGCCCTTACTGTGTACAGGAGAAAATCTTTCATTTATAACTCTCTGTTATGAAAACAGAAGACAGTTGGTATAATCTTGCAGCTTTGATGATCTGCTTGCTTTGTTTGGTAGAGGGAAGCCAATAATGCCAGCCACTATAATCCAGGTTGTGAGAGCAGACTCTGAAATATTGCCCCCTCAGGCCACTGTGGAGCAAGCATATGGCTGCAGAAACCATTTGGGCCCCAGGGAGAGGGTATAGTTGGATCAGATGCCCAGCAGTACTCTATAGGCTGATTCATGAGAAAGCCGTATTGACATCAGCTCCACAGGCAACTGCTTATCTGTATTCATGAAGAAACATTAAGTGCTGCAGATTCAGCAACTAAACAAAGACAAAGGTACCGAYTGGGGGGAGGGGGAGAGGGGGAAATGACCAGTGCCAGAAAAAAATGGATTCTGAACTGGATCTGAATCTCATTTTCCCAAATATCAAATGTGTCCCTCAAAGAGACATCTAACACAGACACACCTGAATTAACAGAGTTTGAGGAGCACTGGTCCCTAGCGTTCTAAAGTCTAAATCTTTTGTGTTAACAGAATGATATAAATTATACTAATATAAGTTCCTATGAGTATGTATTACCACAATGAATTTAATTTTCTGACCTAGAACAATGTAGCTCATGATTAGAACTTGTCTACACTTCCYACAACTGGAAAACAGAGAATACATTCTGGTCCGTAGTTCTGGGGCATTTCACACAGCCGCCTGCYGTTTGGCAGAAATCTCTGCTGGTCTACTTCAACTCATCTGCCTGGTTTCCAGCTAGGCATTATCCACCGGCCAGAAAATGGCACATATCACGAACATAGCTGCTGGAAAAATGAAATCACGTTTTCAAGAATACAAAACAAAAAACCCACCACTGTTTTAAATTTTTTTTTCTTCATAATTTGAAATTTGGGAAAATTGTGAAAAAGCCTTGTTAAGAATGGTCTTAAACTTATAGCCAAAAGAGGACATATCAAAAACCTGAGCCAAAGATTTATTTTCATATAGTCATGGAACAGAAATACTACCATGTGATTGATACGTACAAATGAAAGCAACCACAAAAACAGAATTTCAGATTCAGAATACTGGGAACAAACTGTTTGTGACTATCTGGAGACAAGAATCATCTGAAAAATTGATYATGGGGCAGATTCTTAGAGATTATATAGGACTAGAGAAGCATGCAACTAAGACTGCCAAAATTCTCTCTGCTCTGGCATCATATGATCAACACATAGCTATGTCTTTCTTTCTTTCCTCATCCTATGAATCAGGACCTTCATACAAAGAAGTATTCCTCTATATCCTTCTGGGACTCCGGAAGGAACTATGACTTCAGTTCTGATCCAAATGACTTTATCTTCACTATGTGTTTTTTGCACAATGTACCTTCCAAGACAAGTAAATATATGAGTGCAAAAAAAAAAAAAAAAAAGAAGATAATTTTTGACAAATTGATGACCATTAACAGACAGAAAAAAGGTTGTCTAAGAAATCATCACACCTTCAAAGTTCCAAACTTTGCACGGGCAATTAGGGCTTATTTCTAAGAATGAAACAATGTCTTCAGAACCTGACAATTCTGCCTGACTTGCTGCCATTGCTACTAAGTATTGATTTTAGCAGCTCTGTATGAAGTCAATAAAATACCTTAGTACACTCAGGACCATAAAGGTTGGTAAAACTAAAGGGTCAGATTATAAATCTCTAAAGAACAATATCATAACTTCATCTACGGTCCTCAAGCTCATAATGGTCATTTAAAAACAATAAAATCTAATGACATATTCAATCTGACCTCATGAGAAATGGAAAGGACAAAAATAAAAACAAATACTTAGCAATGTATTCTCCCAAGCCTCAATAACAAGTCAAATTAGGGACAGCACTGTCTTGATAGTGAATATATCCTAATCAATTACTGAAGGTTACTTATGACTTTGCTTTTGAAACCTTCTCTCAGTCACACAGAACGTACAGAAAAGATTTAAGCACACATGGGCTCCCTAAATAAATTCCTCATGTAGAATGCTCTTCAGCACCACAGCTCATGAAGTTGATTATGCACAAGATGAACAAGTAGAGGAACAAGACAACATTATGATATACATTTTCAAACAGCTGTTACATTATTGCCATATTTTACAACATCTGCTACTTCTTTCCTTAGCTTTTGCACTCCCTTTGCATTTACSCTTTGGGCTAATTTGTATTTGACCCTAGTAACATAGTCCTTTTACTCTACAATTTTGTGACAAACTATCATTGATTTAACAGTCATGCACAGTGCCTTAAAAATCAATGATTATAAAGAAAAAAAAAGAGCATGAGTGTGGTGGATCTTGATAACACTTCATCTCAGGTTTTTATTACAACTTTCCAATTTATCAACTTATTTTATCATTATTTATATCAGACATTGCATGTTGATTTCATATCCAGCAGATTTTGTCCTTTTGCAAACAATTTGTAACTGGAGGAGAATTAGTATCTTTGCGAGCACTGAAAAGAAAAACTGCACCGTGTATGGTGTGCTTCAATATATGTGGCTATATTTATAAGTCTGTTCTGTTGTTGTGGAAAAAGCAAATGACTGAATGACTTCTTATCTACAGTGATGCAACCAAGGGCAAATTTTGCTCTGAAGGAAGACATTGCTTTTGTAGATACTATTGTGCCAAAATTGAAAACTGATATTCTGACTCAACTGAAAGCCTAAACCTTTTCCAATACAGACCTTTTCCCCCATAAATAGTTTTCATGGAAGTGTTTAAAAACCAAAGCATTATTCTGAGCTTTTTCACTTTGTTAATATTATGAGATATTAAAGGCAAAGCACTTCTAGAGCAATGGCACACTGAATGCCACTCCATATATTTTACTGGGGGGGGGGGGAGGTGGAGAGAAACGGTGGTTATGACTAGGTGACAGAAAAATTTTAATATTTGGAGATTACTTCTGGAAATTCATATAAAGTTTGGCTGCTTATCTGAATCCAGGCCAACTATGAGAGATTTCTCTTCCCCTACTGCTTTCGTTCTTTTTTCATTTATGCCCTTTTTTATTTCATCATGTTTGTCACTCTACTTCTGTCTTCCTCTGTCTTTCAACATGACGCTAGCTGTCTAAACACTCTTGGCTTCACTGAGAACAGAATGAAGAAATCCAGTTCCTCACTCCTCTCCTGAAAAAAAAAAAACCCTGAATATATACTGTTGGGAGACAATACCCACTTCTGCTTGCATTACCACCTTTACAGCATGCTTTCAGGGAATTCATGAACCTGTGAGYAGCTAAGAAGGCAACACAGAAACTGAACATACTCAGCTATTTTTAAAAAAACAAGCTTCAGGACCAGTTCCATTTATCCTAGTGGATCTTATCTTTCAAAATTACTCATTCATCCATATGATATGCTATCATCATTACAGGCATACATACAGAATTCATTGAAAAATTTTAAAAGAAATGAGTCACTGGATTCTTTTTCCTAGAAGCTTAGCTGAATCTCTTCCTAAGAAGGTTTTTAACTGAATTTCATTCCCAGCATGTTCCTTTACATCTAAAACCAAGGTTTTACAGACAAATTAAATTATTTCCCATTTATGAAATGCAATACCATTGCAATTAAGTGATTCCAGAAATTCCATGTTTTGATCTTTGATTCCTTAAGAAAACTAGTATCAGAATTAAAAGATTAAAATGTTTTATTTCAGCAAAGAGGACATTCCTCACATGCATCATCAGGTTTCACAACCAAATTCATCATTTTGGAGTTGGGGGATAAGGCTTACTAACGCAGATTATATAGAAATCACTATAAAAAAAGAAGAAAGGAAAAACAGAGATGAAATAAGGGAAAATTCAAGTTAAGTCCCAAAAGTTTTTCTGCAATGTGGTCCTCTGTCCTCAAAGAGAAAAATACATTATTTCAAAATAACTCTGAACACAGTGACTGTACACACCACTCAGTACGTGTGTGGGTGTGTGTTCTGTGAAGACAGCTGAAAAGTGAACAGCCTTCCTACTGGAGATAACACACTGTAATACTAATCGTCTTTGCACCAAGCAGTGGGAGGAAAGCCCTGCAAATCCTTCTCTATTATCTTACTAGGGAAGTAGGATTTTCCAGATATCACTGACATATAACATAAAAATCAAACAGGCTGGCTTATGGCCATGTATGTGTGCGATAATCTCCTTATGCATACAGACATACATTTTGCATACAGAAGGTTTGCATGTATACTGCAGTTTTCACATCCCCATAGTGCATCATTCATGTTCTAGACAGTGATGCAAAAGTACCACCAACATATTTATATATACATCTCTTGCAGCAAGAAACATAAGACCAGTATCTGCTATATTATGCAGAATGTATTATCTATTAGAAAAACTGCATTGTGTAAGAACCTCAACAGTTATGTTACAGGATTCTGAAAGGTTAATGTGTTCATCTGTATTTTATGCACCGCTTTCCATAGAGGTCCAAAAATAAAATGCCTTGTACCGCATCCTCATTACATAAGTACTATATATATAGCATACAAGTTCCTCCTCTGTTTCAGAGCATTCAGAATTGTTACAGCATTTTGAGGAAAGAAGAGGTTTAGCAGAACTTTGTGTTATCCTGAATAAGAATGCTGCCTAGTAATGACTGTGTTGTAGAAATGTCAAGGCTGAAATTAGCAGTAGGTGGAGATCTCTTTAAGGGGAATTAAGTAAGTGGATAATGGAAGTGGCATACATATAGTATAGCAAGGAAATTCCTTGAACTCTGAAAGGAGGAAGAGCTTCCTTATAAACCTTAAAGAGGAGTTAAAGCAATTTTAAGAGGACTAGTGAAACCTAAAAAAAGTTGAAATCATTCAGAGTTCATCATTTAGCATAGTTCTTGCTGTTTCTACCAGTGGGTTAAAGGAGAAAGGGAGAAGAAAATAGTAAGAGCAAAACTGGTAAAGGGGTAACATCCTCATCTTCAGCTTGTCAGCCTTGAATTTTGGTTCCACCAGAAATTAAGAGGGAGACTTGATTGWACATGCTGCACTGATTTTAGTCATTCATTACCCAGGTAATGCAATGGGATACATGCTCTGAGTTTTGGGGTGGCAGCTCAGAATTAGGTTTTGTTTTGCAAGGAAAGAACAGTAGTATATGCTTGCACTTCTTCAGAGAAATAGCTTGAAAACTTAAGCCTCCAAGAATGTCATATAAAGAACATGCAAGGATCAGGGATCATAAGACACAGAGGTACAAAACTTGTATAGTTTTGGTAATAAAGGTACTAAATAGAAGGTCTCTGAGGTAACCTATGACATATTTCTACCCGTATTTGTGGTGTTAAAATAAACTGACTTTAGACCAAATTTTTCCAGGCAGCATAGGAATATGTACAGGTAAAGAACTGCATCATTTCACAGGCAGTTCAAGGAAGAACTGTGCTTCTCTGCGTTTCCACCATGCTAGGGGAAACAACCGGATTAGATCTTGTCCTTAATATCCTGCAAAAGCCACCCCCCTTTACTATTCCCTAAGCTGTCCAYGTATTGGTCATTTCTTGTACAACCTTCTACTATCAAGTTTTCCCACCTTTAATCTTTCTCTTCTTACTCATCTCTCATCTCATTCCTTTCTGTCTTTCCCTTCTCTCTTTCACCCTAATACTTTTCTGGATTGTTTCACTTTCTCTCTCTTTAGGTAATGTTTATCTTTTAGCCTTCTCTTGCTCTCATTGCACCATCTTTTAAACTGCATGTTAACCAACTCCCTATATTTTTATTCATCTGATCTTCCGACCAGTTTCCTGCCTATACTTTTTCTAATTTTATTTAGGGTGAAAGCTCCTTGGATAAGGGCCATGTCTTTATTAATGATTGTAAAAAACTGCCCATATGTATGGGTACAAATTATTTTTATAGTAGCCTTTGTGATTGGAAACCATCTTTCCTTGCCTGCATATACCTCTGTTTTCTTTTTTTCCCTGGAATACCAAACAAGTCCCATTCGTAAAAGGATTAACTGCCTTCGATTTCCCTCCTTTCTTCTCCTACTCCCTCCTTCTTTCTAATTTAATTAAGCCATTTTCTTGCCTAGAGCTTGGCAAAAATATCATCTAAAACCAGGTCCACATTATGTTTGTGCTGCTGTATAATTAAAAGCAACTTAATGTATTAAACCTGTGTTTTGGTAAAAGAACTGACACGCAGGCTTGAAAATTCACRTATCAGTTTCAGCACAAGCAATTCAATGCAACCAAAATATAAAAATCTGGAGGAGAAGAGTTGATAAAAAAATGCAACCTCAACTATCAAGGTCTAGTCAACATACCATGCTTACATCTGAAAAGGACCTGGCACAATTCTTTGTACTGAATATCAACAAGAGGATGGTTCTGCTTCTCACGTTCCCCCTCTTTTTAGCTACGATAAGACCAAAGAGCTTTTTTGAAACTTTTTGATAGGGTGCTGCTTTGTTTTGCTAAGTGGCTTGGCACTCTTTCAATTACCTTGCTTTGACAGATGTAGACAAATTGCTGAAAAACACACTATCTTCAACTTAGTACTAGAAAACACTAGAATTTATTCTACATTCTATGGCCAGATTTTGATGTTTTTGCTTATACTGAATGTTTACGAGAAACTGATTCTATTGGTTTGATGGGTTTACTTCCCTTCTACTTTAGTGATAGCTAAAGATCTGCACTGAATACATATGTATCTGTAGGGGATGAGGGGCTGGGTACACAAATATGTACCTCTGTAGGTACATACTTGTACATTTGCAAATACAGAACAAGGGACTAACTCCACAAAAATGAAACCAATATATTAATCCATCAGGAAATGGACTCACAATAATCCAACAAAATGAATAAATACAAGTGAAATTTATTAAAAAGACTATTTCCTAATACTGTCTTTCTTTCTTCCCCCTGTCACACACTTAATTTCCCTTTTTATCATCTTTTTCTGTAGTTTTCTTCCTTTTCACCTTCCATTTTCCCTGCAAATCACATGGGTAATCGGTTAAGTCCACTCCTGAGTATAACCATCAATTCCCAGACACAGCATCTTTCATTTCAATTTTTTTTCCTTATTACAGTTGCACTTAGAGGAAAATAAATAAGTATGTATCAATGTACTGCAAGTGCTACATCTGTGTACAAAAATACACAGATAATTAAACATCAACAAAATATCAATAGGATTAGAGTGTCRTGTTGGAACAAATCTTGATAAATCCTTCTGAATAACAATTCTCTAACTACAGCATCATAAGGGGAATATAAATTTATCCCATTAAAGTTTTGTTGGACAAAGAAAGACACATTAATACATCTGTTAGTCATTTTCTTACTACTAAGGGACTCTACTATTGTGCTACAGATGAAAGCTTTGCCCAAGAAGAGATTTGAAAATATGCAAATTAGCACTAACAACATAATAAATATCTTATTATTCATCAACAACTCAGTGGCATACTGGCCTATTTTAAAGGGTAAGTAATCAAAGTTTGTTGTATGTTTAGACATACATACCTACAACAGACATTTCTGGAACTGTGGCATGATATGGACCATCAACAAACTCTGGGGCATTGTCATTGATGTCTTGAACCTTAATAATGAACTCTGAAGGAGGCTCCAGAGGTTTATTTGTGTCCCTGTCGACTGCTTGAGCAGTTAGAGTGTACTCAGCTTTTTCCTCACGGTCAAGCCTTTTCATTGCATGAATGTCTCCAGTCTTGTCATTGATCACAAAGATTGTTCCAGCTCCATCTCCTGATAGGATATACTTGATTTTGCTGCTGCCAGGATCCAAGTCTGTGTGTAACTAAAAGAAAAAATAAGCATTTTAGAGATAGAAATTAAACCCAGATGTTTTTTTCCATTGGTCTAACCATACATTCTCTCAAGTTAGTCTTTTGTACTTGAAATTTAGCTCCAGTGATCCATATCTCAGCTTGAATATACAAGCAGAGTAGGGATTTGTATGCATGCTAATCAAAAGTGAATGTAATCATAGGCATAATTAGACTTTCTATTTAAAAAGCAGCTGTTATATATATTTTAAATCCCTGTTCTAAAATGGGTCTTCAGAACTATTATCAGTCAAAATGAATGAGCACTAAATGTCCTTAATCTGTTAGATCAAAGGGTAAATGGAGGATTAACAATAACATATATTTTAATCTAGTTACTTATACTTAGATATTACTTTCAACTCCTTTTAAGGTGTCTGAAGATGACTGAACACTAGCATCTATATAAACGTTTTAATTGACAGCATTCCCAAAATTTTAGAACTGTATCACAACTCCACTGTTAACTGAGCTTAAAAGGTTCTATGATCTTTATTCCAGAAGTATTACCCCTGAAAGAATACTTTGTTAAAGTAAGTTTCCAGACAGATGAGAAGAACCCTTACGCAAATCTTCCCATTTTTCTCCATCTCCTGTTAGAAAAAATAGTATCTAGGTTGTACTTGGTTCTTCAAAAAATAACAATATAGGATTATAATAATCTGAAACAGTGTAGGAAAAATAGGTTTTCTTCTTTACTTTTTTTTTATTGTTGTTAATTAAAAGCCTGAACTGAAGAACACTGGAGGCAAACAAAAGACTTCCACTGATTTCCTGTGGGCTCAGAGCCACCTCCTAAATACAAGGTTTTCTCCAATAACTTCTAATTTGCAAGGGCAAGTGCACCAATTGGTGGACAAAATGTATTAATGTCAATACATTCAAAAATACAGTATAATAATTCAAAGATTAATAATACAAAGAGTTACTACAAAGAGTAATAACACTTTAAGTGCAATATATTTACGATTATGTCTAACACATTCAATGAGAACATCATTAAAATTGCAACTTGCATTTTTTATTATTTATCTTTACCTCACAAAAGATGATCTGAAAGAAATATGTACAACCTGTTTGCCTTGCAACAAATACTACTAGACTTGGTCCTGTTTGCTGATTTTTGTGCATACAGCTCAACAGAAATTGTTGCTGGTTATGCATTTTGCACTTTGATGCATAGCAGTGGTGCTAAGGCCTGGCAGCATTGTCATTTGATATAAGAGCTAGTATTAGCATATTAAAATAGGTGAGGAAAAAAGTCTTGTAGCACTAGCTACAGCCATGTCCCAAGTAAGTTTTATGTCATACCRTAGGTAGGCTGTGCAGGTTCTTTCACAGATAACTGGTCATATACAGTTGTATCTGCAAATTAACTGTTCAGAAGTAAGAGCTTAGAAAACTCTTTAACAGCATCTTATGAAAAGGAATCTCAAATTGCTGCAATGAGCACAATGGATAACTGTAGTCAGGTCTGATTTTCCGGTTGATCTAGTATTTGCCCAGTGTTTTGGATCTGGGCAACAAGCGACTTTCGCAGATGTTATTTTCTTTCCAAGTGCTTTGGACACGAAAAGGCACTGAACAAAACCTAGGGCCATCAGTGCAGTCTCTGCTCTGCAACAGTAGTTGAACTCCCATTGACTACAACAGATGTGTCTTGATCCTCTGTGTTTTGCTGGGCAACGCATTATTACCACACCATCATTTTAACATTTTTGAAAAAGCAGTTTAATTGCATGTGAATATGAATGGACTCAAACCAGTTCACTCTTCCTGCCCAACTCACATAAACACCTACATAGACTTCAAGTGACAGCTCAGTCCTCTTCACAAAACCTTGGTCTGCTATTTCTTTTCTTTTTGTAGTTGCCATTAGCTTTTACTTGAGAATAATCTCCACAATTTAAGTTTGACAGCACTCTCATGTTGGTTGATCCTGCAGTTTTATCTGCAAAGTAATATTAATACAACTTTTTTCTTGTCTTAAAGATTCTATTTTTTCAGAGCAGGTTTATACTCTACTTCATCTAGGTGTCAGGATGTATCCGTAACATAAACATTTATTTCCAGGGTCCCAGAACCTGTCAAGATCAATTCAGAATCTATCTGTCTTTTAAACAGATTGTTTATACTTTAAGCATCTGTTTGATCCCTGAATAAGATATATATGCTATTAACACTGCACATGAGTGTTTTGGCAGAATATTCTTAGTTGAATTACAGTGATGTCATATCATAACATTGTCTGGACACTCACAGCTCAGCAAAGCAATTGGGAACATCTCCAGTTCACCCAAGTACACAAACAGTTATGGTGAAAAAGTCTATTCTGAATTTCTAAGTGGGCACTGGCTGGATAAACTGGAGATTCTGCACATCTGTTTAAGAATGTACGAAGATTCTCCAATTTGCTATTTGCTAATAAGTAGGAGAGGCTGTCAGTATAATCTCCAGCATAAGATTTACCTGCATTACACAACAAAAAGTTATGGTTCATAAATCAGAACTGGGATAAATGAATGGAGACCTACAAAAGCTTTGCATTGCATTGCTAACAGCTGGAATGAAAAAGAGTCTGTGATTAGTATTAACTTACCAGAAGAAATGGTTAAAGTGCTATGTATCCCCCCCCCCCCAAAAAAAAAAGACATTGCTATTGGAAACACTACAAACTGACAGACTAAACATTAAACCAAAAGTGGAAGTGCCAGAAGCATTTTATAACCTTAAAGTTGAAACTGAGTATGATCAGTAGAAGACCAATTTTTTACCCCCAAATTAATGATGCCAAAAATGATAGTATTATTCTTAGCTGTTTAATAAAAACAAACTATAACTATGGCATTTACTGAAATCATATGTACTCTTTATGGTGATATATTAAGATGTCTTTTCTAGACATCAAAGTTCTTACACTTTAATATCAAAATATTATAATAAATGACCTATGGAAGAGTCAATTTTTCGAAATCATTTCAGCATTTTGATTTAGGATTAAAACACCCACATCTACGTAGAGTGACAAATCACAGAACTGAAGTGAAATTCTAAGTCAGAAAGCATAGTATGTTTTTCCAAGTAACATTTACTCTCTTCTACGAGATGTGAATGATAATTTAAAGCAATTGTCAAGCTTCAGCAAGCTGTGTTCATGTGAAGGTTAAAGATCATTAAACACATAATTATATAGGGTCTAGGTGAATGACAGAGAGCCATAATGAATACGATAAATGAATATCAGTTTCGGCTGAAAAAGCCTCACAAATGTTGCAAATGTGAAACTGCTTTCCACACCTGTAGCTTTATTCATTGCGTTTGTGTTTAAAAGCTGACCTCCTATTTTTCAGAATGATATTTAGAAATATAACAAGAATTTCTATTTAACAAAGGAAACATCAATAGCTAGCCCATATGTCCTAGTACTTGATATGGTTCCAGAACTAAGAGAAAAGTACATTTACTGGAAAACTTAATTATCTTCAGTGAGTCAAACTCACTTCTTTCACATGAGATTCAGTTAACGAGAATTCAAAGGAAGTGAAATCTTCTTCTTCCTCCATCATTGCCTTCCCTGTGGGACACACAAACATCCCTCTCCCTTAAACTGGCAGATGCAACCCCATCACCCAATTTGTGCACGGATTTATGTCAACAAGAGAGGCTCTGGATCCTCTCCGAGTTTTAATGGTGATACGGATGCTCTGTATTAATACCCTACTAACAGCTCTCATGTAGCCTCAGCACAGGCCCTCTCCTAAAAAAATGAGCTTCACTCAAAATGAACTCTCTAAACACCAGAGTTTCTAATCATTATTAATTCCCTAGCTATTCTGTATTATAATACAGATGATGATCAACGAAGCCAGGATTAATGCTAATAGCACACATAGTGTACTACCACAAAACTAACATTATTTTCAGTAATAATGAATGCATATCTAGAAGTGTTGCCAACACACTATTCAAATATATAGCATATATTTATAGTCTCCCATGTACATATATTACAAACATGCATAATTACAATCAATGCAAGAGAAACTGCAGAGATGAAACTTATTCAAAGAGCCTCTCTATTCTGTAGATTTAAAAGTACTACTCTGCAATAAAAACCAAATACATGAGCATGTTATTCATATTAAATTCTCCTATTCTACAGATGCTCATTCTTTATATTTTTAACCATGTTTTCTTAATGGATACTTGGTTCTATATATGTAGCCAAGGACTTAATGTATAGACCAACACAGCACAAGTTCCAAGATAGGTTTATGAAGCTCTTAAGTAATTCCTGGTGCACAGAGAAATGTATGAGTTTCTTCTGCAGATGGTAACTGTCTCACCTGCTCTCAGTCAGCTACCTCGCCAAACGATGGGCAAAACGATGACTTGCAAATTCAAGCCACCTGCTCACCATCAGGGAAAAAGTGCATAATGAACTCCAGGTCTGGTCCATATCCACAATTAGCAGAAACCTGTTGACCTGGCCTTTGTAGTAGGATTGGGCACTTTGCGTCCTCTCCAACTGTGTTGTTGATGTACAACTTCATACAGATTAGCCCATAATGAGTTATCATCAGAGAGAGGATTTGTAACCCCAACTTCCTTATATTTAGTCAAAAGGTATACATTTACCAATAACTCACAAGAGGGGGAAAATCTATGTATCATGAAAATACTCACGGACATTTCTAATTAAGAWGAGAACAAAAGGCATTATGTAGTCAAGTTTTTATTTGAGTTTATTAGAAAGTAATTAATTCATCCTCATATAATTACAAGGGAATTACCCCTTACTTGTTTCAAGGGAAAAGCCATTATATGCCTTTAAAACTTTGTATCATTCTTCTATGAAAGAATGTTCTTAATTTTGGAATCTTTCTTAAAAGATCAACTAGTGAATCACTGACTTTTTTACCTGATGTTACACACACACACACACACACACACACACACACACACACACACATATATTACCCTAATGCTTTGACTTTTTCTATTTTTTTCCTATGCCTTGCAATAAAAATTCCTCATTTATGAGGCAGACCCCATTTAACGAATTTAGAGACACGATTTTTAGCTTTTAGGACTCTTTTCTAAATCCTGTAGTTTCTAAGAAGCTCTAGCTCATTCTGTAAGAGYGTGGAAAGATTTCAGTGGCTTTTGCAATCATTTATATATATCACTGCTTTTAATAACTGAAATGCACCTTACTCATCATGCGTTCCTTTCTGTAGGTAACCTTTTAGTCTTTTTTTTTTTTACTAAATAATATGAAAATCATTAGGTGTTATGGAAGGTTTTTGTGTTTGTTGTTGATGAGCTGTGACACATAACAGAAAATGAGCACATTCATTGATGACCCAGAGTTTAAAAAAACCATTCATAATTAAACTATTATAGATAGGTTCAATTCATTTTTATGCAATGTGGAATTAATAAAGTGAGCATAATTTCAATTTAATAGAATCCATCATTTTCTTCATGGATAGGCTGATCCCATCTTTAGTAATGGTAATTATAGTTGCAAAATGAGGTAGAGGAAAACCAAAAATACTGCATTATTATTCAGGGTAATAACAAACCAGGGCAYACACTTGATGTACCTGACATAATGTCAGTATTCTGAACACTTTCAGAAAGAACAGAGACATGTCCATGGATGACAAAGGTCTCATTTAAGATATGAGGATCATGTAACTTGAAGCCTCTAGAGTAACTGTCAAAAGACATTATTGTTCACACTTTTCAGCTACAGTTTCATAACTGTATTCAAAGAGAATTAAAGCAATAATATCCCTAATACTTTCATTTAAGAGTGTAATCTCTGCTTTTGTTTGCCTCAGTTTCCTACCGTGTCATTTTCACTATCTTTGATTCCAGACGGCTTCTTTTATGTTCTGGTTTATTCTTTGCCACTGTTTTTTTATTCTATTTGATTTGCTAATTTTGTGTCTGTTTATATTCTTACTGCAGCCATGCACAAACCGCTTTTCATTGCTTACCTTTCAGTTTCATTGTATAATACAATAGAGTGAACTGTTGTTTAAAAAGTGGAGACAAGATTGGGACCTAAGAATCTGTTTGTTCTAGTTCACTGATTATGATCAACTGATTCAAGAAAAGAGCTCAGGAAACTGACTGAATCTTGATCAAAGTCCTGCCTAGCTAGACCACCACTGGGCCTTTCTGTACATCTCTCATGTATCAGCTGCATCACCAGGCTATCTGAATTTCTTTTTGCTAATGTATACATTCACCCAGCACCTTGAGAGGAAAAAGACAGTTATCCTCATTTTTACAGATGGG
Organism: Apteryx rowi; assembly: GCF_003343035.1. Lineage (NCBI taxonomy): Eukaryota > Metazoa > Chordata > Aves > Apterygiformes > Apterygidae > Apteryx > Apteryx rowi. The sequence continues at coordinate 7,539,057 of NW_020447196.1, read as the reverse complement.
AGACCCAAGGAACAGATAAGCCCAATTTCAGTCTCAAATAGATCTGAAGTAGGAAAAAATATCCAGACTGTAGGACTACCTAAAACATTCCAGAAAAGCTCTCCACAATTATCTTCAGCTAATCACAGTATTCCATTTTTAATACTTATAATAGTTAATAGTTAGAATAGTTAGACAGAGAGGTGCTGATTCACAGAAAACTCTCACCCCTCCCCCAACTCTGTAGGACTCTCTGAGAGAGAGGAAACCATGCCCTCAGGCGTTTGCCTTGGATGCAAACTCTTCCCCAAAGCCACAGCCATGTGTTCATCTTCAGTGTTTGTGGCAGCAACAAAGACAGGGCAGTTTGTTTCTACTCTTTGCTTTCTTCATTTCAGCACATGGTTTCGGGTTGATTTTTCTGTATTTCTCATACACCTTCTTTCTTCTGAATCCCTATGTTAAGCCAGATGATAGCTGAGGCTTTCTGTTTTCCTAGTTCTGGCCTTGGCCCTTTCCATTTGGGGATACCATCTGTCTCCCCTTCTGTCCTGAGAACACAGCCACCACGTATGACCTGTGTCCCACTGCAGTTCCACTACTGCCTTTTGCCATTGCTTTCTGCAGCTATTTAATGCCCGACTGTCCTACGTAAAGCGGCCTCAGATGGTTGGCACCTTTTTGTAGCTGGCTTTCTGCCTAGCTTGGAGTTCATGCAACTATTTCTGAGCCCCGTCTGCTGTTCCTTTCTTGTGTTTCAGCAGACACCCCTCCTGTAAAAGGGTCTTAATTTTTTAACACAACCATTTCTAATACTTACAAGTGTTCAGTGCAGTTGTGTCACATTGCCAGATATGTATATATCCTTTCCTATCTTGTTTACTTCTCTATTATTTCATCTATAGTGCACTGCGGTTCACCATAGGGGGGCTGAAAACTGGATATAGAGAGTCTCAAAAATTGCATGCAAAGCCAGTTTTCAGTCATGTAAAACATATTCCCTCTTTTGTGTCTTTATAGGAAAAAATAATCTCTCTCTCTAATCTCCTACTGCTCGGGGTCAAGCTTCATGCATTCTAATTAACAGTGCCTCCTGCACATCTCTCTCTTTTCCCACCTCAATGAAATAGCAGTAGAGCCATTTACTTCCTTCCCCACCTTGCCAGTCCTGGAAACAAACCGGCTTCTGGTATCTTTAAGATGGTGTGAGATCTCCAAACACAGCTTCAGAAGGCTGTTCCCATTCCGGTTGACAATTTCTACTGGCAGCAGAGCCTACCTTGCTCCTCCTTCCTCAATACAGACAAAAGATGGGGAAGGCTGTAAAAAAACCTAAACTGTGGGAATATCCCATTCAAGGTGCTAGCTAGAAGCTGGGCAGTTCCTATATACCACATCCTTCCCTTTTGTTCCCTTAATCATCTTGTTATTCACACTGTTCTGAGCTTTTCTTCTGTGTTGCTTGAGCTGTATTTTTCCTTTCCTCTTTAAAAGCTTATTATAACTTGCTAGGCTTCATTCTCAGGCACAGAGTACATGGCACTTGAGCGCTAAGACCTCTTTGTGTTTTTCAAATGATTTTCTCAAGTGAATGTCAGAGCAATATCTTATAATACATACTTTTAGGATTGCAGAAGAGGAATAAAAAGTTAATCACTACATACCCGCAGCAGTAATTTGAAGGCTGCTTACTAAATCTGTCAAACTAGACAAGCTATAGCCTAGATCAGGAAAGGCAGAAAAAAATACAATAGGCCAGCTTGGTCAAAGGTGCCAGGATATTTCTATTTATTTAAACATATTTAAGCTGTCATGATTTTACAATTCTTAAATGCTCTGCTTTCAGCTGCTTTCACCACCCTGGCTTCTGAACATGCTTTGCACACAATGATTAGGAGTATCCCAGAGATAATATATTTAACTTGCCTTCCTTCTTAATCCTAGAATTTCAAATTCACGTAGAATGTATTCCGTTACATAGAATAACATTACAAACCTGAAACCATTACAAAACCTGAAAGCATAAAGGTACAGTTTTATGCAGGTAATTTTTCAAACTTCAGGTGACTGTTTTGCATACTTCAGTGTCTGAACACAAGGAAGTGAGTGCTCTGTCTAAAACCACATAATATGTAAAGCTGGCAGTCCAAACAGAAGCTCTTTTCTAGCAATTGGCTGTCAAACACATCAAGAGTTTAAAAACATAAACATCAGCTATGCAGCCAGCTTTGAGCTAAAATTGAAAACTGTTGGGAAGGTACCTGTTTTGTTAAGGAAAAGAAGAGAACTGAAAAATTAAATAGCGAGTACTTAAATATTATCATAAAACTCTCTGCTTGCATGTGATAGTATAACTGATTTTTGAGTGTATTTACACTAAACTGAACTGTGCAAATGGGTACAGTGAATAGTTTTTTCTTATAAAAAAAATAATTTTCAAGTTACCTGGAATGTGAAAATAAACACAAGGAAATGCTATAATAAAGCAAATTCACAAACTAAACATGAGTTCTTTGAAGATACGTGTTTGTAGCTAGATACTTAACATCACAGCATCATACATCAGAACTAAATGGCTATAACATGAGGATAATTTGATTATTTTTCCCCATTTTCTTGCAGTTAGATGTTTATCACGGATAACTGGTGCAGAATTGTACGTTATTCAGGAGAACCTGGCTGAACTCAGTTATTATGATTTCATGCAGTTTCACAAGAAATTACTAGCCACATTATTTGTGTGGCTTTCAGAGCTTCCTAATGTAATTTCACATGCATTTTTACTAAGCCATGCGTTCCTGTGAGTTTCTTACAGACTGACTTGTAAAGGTTATGTCTCTCATAATACAATCATTTTGCAATACCATTAAATTTGAAATATTTTGCAAACCAATAGAGATAGATCATAACTTCTGTAATTACTAATGCTTTTCTGGAAGAATTGACAGAGGGGTGAAGAACACAAACCCTTCCAAAAGCACAGTATTAAATATGCAGGAATAAACAACTGTGCCCAGTCTGGCAGGGTTTGATATTCACTAATATGTTAATTCTGATTCTCTAGGAAGTAGTATCGAGTCCTGCAGTCCCCTTCTCAATACATATGGAGWCAAAAGTCTCTGTGACAGTTATCACTTTTTTGGCACGTTAGATACCTGACCTGTTTTCCCTGAGTAAAAAATAGCAATGCTCCGGTTATAAGTGTGGACACTGTTTGGAATATTTATGTCATTTACTGTAAGCAGCTAACCTGTCTGTAACTCAAAACATTCAAAATTAGAGGTCATTGTCCCATATATCCTCAAAAAAGAAACTCTGGCCCAACACGAATACAGACAAATTTTGTACAAATCAGTATCACAAAAGCTGTAAGTGTGTAACATATGTGAATCTCAGAACAGCCAGAATCCATACAGACTTAGCAATGATTTAGTCTAGACCTTTATCCAAATTGTCTGAGCTCACGGTGAAGACTACTGTGGGAGGCTGCAGGAGACATCTGTACTAATTTAATGATGGTTGAATCACTGTCAGATTTCTCTACCCACACAAGCTTGGTAGTGCTTATATCACTCTAGGAGCACAGAAGAGCCAAAAAGCCATATGGTCCTCTCCTCACTCAGCTGTCCTTTAAGTTTCCCTAAAGGGGTATTCTTGTTAGGACAGGTGACCAGCTATCCTGCACTCCTCTCTCTTGGTGTTGTGAATGCCAAATACTTGCAGTATACCACAGACTGAAGTTAAGAGGCAAAGGAGCATATCGTGATTTCTCAGGACCTCTTTCCAAATGATATATGGATTCCCCAGCTTCAAGGAACCGGTTATCATGCAGCCCACCAGAGAACGTAACGGCCACAAAAGGCAAAACAAGGGAGAGAAACACCTGCAGAAGGGAGATCTTTGAAGATCTCCAAGGTCTGTGCTGGAGTTTGCTTAAGAAAACAGGTTCAGGTACCAATTAAAAGGGCACAGTAAGAAGGAAAAAAAAAAACTTTAAAAAGCTGAAAAAGAGGTACAAGATTTAGAACTGAAGCTTTTAAATGATCCAAATGATGCAAAAATAAAAGAATGGCTCAAAATCTGAGCATCTTATGTACATTCCCAAAATTTATCTGAAAATACTTAACAAAATTCAGAGGCCCACCAAACGACAGCTGGTCACCTGGGCTGATAACAGCAGAGTCAGTATTCGTCAATAAATAATGATTACTAATTACTTGTATTACAATAACACATACAGGTCCTTGTTGACACTAGGGCTCTGTTGTACTGTGCTGCATACAGACCTAACCTTCACTGAGTTTATTTCACTGTCCTCTACCTATGGCAGAACATTAAAGGGCTTTTTCCTCCTCCCTTTTGCAGAAAGATAGATTACGAAGAATGAATCCAGAATATATCATTTTAGTAACCAGCTTCTCAGACACTKCCTAATTTCTACAATTACTACCTATAGATTCAGTATGGCTTAAACACATGGGAAAATAAGGTGAATTCTCAAATAAATTTCTAGTCCTAAAAGGAAATTATTTATGTGCATATGAGTGGTTTCAGAGGCTGATTTACAACCCAGGAACTCAATAGTAGTCTCTTTGTCTCTCAAATTTCAAGGCACACTGGACTCTGTACCTGAACATATATAGAGATATAAAGAAAGAGATAAAAAAAGAAAGACACCCCTAAGTCTTTCTGCACACAGAATAGTTTCATTTAATGAGCAGCTTTTCAATATTTTGTATTCTCCTCATTGGTCAAAGCATGGCCCTGTACTTTTACTACCTAAAATACAAGCCTTGTTCCAAGACAGAATTGTTAATATCCTGAGTTTTTTCTGTGGCGCTCATTACTGTGGTGTCAGAACATGCTATAGACATGGATACATTCTTTTCCACAACAGTTACTATATGGCAGAGATGAGTATGATTATCCTTGTTTTATATATTGGGAACTCAGACAAAGAAATTAAAAGGATGCTTACTATTAGCAATACTATTTAATAATTTCAGCTGAATAATTTCAGATTTGTAAAACTTGATTTTTACATTTTGAAGCTACTGTTGAGCTGAGTCAGTGACAAGGAATGTAATTAGACTTCAACTAGAAATACTGTCTTCCTCTCAGTGGACCACAGCTAAACATTTGGCCAGCAGTGTTCCCTGTCAGCAGCGGACTGACAAAGTTCTGGCAACTCAGGTCGCTTTCCATGCTACACAACAGAGAGTGCTATCAGGAGAATTGCCTTTCCCCATCATTTCCTCACCCTCATCTTTGTCTCCAGCTCCCACTCCTCTTTCTGTCTCAGTGCTGCCTCCTTTGCACAATTTTGTCTCACGCTAAATGGGTGTAGTCTCTGCTATTCACCCTCTTCGTTCAGTCCTGTTTACAATGTCCAGAACCTCCTACTAGGGTCTCTGCTCCACCTACCTCACCTTCATCCTTTCCATCCAGCTCCCAGTGACTGCCACATTCATCCTCAGTCATTTGATTAGCTTCCCAAGTTCCCATTATCTCAATTTTTTGTCTTCAGCCTTCTTTTCCAGCTAATTCCACTCCCTTTTTCATGGTTTTCCCCGCTTGTTTCTCTCCTATGTAAACATTCAGATTGCCCATCCCCATGGTGTCTGAATCTCACCTTCCTCATGTGGGGTTCTTCTCCAAAGTCCCTATTCCCAATTAGCTCACACCCTTGTCTTTCCCCTGTCAAGCTCTTTCTCCAGACCTGTCCAAAACTACTACTAGCTGCATAGCCATAAGGCTTATATTCAAAGAAAGCCTGAGGCAGACACCTGACATGAAGGAGGTTGACCTAAAATGTTACGGATCAGAAGTTGCAACTAAAATCAAGTTTATATTATTTCAGATACTGAGGATTCTTAATAACAGACAATGCCATTAACTCTGCACAGTGAAAGGTGAAAGRACACTGTTGTACTTTCATATCCAAAACAGGTTATATTCTAAACAACAATGAGAACTAAACATTTCTAAACTTTCTACAAAAGGGAATAGAGTTCTGGTTTTGGGGCAGTCTTCCCAGTGATTGGTCCAGAAATTACACAGCTGGGAAGCACTGCTTGACCAGTGCCTGAGATGCATTTCTTGGCTTGACATTTGAGTACCAAAGACACAAAACCCCTCATCTCCTGGAGGTTGGTGATATTCTACAAGAACTTTAATGAAATCACTGCCCAATATTCTGATTTTACAAATCAACAGATTCCAATAAACATTAATCTGAATTTGCCTGGCCAGCTCTAAATAATACATGCTGTATTTTCAGCAGGTGAGAATCTCATGGCATGTTATATCTGCTATCTAACTATTTATTCATATTATGACTCCATAATTTATTGGAAGTCCAATTAAATTCATAATTTACCACTAGCCTACAAGTTTGTTATTTATATCTTTCTAATACTAATAAAACAGTTGTAACTGACTTTAATATAAACTGGATAAATAATGAAATCAACAATTATCTAACTATGAGATAATAAAGTCTTGAAAATAGCAAGACCCTGAAGTAAAGTAAAATATTTGAGATTATTTATCAAGTCAGTAAAGCTGCCTTTTCACATTTACTCAGAATATAGGAAATAGAATATTTTGTTTGCCTAGGGAGATGGGATCATTGGGTATGTAAATGGACATTGATGGCAAAGTTAACTGAAAAGACATTCTGCTGCATGATGTTCTTCAGCAAAATATTAGCAGCATAAATGCACTATTACTCAGTTCTGTTACAGATATTCTGGCACAAAAAACGATACAGATAACAAACGTCTCTTGGCTTATCAAATATAGCTCTTTTTTGACACAAATTGGGATCACAGGCAGTCAAAATCACAATGACAGCATGATTAAACCAACCCTTTTTTTCCCCCATACCTAAAATTTGCAGACATATTAAACGTCTCATTACTGACCACAACTGGTTTCTGAGTTTGTATGTGCTTATCAGCTGTACCATAGTTCCCTGTCTCAGCTGTGCCAGCTCCACTAATAGGTAGCTTTCCTCAGAAAAAGACAGAAGCCCACAGGAGGAGAATGCTGGAAGCCATAATCTTCTTCAATGTGGTGCATAACTGCTTCTGATTATACAGCAACACGTTAGCAATGCAGCTAAACAGGGAAACCCCATGGGTTTTCCAGTCTCCTTTGCTTTTTCAGTATGTACTACGAGAAAGTATGACACAGTGGCTCAAATAATATTTTCAAGAAAGAATAATTAGCCTGAATATAACCCTGTCCTCCTAACCAGCACAGAATCCAAGCAATCTCTACCTGACAAAGAGAAAATACACAGCAATTTCAAAGGAATGCAACACTTACATTTCCTATGACAGAATAGAAAGCAGAGTCCCTGAGAGAGCTATAGAGTCTTCTTTTGTTTCATATATTATTGATATGCAGGTTTAACAAACAGTTCCAGGTCTGTGAAAGAATCCAGAAGGACTGAAAAATCCTTATGCTTGTCAATAGTTATGAATAGCTCATGAACAGTCCTTTAAAGATGAGTTACATTCATGGAAATTGTAATTAAAAATTGTATTTAGAGATATAGTTCCACTTCTTGATCTTTGAAAACCATGGATTGCTTACACTTCACCTCTAACTTTAAATCTTTACACACTGTTTGTCAATATGGTTAGTCTCTGCTCAGTCCAATTCTAACAGTTAACATCAATACCATTCTCTAGACCTGAACAGAATGTACATTCATAAGACAGAACAGAAGACAGTGGAGAAGTTGTATATATAGAGTGTACTTATTCTTTACACATTACACTTAAAAAAAAAAAAAAAGCAAAACCAATATGAGCTAACTAGTTAAAAGTCTGACAACTGCTCTTCACCAGTAAAAAGGAATGAGGTTGTGCAGAAAAGGTGACAGATAACAGAGAAGATGTAAAAAGGCTGGAAAAAGCCTCCATCTAAAGCATGCTGTATTGTCACAAGAAAAAAAAAATCCACCTATTTCAGCTTTCCTCCATCTGCTGAGATACAGTTCCAAAGGGATGGAAATAGTGAAAGACAAAAACCAAATATCAGCCAGTGTGGAAGATGAAAACAACCAAGAAATAGAAATACCTACAGTAAATAAAAGAGAAAGTAGGGAAGAAACAAAAGGATGTAAATACCCAGCATAAGGCTCCTAAAAATCAAGTAAAGTTACATGACTGTTAGGCAATTTAAATCTTGCACAGAAAATGAAGCTGAAAATATTTAACTTCCAGATGCCAGTTTATTGATTACAAGATTTTTTTTTTTTGATCATGAAAGACAAACAAACCACAGCCTTATGAATACCTAAAGCAAGGAGGAAAAAAAGAAAACCCCAACGATCTGTGTATGCTTGTGATAATAGGGTTACCTGGAGAGTTTTTAATTTGCTAAAGACTTTTTCCTTCCTCTGCTGTTCGTCTACAAATATAAAGGGAGGTGGGGTGACAAGGCGGAATAGATGAGACTTGACAGTAACTGAAATTTTAAGCCTGAGTGGAGAAGCACTGGAGAAACAGTCCCTCACCGTCAAAAGGATGAGGGAGTTGCTTGAAGGGAAGAAGCTCTTCCAAGCAATCTGCACGAGGAAAAATTAAAGTGCAGCAGCTGGTTGAAATCAAGGAAAATACATTCCTGAAAGGTGGGCCACAAGTTGTTTGCAAAGATAACATAGATTTCAATAGCTTCTTTGGCTGCAGATGAGAACTAAATGAACCTCTGAGTTTGTTTTTTTCATAAGTAATACCTGATTTGGATCTCATTACATTCAAAAGTAAGTGTATTTCTTTGCTAAGAATACTCCAGAACCTGATTTATTCTGCTTGGTAGCTTACTGCCAAGCTCATTTCTTCTCACTCCCCGTGGCTAAAGCTCTCTTCTGGCCTGATTCTCTTCTGGAACTGACACTTTATATTGATAGCAAAGAGAGTCATCATCAAACTGGCCATGTCATTCAGCCCCAGGGTACAATGCTGAGACTGATCACACATCCCAAACACCAGCAATTCACTTGGAGTCTTGCACAAAACAGACATAACCCTTTCTTTGTTGTCCCGCAATTAAGGTACCGTTATCATCCTCTGAATATTAATACACTCAGATCATGCATGTTACTTCACAATCTGAGTGAATTACAACAGTAGTTAAATTAGTCTCACCACACCTTTGAGAAGCAAAAATTAGTTTTTCTTCCCATTCTGCTTATGGGGAAACAGAGTCACAGAAATAAGGAGGCAAAATTTTCAGAATAAACTGAGTTTCCGAACATCCTATGGACAGCTGCCTAAGACCACTAAGAAGCCAGACCCAAAATATGCGTAGGCAACTGCATACACCTTTTACCTATATTTTTTGAATAAAATTAAAGATTCAGTGGCACTCAGTCACTTCAACCATTCATCTTCATTTTACCCAAAAGTTAATTTAGGAAACAAATACAAGATTGGGAAAAGATCAGTGTAATATTTTTCCTGAACTTGTTTTGACTGAGACGTTTCAATCTGATTTTATATTCAAAAAAGTTTTTTCATGTCTGTATATTTCTCAATTTCTTTTTTTAAACTATTTAACATTTTAAAACATTCAAATTGTAAATAAATTGTTTCATTTTAAATTCATTTCATTTCATATCATATTAGGGGCTTCTTTGGGGAATAACAAAAATACTATGCCTAATCCAAAGTATTTTTAAATTTTTGATATTCCAAAAATTATTTCAGTTGATACAAAATTAACTTTTGTCCCCAATTTTTCAAAATTGCCCATGAAACAGAAATCTGTTATTCATCTCAGAGGAAGCACTTGAGTTCTAGGAGAATTCAATTCTTACCTGTTTTAAAAGCAAAACCACACAAATCCTCCAATTAAACCTTTACTTTCAACAAAAATGAAGCAATTTAATTCCCTTTATCATAATTTATTTCCCTTATTAGAASCAGTTTTATTTTAATGTTATGGTGTTTTATGCTATGAGTCATTCTGTAGATATTAAGATGGCTTTCTGTTGTGCCTTAACTTCACTAGCATCACAAACATACGTTAAAACGTATTTGCTGTGATTATATTTCAGCATATACAGATCAACATATATTTTGCTCTTAGGTATAGAATCCCTATTGTTCATGTAATTACTATGAAGAAATAATGCAAATGAGCCTGCTGGAGACAATTATTGGCCTTTCTTTTTAACTTTATAATGTTATAAACAAGAATTGACATTCTGCTCAGGGATGGACAGCAAACACCCGTTTTATTGAATGCTTTAAATACTTCAAATTAGCAAGGGCTAAACAGCTGTTGTTGGCATTCATCTAGTACATATTAATATATGTAAAATCACATCTTAGATTGTGCTTTAGAATCACATAGGTCAAGATACGTCTGATTAGTATATCTCAGCCAACAAAAGTATTGTTCTTCAGTGATAAAGGGTGTGATCATCTATATCTCAGTAGCTGCCAGTATATTTTGAGTAAGCAATCACAGCAAGGTAAGTTAAGACTGGAGTAAAATCCATTTTTATAATACCCACCAAGAGTACTTCTTAACTTGCATAGGATTTAGAAGGCCCTTTAAGATTATTCAGACTTTTTAGTAGTTTGTAACGCAAGTCATTGAACTATATTAGAGGATGATAAATACCCACATAATACTTTCTCCTAAACTAGTGTCCTCTCATTCCCAATGACAGAATTCCCCTTCAGTTACTTTTAAATCCACATAAAACATAAAGAAGTCTCACATGCGAAGACAATCCTTTTCCCTCAATAAACAATCTCCGCTAATCACATACCCATGCTGCTGTGGTGCAAAAGAAGATGGAGGTGCAAGGCACTGCAGATGTCTACCTCTGAAACGGACAGTCCCAATTAATTCCTGCCACTGGCACAACTGACAGTACTCCGACACAGAGAAGTGACAGGGTCATCCCACCRTGTCAAAGCCTCAGATGTTCAGTCAAACCCCCCTCTCCACGTTCTCTTTCTCCCCCKTTTTCTCCTAGCATGCTTTTCCTTTTCTTTACATTATTTGGGGTGTCGTGCATAAAGGAATATCTTGCTGCTTTGTCTAGTAGCCATCTAAAATTTTTATCACGTACTCAGCTGACTAAGACGTGCAAACTATCTGCACCAGCAGAAAAGATGACAGGGGCCATTCTAGATGAATGATCCCTCAGACAGGGTCACCACTGGTGCCCTTTGATTGAGCTATAAGGCCCTACAGGCTGTCTCTTGGACTTGGTCTTTTTCGCCTGCTCTGATCAGCACAGTCTGAGAATCCGTATATACTATAGGGGATCCAATTGCTTACTTTAGCAGGGATCAGGAAATAATATTTTCAAAACTTGCTCTCAACTTTTTTACGATATTGCTATGAGGAAGGCCAGTTTTTCATAAATAGCAAATATCAAATAGGAGCCTGATAGATTTGACCCAAGGCAAAAAGTCAACACGTAAGTGTGTCTGAAAGCTGATGGACTGGGTTTTGGGAAAGGAAGAGAGATGATTAGACCTGATCTCTCAGTTATTCAACATAGTCTCTTCCTAATCAWTTCTTCCTGCTTATTATACAGAGTCCCTAACTTGGCCAAAGGATTTTGGAATAAAAGTTTTGATGCTCAAACCCAATCATTCCTGTGCACAGTCCATCCTGTTAGTGCTCTAAATATATTTTGCTAGCAAATGAATCGGACTGAGTTTGCTCTGGCTTTTGGAAATCTCCAGTCTTTACTAGGCACATTGAAGCTGCAGGTAACAAAGCAAGTCACTCCCACCATCATATTAATGAAGTCCCACAYGTTTACTATATAAGCATTGTAGTAATCTCATGCCTTGGGGAGAAGAATAAATAACGAAAAAGGACCTCTGAGAAAAACAAAGTGACAAAAGGGGAACAAACAGTGAAATAGGGTGTTAAAGACATTTTATGAATTGTTTTAATCTGATTTCAGATGGTTATTTTGTTCACTGAAGAATAGTGAAAAGTAAAAGATTGATGAGAAGTGAATTGCTTTGTGCCCCTGGTAGCTTCACAAAATGGAGATAACAGTATTTAGATATCAAATGAATGTTGTTCAAGAGTCAAAAGAAAAATATTCMAGATCAAATACTTTGTTTCATTTTAAATTTCCTTGAGCACAAATATTTTGTGAAATTCCATGTTTGTTTTTCATTTCAGTTTGGAATGATTTCAGTAACCTCCTTCTTTAAAAATTAAATTAAAGGTTAAATGTAAATAGATATTAAAATGTTTTCTGCAAATGTCAGAATAAAAAGGTCTTAATTTTTGAGGTTGTTTCTTTCTGAAACAACCGGAATCAAAACATTTGTGAAACATTCCATTTTTCTTCCCTTCCAAAGGTACAATCAAAAAAGGATACCAGCTCTGCTCTGAATTCACTGTGATGCCCYGCTGAATTGCAAAATATCAAAAACTGAGATAAAACCAGAACAAAGCCCAAAGGAAAAAAAGCAGTTTTCAAATGTGCTACATTAGTAGGCTCTCCCATCACTTCAAATGCAGAAAATGTACTTAGGTATCTCATTATGTTATGCAGTAGCAATTTTTTGTCTATGCCTATACTGAACACAAATCCCATGTTAGAATTATTCCAACATTCTAAGAATTTTCATGAATGCCTTTATTGACAAAGTTGCTCTCTGATACCAAAATACCAACCAAAATTTAGCAATTTCTTTATTTTAAGTAAGGGGATGTGGGAAGAACTCAAAGTAAATTTATTCACATGGAAAGAAAAAGCATATTTTCAAAAAACAAAGTTAAGCTTCAAGAGCTTTGATGTGTTTCATTTTTCTTTCTGGCACTTCTTGTATTATAAAAATGGAATGGAATTTGTACTTGATGCATATCTAAACTTCTACAAGATCTGTAGTATATGAGTYTGAATTAGGTTAGCATTATTTTTGAAAGGCCAGGGAGTGCAACCATAGTTTGACTCTCTTCAGCCAAGCAACATCTGTGCTTTGAACTGACAGAAGCCTTTAAGTGTAACAGCTTAGATAAGCTGATAAAGATGAAATCAGCCACATCTGCAGTTACTTAGATCCAGTTCCATTCAGCCCTATGACACCACAAATCTCAGCTAGTCTTGCACAGTTTAAGATAGTATTATTGGGGGATAGTAAATAATAAGCTGGCATAGATAATTAGATATCAGCTAAAAARACACAAAAAAATAGAACAAGTATTTCTTTGTTCCCTCTCTTCCAGAATATATGTTGTTACAACCAGAATAAAATTATTATTGACTTAAAAATCCTGAACAATTTTACTGAGTTATTCATTAGAAATTTTATCTCTAGCATGGAAAGAGCTTTCTATTCCTAACATAAAATTAACCTGAACAGAAGAGCAATGTATTCCATACATTACCTCATTGTTACATTTATTTGTCTAAGGTAGTTTGGCTGTCTTGCAGGAATAAGAGCAACAGAGGCATTACCCTGTGCTAAATCCTCCCTATTGTAGCAACTTAACAGCAATACCAAATGTGAAGTCCTACAAATAATAGTTTATTATCCAGGAAAACATCTTTTGTTGTTTGAATGGTCAACACATTGGAAGGAAATGTCACTGGAATGACACACACTGGTCAGATACCTTCTTTTATGAAATGCTTTATGTGCACAATACCAGAAAATAAGCAGAATAGGAAGTACTACATCTGTGCCACCTGCAGAGTCCCAAATACCAGGGAAATCAGGACAGAAATGAATCTACAGCATTGTACTGGCCCATAGTGGCCAAATCAGTTGAGTAAATGTCTTTTAGCAATCTGGCTACCATAACATAGTTCAGCTTCATTTTACCTTCCTCGTAGACAAAAATGAAGAATATAAACTCCAAATGTAATTGGCCTTGCTGTGCCCTTACCAAAGTCAATGCTATTTTGCTGTGGCAACAGGTTTTGTGACAGCTTTTAATTAAAACTAATAAACAATGGGATTAAAATGGAAATTACAAAAAACATTCACGTAATTCCATGTTGCTTATTCTATGTGGCCACCAGAAGCACACAGGTGATTTAGTATTTCAAACTGATTTTGCAAACAGATCAGCTGTTAATGTAAAATTGTTAAGCAAATCATTTCAGCAGAAAGCCATATTGAGATACAGTTATGGGAAGAGGTCACATATGCAAAACTAGGCTTTGCCTAATTGATTTCCAATTATAAAATCAGAGGCTCTAGAGTTTGTGGTTAATAGTGCTTCCCTTTACCCTGRAAAAATAAACCTACGGCACACGCTCACACACAAATACAAATACACATAAAATGTGTCATTGTTTCAGTAAGCAAGTATGTGTCCTGGCACYGTTTATCTAAGAATGAATCAGACAATGCCTGACTGAAGGCCATCTATGGAATTAAGTCTACAATGTTTCACTGATGGCCAGCTGTGATACAGCAAATTGTTCCTTATAAGAAAGCTACAACAATGTCCGTTTGGGCTAAAAAAGTCCAAAGCAAACAAACAAAAGAATCAAAAAACCCATGGGCATATTCTACAAGGACTGAATAAATTTAAATCCAAATATTGCATAATTACCTAATTTTGTGTTTTCCTTTGTAAGGAGATAATAGTTAAGAATTTCATGTATTTAATTATTTCATTCTTAAGCACCAAGCATAGACTGCCAGGACATCTGAGTCTCTTGTCTCATTTCATCTTTGCATGAAATTGGACAATTCTCAGGATGAAAGAAAGCCAAATAGTACAGTTCTACTTATTAAGTGTTCTCAACATAAGGATGCTTTCTGAGAGAGTACATTATGTATCTTCATCATAGAATAAAGAGGCATGAAGGTGAATATGCTTTGTCTATAATAGAAACAAATTAGGAAATTCTGTAGTTAATATATGATGTGCAAAAGCATTTGATTCACAGGTCTACCATTCTATTTTATACATCAGCTATATTCAGTGTCTATGCATTGCATTTTAGAAACTGAAGATTTCTACTGAGTTTATAATTTTTACAGCTGATAAAATTATAGCATATTCATAAATATTGTGAATCTTTTTCTTGGTGAACTTTAGTTCTGTACTGTCTTATATGATTAATCAAATAATAAATTATTACTGCACATGACAAAAAGAGAAGAACTGCAGTCTATATAACTTGTCATTGCCATCACTATATTTACAAATGAATGCATCTAATGATTTGCTGGTAGAAATTTTATCCTGTAATAGTTGCTAGAACTTAGTCTTCATTATTTTTCCCCTTARAGCTGTAAAAAAAATTCGCAAGAAAATTACTTTTAAATAAAAAAAAATCTTCTGAATAAATTATTACTTTCAAGTCCTGGCCATGAGTTTCTGCTGCATTATTCCACTTGCATATCAATAAGAGGCAGCAGAGCTGAGACAACATTTGCTGAAGAAGCAGGTCTTCCCTTGCTCTACTCCAGCCCTGCTATCACCTATTCAAAGTCACACAAAGTAATCTGGAAAACAGTGCCATGAATTCAGTTGCACATATCTGAGTAACAGGTTTTTAATCATGTATTGCTAGTAGGCCAGCTTGCAAGCCAGCAGTCAAATTTTGTGGTGGCATCACCCGCAGATGTTTCACAGAAAGCGAGACACAGGGAGTTGTCAACCTACTGTGAATCAATTTATTCATTCTCACCATCTCTCCAGTCAATTTTATCCTTCAAGGTGCAAATTAGAAATACAGATGTATTCTCTGAAAAGCTTTCCAGATTCAGTTTTTTAAAAGCAAGTTGAGGGCCTGCTGGCTCTCATCCAGCATAGTATCAGTTTAACACTGGAGGAATACTTCCCCAGGGAGCCATATCCCAACTTTGAAGTGAACWTTACGAACTCATATTCATATCAGTAAGTATGTCTCCACAGACCTAAAGTCCTAAGACTCCATACCCACAGCTAAGTTCTTGCAAAACATCTTTCGATTTTCAGCCACTTCCACAGCAAGTGGAAAGTGTAAAGGTCCAGGTTTCAGCCCTTGTCTTGAACGACACACTTGGAATCATTAATCCTGAGGACCAGAATTTGAAGGACAGCAAATACCCAAAACTTCTGCAAGGGTGAGAAGGAAYGTTAGTAATTTTTAGTTATTTAGAACAGTGAAATATCTTGCACTAATCGAAGACACATTCCATCTGGGTTGACCTGGAATGGAAGGTCAATGAAAACTGGAATCTCAGTCAATGGACTTGAGCCATATCACTATTTATAAAGAAATTATAGGTCTGTGATGTGATACAGACCTACAGCAACAAAGGATGAATAATGGTACATTACATCTGTTGCATAGGCTCAAAGCATTTCTGGGTGGCAACTATCTTCTTGTCATTTGTTTGTATGTGCAGTGGGAGTTCCTGAACATTAGTCAACAGATAAATAAGATAACAACAACAGCCTATCAGGCTTTTTACTACCCTAATATTGAAATATTGTTTCTAACATTGCAGCATGATATTAATAATAGTAATATTAGTTTGACTAATGCAGAAGTAGATTGAATTTCCTTGCCTAATTATGCCTTACCTTGGCCTAACTGTAAATATAAAGAACTTGCAACTAACCCCAGTAGGATGAATTACTATTCTATGCTATTAGTTGTAACACTAGTTTCTTTTGACAGCATATTTCAAAGGATGGTCAGCAGAAACCTATGTAGGTAGGAAGAGGCAACGAAAATGTTTCATTCACAATATACTTGCTACCCCTTTTTATTTAGCTAAGACTGCTTGGGGCAATATATTTCATTTTAACTCAGAGATATTGATAAAAATGTTATTAATATGCATTGCTTCTTCTTTCTAAATCTTCCAAAAATTGAATCCAAAATAATAATAACCTGGATTCTAAAATATGATCATAGTTGAGAAGGTGTGTTTTTCTACTAGTCATAATGGCAGTTATCTCCTTATTTTCATATTCACCTATTATTATTAATAGGCAGATAATAATAATCCATAGCTGCATGAATGTAAGCATGAGAGAATCAATTTTAGTAAGGACACATAAAAAAAAATGTACAGAAGGTGTAGAGACAAGCCAGAGCTTCACAGAATTCAGAACTCATACAGCTCATACAGCTTCAAGTTTATATTACTATCATTGCCACTGAATTCTTGACATGATCTTGCAAATAGCCAGAGGATAGTGATTCAGATGGGCTGAGCATCAGCCAAATCCATCCACAGAAGAAAAACAATACATACATTTTTCATTTTGTTCATGGCACAAGAAAGAACGGTCTACTCTGACCATGACTCTTTTGAGAATACATAGAAAATGTGCTCTAAAGGCTTTGGGGTGGCTCTATGAATGACGGTTTCCTTTCAAGCTAGAGAGAGACTAGTAATGGACTTTTCTGTCTCTAGGGAAACTTTAAAAGCCTAAATAGAAATACAATATTATTTTGCAGATAGTATGAAATTGTTGCTATAACCCTAAATGCAAAAGCACAGATTATATTTAAGACATATTTTTAGAACAAAATAGTCAAAACATCAGTTTTGGGGGGGGTAAGTTTTTATCCAAATTAATACTACAGTTCATGAAGCTGGTTGACTTACTGCTAATGTGGTACTTTTCAGAGCTTTAAACACACTTTGCTGATTGTTTGCTCAAGACGTATGGTTTGAATGAGCTGGGCAGTGCACAGTACAGCTGGCAGACTGGATATCAAAATCTGGCAATAAGCCTTAGAATTATGCGTGACTAAGTATCATAACACCAAATTCAGGCAAATTTATCTCTACTGTACCAGCGCAAATTTGAAGATACTTCAGATTCTACTTCAGTACAAGCCATTGTTTCCAATTTTGTAGCAACTGGGTGTAGCTGACCTATGTTGTGGACAAACAGTCTTAAAAGGGCAAAATAATTTTACAGGGCAAAATAATTACAAAAAAGCTTTCATTAAATGATCTCAGTACTTTCAAAGATGGGCAAGTATCATTTTCTCCAGTGCATGGATTGGAAATTTTTGATAGGCACTGTTTAAATACAAATTTCATGAAAAGAAAGAATGGGAAGTCTTTGGCAGCTTGTCCTGTGTTTTCACTATTGCCTCCCATAATCAAAGTCAATGGGTTTCGCCACAGCTCTGAAATTCAGGAAGGTCTAACAAGACTCTCTAACAGTATCTGAATACAATTTTTGTATTAATTTAATAAATGAAGCATCATTTTTAGACTCTCAGCATAATAAACTCTCATTTGCACTGAGTAGATTCATAAATTCATGCTGTTAAAAATTGTTTTCATCAGAAATGGGCCAGTCTCCCATGGTGTCTATTCATATTCCAGTTTTGAACTGCAGGAGGGAGTTTGCCAAGTCACAAGTGCTCAGTTACTATTACAGTGTTTCCTTTATTGCCATTTGAAAAGTCAGTATAGATACTGAGAGTGACTGTCTCATCTCAGAGTACATACAACTGTTTATTTCTGAGTATATATTCCCAGTTTTTCAGTGAAGTGCATCACATTTTTATGCTACATGAGTTCAACRTAATGAAGTAAGATGAACTCTAAGAGAAAGAGAAGCAGCAAGTTCCCTGCTACAGACGTGCATGGCTAAGCAAAAGTACTTTATAATAAAATACGTGTTGTAATGCAAATGCTTCACCAAACTCAGATAGCGTTTCAAGAACAATAGATCTTTTCAAGCAAAATAAATAAAAYAGCACGTAGCCTCTATTCATCTCAAATACTATTCTCTTAGATTTAGAAAGAAACAAATTTTCAGAAATTCTTGTTCCCAACAGTACAAGTCCCATAAGCTTGTAAGGTCGGTTAGTATCTTAAACGATAACAATGACTAGCTGGACAATTTTGTTGAAAATACCTTTCAGTAAAAGACAAAAATTCATTTCTTTGAACTCTTCTTTTTTGTTGTTCCCACACCCTTTCTTACCACTGCCTAACCAGTTCTAACGATAATACTATTCAACATGAGATTAGCATAGATATACTAGGACAAATCAAAAGTAAATAGTAAAGAGAAAAATTTTTAAACATCTCTGAGACTTCAGATTCCTTATCAGCAAAAGGAACATAAAGATAGAGAAAAATAAGCAAAGATAAGAAAGAAGGGTGAATATTTTTACAGTAGAAATACTGCCATTAAGTTCATGAATCTTTTGAAGCTGACCCAGTGAATAATAGGATGCTCAGAAAGATACTCATTAACAGGAAAAAGACCCAAACACAATAAAAATGTCAAATATATTGAAGTGAAGTTTGAAGAAGTTCATTTTGGTAGGAGTGAAGCAGGATATAACTAGAAAAAGACATAGTACCGTTTCTGTATCAGCAAATGATACAATGTGTTTGTACAAGTTTGTAGAGACTCTCTTGAGAAAGATGGCATGGCATATGTTGTCACACACGTAAGTGAGCACTCCACACCTCTGACTTTACTGYTGTGGTATTTAGAGTGTTTGTACTCTAAGGTTGGGTTTTCATTACTTTTTAAATTCTATTTTTAAAACTGAATGTATTATCAAGCCCTAAGACTTGACAAGATGTACAAATACGCTCTCCCTCACCTGGAGGGCCTGATTTACAGGCATGCTTCAAAGCTTCACAAGAGCAAATGAAACACTCAACAATATTAAAAAGAACTCAACAGAAAATAGACTGGAGTGTGGTTTAAAGAACATGGAGAGGAAAGTAAGGAATGTTAGAGGTCATATCACCTATAAAGAAGAAGTGGCATCAGAGGATTAGAAAATTTTATTTCTCAAGCAGCTCTCAGGTCAATTATCTGCCAGGTCACTTTCAGGTCAATTATCCAGCATTAATATGGACACTAGCCCATGGTTTCTTAGAGTCACTAAGCGACTTGGATATCTAGCAGCAGTTTTAGACAACTAAATCTAAACTGTATCTCTAGCCCTGAAACAACTAAATGCTTTTTCCCAGGTTGCTGCAAAAGCTGACAGCCCTCTGTTTGCACATATTTCAGCCTTGCACCTCACTTAGATGTAAAAATATACAAACCTTCTCACAGAGGGCCTAATTTATAGAATAATAAAGCTAACTTTCACAGAACACAGAAAACGATGAAAACTTCCTCATCCCACATTTTATTCACATAGACTAGGAAGAGATTTGAAAATCTTCTCTCCACAAGATTAGAGAACTGAACAGTGGCTTGCACCCCCTCTTAATTCCCTTACCGTAGTTTATACCACTTCTCTTTATCCCCATTCTTTATTTTGTCTGATGATATATAAATTTTGTGCAAAGTGCAGAACTTCAAGAATAGACCCACCTCAGAATATCAAAGTCTCTTGAATGAAGGCTTCCTCTTCCAGAAGAGAAATACTGGCCTGAGCTATTAGTCTAATTTCGGAAAGAATCCATATGGACTGTGAATTAGAGAGAGTTCCTGTTTGGGAAGAAATTCCAGGCAGACACAAGTGATTTGAATTTGATCAGCCAGCAATTGAATTTAACAGATTATCAAAACTATTAAATTACCTCACCTCCATTGCTGTTTAAACTCAGGCTAAAAATATAACTTTTGTATTGAGACCTTTTTTAGGGCTTTTTACAGTGGTCTCTTTTTTTTTAATAATACTTGGACCAAATTTAAAAAAATCATATTGCTGAATATCCCATTTTTAACAATATTTTCACATTAAATCAAAAGAATGGTTAACAAACAGCTCACTAAGCAARTAATCTTATAACTCAAGTATTATAATTGTGAGAACTCAGTGGCTATTTTCATGGTATTGCAAAATAGGAAGAACTTGGCCTAACAACATAAAAAGCCTAATTCTGACCTCAGTTATCAGATGATAGCAATGGAATAATCTGGCCATCTGAAAATGGGATTAAAAATAATCCCCAAACTGGTCTTGGACAATGAACATATTCACCCTATGCAAYTCTTAATGACTAACGTAAGCCTAATATTACATTCACAGATGCAACTGATGTCAAGCCAAACTTTTAAACTGAAACAGAAAAAATAGTCTTATTCATTGTGAAAGATCTAGTGGCTCCTTTAAAATTAATATGGCGAAAATGGCAGCTACTTTGCTGGGTCCCACAACACCAGAGAACCCTTGTAATTTGTTTACAGCTGGAGACTCATATCCCTACCTTTTCTTTCTTTCTCTAAGTTCGGTATTCACAAGCGTCCTTGATACTAAAATGAGTGAAAATAGAAATGAGAAYGTTCAGCTCCACAAAAAAAATTGAGACTGGAAGGTTTCTTTGTGGGTCTAGCATATACTAGCCTTGAAAGTGTCCCTTTAACAGATATGCTTTGCCTAAAACCAGTCCTTAGTTTCCTATCTACAAGTCAGCATGGCTTTCATTGTCTCCCACTTCAACACAATTTATGTCAGAAGRCTTAGAATAAATTAACTGTTCTATAGTGTATTGCAACCAAGATGATTTTAAAAATTATGCTGATTTCTTTCTTTCCCTATACATTTCTTCTGCTCAACATAATAAGATAAAAACCTCTATCAAGATGTGGTTTTGAGCCTTAAGTGAAAAATATTGAAAAAATAATTATTTTAAAAGTCAGTAAGCTCCTGCTMTGAGCCAGTGTTTAAATAATATTAGACATATCTTTATCTGTATATATAAATATATACACACATGCACAGTCATACACGCATACACTCAGACATAAATATATTCCCCTGCAGTTCTGTATTAATCGAATAGAATACGCTGTAGAAGAAACACAGTAGTAATATCTCAAAGTAGCATTTCTGTTCAAGTTTCCTTCTACAAGCTTATTTGAGTTCTAACTGTGTCCTGAAATTCTCTCTTAATGCCTAGGTCTATTTGAAGATTAACTTTTGGTCCCATGGAGATACAGGAAAATGTGCCAACATTTGAGAGATTTGATTACCTGTATAAAATTATGCTTGCTCATTTTTCCTAAGCAAGGTACTCTTGGGTAAAGTTATATTAAAGAGGGAATAGAAATAGTGTGCATCTGAAGAAAATATTTTCCAATTATGGTTCATGAGATGCAGAAAATATTACTTGTGATAGAAGATTATGAATGAGATAATTACTGAAAGTGTAATGTACCTAAAGCTACAATAAAGGAAAGAGAAAAACATTAATAAGTGATTATTGACTGTTCTTCCTGCTCTTCATAACAAAAGGCCAGAACAGTATCAAGGACAAAGCTATGCACAATTTTGTGATACATCATATGTGTGATACATTATGTGCAAGAATACCTTTCCTACTTATATARCCTATCATTAATTTCTGTAAACAAAAGTGTATCAGCTTTTGTTTGACAGCCAAAAAACTTTATGCCTCTAAAAACAAGCTTAATAAGACATTTTTCCTATTAAAAGTCAATTGAAAAGAATAGAGATTTAGAAATACACTGGATAGACATTCCTTTATTTAAATTATTTCATTTCACACATTCCTAGTGAGCAGGGCTGCATTTCCAAAAGAACCCATACTAATGCCAGGTAGGTAAGGTACAGAACGAAAAAAAAACCCTTGACTTCTAGAAATTAAAGTATGTCTCATTATCACTTTTTGATTCTCCTATGAAAGAAATGATAACTCAATTATTTCTGAGAAGCCCTAGCAATGAATATTTAAGCTCCCACATACAATATAATACAGGCATAAGCAACGGGGAAGATTACCAAAAAAAGGATTTTACGTAGCTGCAGCTCTTTTCCTGCTACAAAGCAGAACTTGACATGCCATRCAAAATTATCTTTGGTGCATTTCTTTTGGAATTTCAACTCACAATACTGCTGCATCAAGTATGACATTACAGTCAGCACAGAAGAGGTTAATAGTATTCCTAAAAGAATGACAAAGGACATCAAAATTACAGAGGTCAATCTATATGGACAGAAAGCTGTGCGAGTGCTACGGTTTTCTTACCCTCCTATGCTCACTTTATTAAGGAAAGAACAGTTTCACTAATGAAACACATCCACTACTGATTATTGTCATTCTCTCTTTTTAACAGGAATCCTCCTAATATGCAGGCCAACTTGGGCATACACACAACATGTGTACATCAGTCTTCATCTCAGTATAGTCATCTTTGCTTCTTATCTCCCTGCCCTCGCAGACACTGTATAAACTGTATATAAGACTTTGCATTAACTGGATTGAGAAAGACAGACCTAGACCATAGTGACTTTCCTAACAGAATTTGAATTGAATTTGACCTATCACATCTGAAGCAACACAAAGTATTTGGAAGGCTGGACCCCCCAAAACTTTCATCATCTAAAAGGAGTATTATAAAGCAGAACCCTAAAGCACTTCAACAAAGCAGAAATTCAGGCTCCATAACATAACATAACATAACATAACATAACATAACATAACATATTACAGGGCATAATAAGGACAAGGAACTTAAAAGTTAAGTGGCAAAGAATAAATTAATTATTTATTAAATATTACTGCATTATTAGTTTCCCTGAGAATTCTCAAATGATCCTAAGAGATTTCTTCTGATAGTGGCTCATGGGGACATTAAATTATGTGTATTCCTGAAGATTATCATGGTTATTAATGCAGGAAGTTTACCAAGAAAAAGACTCCTAAGGTTGGTTACTTTGACCCACACCAGCCTAGATCCTACTGATGGAGGTTCTAAAAACCCCTAAATATAAAATGGACTATCAGAGGAATCAGTATTTGTATCCTTTCAGACAGCCAACCTGCCTTACTAAAGTGATATCAAAGCTTTCCTCTCACAAAGAAACTACCTTGGAAAATGAGCCTTAAGACAAGACGAATCCACATTCAGCCACTTTAGAGTGGGGAAAGTATCTCTCACGTTTTCCAGTTTTTCTGCAATTTGCAGAATTGACAAATTCTCTGATTCTGCATATGAGATGTCAGTTGGAGTAAATACTGACTCAATCACGGTCATTTTTTTCACTTTATAGTGAATTTAAATAACTCGTTCCAAGCACCATAGTAAACCTTTTGGATCAGGGCTGGAATTCCTGCCTGAGCAGCGGAGCAAATTTTTTTCTTTATTTTCTGTCAGACTTTGTCCCACAGAGAACTGTGTATTACAGGCTTTGTGCACAATGCATTTGATTGAGATAGAAACATTTACTCACAAAAAGCTCCAAATATTTCTTTAAGCATACTCAATTCCTAGCATTCCTCTTGCTTATCAGGAATTTGCAGTAAGTAGCTGCCGGTCTTCTGGAGGGGTAGAATTTAGATCAATCACAGAATGATTACTTAATAGGATGATCAGTGCAGTTGCCTTTTATGGAGAGCTAGAAGGCTAATTCTGCCTAACATTTTAGGGTTTCAGTCGTTTTTTTCTTTATTTTCAAGGTATGATAACTTCACAGTGACAGTAAACTTTATGTTCAATACATAAAAAGTGTACGTATATTYGCTATTATATTGCATTTGAATTTTAATAAATTGTATAGTACGCATCTCATATAAATGTGCCATGCACATGAAAATTAGTTACATGGTTTCTTAGACTTCCCAATAATATTAGGCCTTGACACACTGTGATACCAGTATTGGTAAGTGGGAGACAGCAGAGTCTCCTGAAAGTACTAGTTAGAGAATTACAAAGCTTAGGTTCTACCCACAGCTGTGCCATGGACTTGAGGCATGATYGCAGACATTTTGAATCACCCTCCTACACTTTCTGCATTTGTGTTTTCTTCCTCACTTGCAGCCTGCACATCCTACTTAGACAGTAACATCTCTGAGGCAGGCATTGTCTCCTACAAAACGTCTGTAGAACAAAAAAATTAGCTAGGGCTTCTGTTATACAAACAGCAGCATTAATAGCTTTCATATTTATTGTTACACTAGGTGTACCATTTCTCATATGCTGTAGTTCACTTTACAAAAATGTCCCCACAAGTGTTTTGGGGGTATGTACAATGTTTGTAAGAATTCATAAAACAAGAACAAAGTACGTGCTGAGACTCCCTAAAAAATCCCCCTGGCTTAAAGCTCAGTTCTATTTGTGCACCTTTTCCTGCCAACTGAAATCCTGGTATATGCTTTAAATGATTTAGGTAACATCTGTTTATTCATACGAAAACTCAATAAAAAGTAAGTTTAAGTCCTTGTATATTTAGATCAAAACCTGCTCTCRGTTCATCTAATCTTCTAGCAAATATGTGGGATATCCAATAAAATAATCAAGACAAATTAATTAGCAGAAATAAACTAATAAATTTGAAATATTGTGTTGGCATTGAGTCTTGTTTCAGATGATTTTGTATGAAGGAAGAAACACATTTTGCCTCTGGACATTGTATTTTCTTGTCCATATGACAAGACAACAATAGAAATTGCAAACTGTGCCAATGGTCTACATTAAATGCATCATACTGCATAATAATTAGAGAGCAGGTTGCCTACAAAACAGATGCTTTCAAAAAAAAGGAGAGAGGGCGAAAAGAGAATAGCAAATATGTTGGCAATTATATTTAGAAAACTTATTCTATAAAAATGTTAGATTTTCATCAAGCTCTTAGTTGAGAAATATCAGGTTCTGAGCACTTCGCATCATGCTCTAGCATATAGGATCAGCATGCCTTATGTTGTAGATTATCCCAAATTAATCCAAAAATAATTTTTCCCCATTCAGTTTAATACCTTGATTTCTTAGATTAAGTGTATAACATGTCACAGTTCTTAATGATGCTTGTAGCCTGACAATCTTAGAAAACAAGGTGATATAAACCGCTACGGTTTGGTTTAATTCCCCACCCCCTCCAGCCCTAGAAGGCTTCCCTAATCTTCAATGTATATCATTTGTGGATGCCCACCACCAGTACACTAAAATTTCTCCCTCCTCATTTGGTAACAATACTCCTATTCTATGTAAGTAGCTCTCTCAGCAATGGAAAAGMAAATTAAATCCAGAAACTATTATTTCGTCTAAACCAGCAGATGACCAGGGCACTCCGAATTGCTAAGAAATAATTTTTGCTGGTTCTACCTACAACTGGTCTCCTTGCCTCCAGTGATCCGCTCCGACTCAGTCTTTTATTTCACTACGTTCCCCCTCATTGAAGCAATCTAACAGCAATGCACAGCATATCAAGTTGAAATGCTCACTCTCAGCTTTGCTTCTATTCACCAGGGGCTGGGTGTGTAACAGAGTTATTGAGCTCAGATCCTGAAACAAGAAAAGGGACTTCTTATGTTGCTCCTAATGATTCCTCCGCTTAATTCAGGAATGGCATTGATAGTCTCCAGGGAGAGCTACACTTACTTTTTCTTAGCTGCTGGCATGACTGCTGTAAAATAAAGGCTTTGAAAGAAATTATAGAAGGGGAATCTTTACACTAGTAGAGAGTCCTCAGGAAAAAGTTATATATTACTCTATGTTACTACAGGTGTTCCTCAGGGGTCATAAAGAGGCTACTCAGATACATAAATACTTGCATAAAYAACTTTAGGAAAAGGGTCTATATTTATTTTCAGTGCCATGTGTCCCACATTGTTTTTAAATAATAGTTACCTTTAAACACTGTCTAAAATACTTATTGCAGTAAGTTATTTCTGTAATGAAGCTGACTGCTTCACATCCAAAGATTAACCTGCACAGCATCAGCATCCCTGGCTTTGTCAAAAAAATCCAAACCTCTCAGCTGTGAAGTCCTTGGGTCTGTTGCACACAAAAGGTATTCCCCCTCCTCTTTTTCTTCTCTCCCTTTACTAGAGAAAAATTTTGTTAACAGAACATCCAAGAAATAAAATCTATGCAAACTGTTTCCTGTTATTTTCACATACAGACTGATTTTTCTTGTGATTACTGTGAATGTGTATTTACTCCATCCAAAAATGCAGAATTGTGCAAGAGCTAAAAAGATGACCTTTCTCAAAAGTAATTCAGCGCAAGAGGTATCACCCCCTTCAGCTCCAGAGTTCTATCTGGAAGCCTGCACATACTAAAGGAATTAGTCCCAAAGTATTTCTCATTTTAATGCATAAATCATTTTTTAAGATCTTCATTGCATGCATCCTACGCTTGAGTCTCGGCAAACTGAGGAACATCATATCAGGACCTGATAACAATGCACACACCCTTTCACCTTACTGGTCTAAAACCTGTGTCCTGACACTTATGGGAGCTCACTACCATCTGATGGCTTCTCAGTGGCCTACAGAAAATGTTTGTCACATTCAGAAAGGACAGGCACTTTTAGCAAAGAAACGCACCATCACAATTGGCACCAGTTGGTAGCTACATTGACAAATGGAATTCAGGCACCCTGACAGCACCAGACGGGGTCCCTACTGGTAGAAACTGAAAACCATTTGCAAAATCAATGGTCGGAAGCCCAAACAAACTTCGTGCATCTGTAGATGATCACATGGAAGGCTCTACTTAATTTTTCATACTGTCACTTTGGTATTTTGCATGCATACTCGGAAAACATTTCAACTCATTGAGAGAAAAATAAAGTGTTTAGATCAACATATTGAGAAAAAGTACACAAACTTCTAATTCTTTATGAAGAAAAAGAATTCTCAATTTTATCTACTTTTTTTTCAGAAGAGTAGAAATCTGTGCGGCTTTAGAAAAATGTTACAAGGAAATCTAAGTGATGATAATGTTAAAGTAGCATCAAGAGATATAAATGCCTAAGCAGATACAGTGTAATCATATCCATTGTATATACCATACTTTTTTAAAAATTCTTCTATGTTATTCCATACTTATTGTTTATGCAATCTAAAATTTAAGATGCCAATCACATCTAAGAAGTGTTCCCGCTTTAGTAAAGAAAATACAGATGGCTCAGAAGGTGGCTGGTGTTTTGTGGCTTGAACCTTTCCTATGCAGGCTTCATAAGGAACTGACATTATAATGCATTACCTCAAGCATTTTCACATTAGTGGCCCAAACTAGTATGTGCCACATTCTTTGTCTACTGCTCTAATAGCATGAAGCAGAAATGGAGAAGGCAAGCACAAGCAATTCTCCTAGCTGATGAAATGGCTCTTTAAAGTTATCATTAGGCCAGTTGTGTTAGCTGATATGCAGGCTATATTGTAGCCCTGCTTAAATTATATCATGCCCCCAGACTGGAGATGGGGGATCATGAAAGTATTCAAACCTTCTCATTGATACTCCCAGAAACACACAGAAATGTGATTTGAGATTCTGAAGATAGGTATATTCTTGTTTATTAGCAGAATAAGCTATCAGTTAAATGATTTTTGCATTGTATTAAAAAATGTAAATGCTGTTGGCTCACTTTAATCAAACTGTTTGTACTTGTTTAAATTTGTTGCATTCCAGGAAAAAAACTTCTTTGAGCTTGTACCTAGTTAAAAAGAAACAAATGAAATTCATGCAGACTTGGGAATATTTATTTAAAAACACTACTTTTATCAACCCTATATAAAATGTTGTATACTGTACTTATTGGCTTTGCAGCGATACTTAATTACRAAGAGCTTTTTTCAGAGCTACTTATACTCCTGCTGACAAAGCAGGATTTAGACCATGAAAACAGGGACATTCTGTGAAGTACACAGTCACCTCTTCTCCATCAGAAGCATGCAAAAGGCAGGGGCAATTAGTAATTTCTGTTAAAAATACAGTAGAAAAATGAATGATACATTTCAGCTTCAGGGAGTTTATTAAACATAAGTAGGAAAAATAGTATATAATTACAGCTGCAAAACAAGAAGAAATCTAGGGTTCAGAAAGCAATGTTGTCTTTGCAATATTTCAAATCTTGAATATTTTATGGCACATTTAAATCATAGACAGTAAGAAGACAGAAGGAAAATAGAAGGAAAGCGTGTAACATGGAGTTCTCAGTTCTATAGTTTTATGTTTGAAAACTTTAACAATGCATGGACATAGGATGACATAACATCCTATGAAAATTAAGAAAAGGCTTTACTACACCTATATTTCACAATGATTCCTTCCATTTAGGGAAGCAGTACATAATTCATCCCTAAAGTAATGAGATCCTTAGAATTACATACAACTCTGTTTTTATCACTGAGTAGAACAATATTTTCAGGCAGCCATTATAATCACAAGCTCAATACAGGAATAAAGAAAACATGCGGAAAGTACTTGTTTAATGAAAACCTTGTTCACTTTGCATATATGTATCCCTCAGACTTCACAGAACTATTTGTAGATTTAAACCAATAAGAATTTACCATTTACTTGTTAAGAGATAAAATGTATGTTGGCAGTGAAATCAAAGACTGCATAAAGCATGTATTTTGCAGAACATACAGCTTGAAGCCATTTATAAGTGCTCTCTGCATTTGCAGGTTCAGTTTTTACAGTAGCACAGCCTGAAGCACCAAACTGTGAAAACATCATAGCTCTCTACTGCTCCTCCTATAGGAAAATTACTTGTCCTCTAGAGGCCTGATCCTAAGTCCCACATATCAAGGCAAAAATCCTTATCAGTCTCTAGGGCAGGAGTTGCCAAGCTCCCTGATCCCAGAAGCCGCCTACAAGAATTTGCATGTAAGAATCAAGATGCAAACCACGTAAGACAGAAGGAAAGAAGAAGAGCTCCATAGTCACAGATAAAAAATGACTACCTGGGACTGCAAGGCAGGAAAAAGTTGAACGGGCCACATTCCTTCTAAGGCTCAGTAACTCCCTCTGGTTTGTTTCCTTCCTCTCCCTGGATTTTCAGAGCAACTGCTCCAGGGCTAGCGCAGCCCTTCCACCAGTCACACGCCACAGACCYGGCACAGCCGCCCTGCGCAACCTGCTCATCAGGTGCATGAGACACATGGTCAGCCCATTTTACAGATATCTCATCACAGAGGATGTCACTGCAAAATATGACTTGGGGACTGGGAAGAGGTAACTTGAAAAAAGTGTGGGGAGGTTCTGGGAGAAGTGGAAGGGTACTCCAGGAGGAGTGATACCACAGAACAGCACCAATCTGAAGGACTGTTAGTGTTCTTTTGTGTCTGGGCTTAATTACTGATTCATTTAGTGGTCAGTCAGAGAATAAGAAAAATTGAAAAACTTTGTCATTTTCACACTCTTTTATGTTCTCTCTGTGCACTACATTTATAAATGACAACTTAACACATTAACTATCCCAGGTATTTACTTGGAAGTGTATATTAGACCGGGTCCTATCCCGTTTAACACATCAAGAATAGCACATTATAGGTTCCATAAAAAAGGAGTCCGATTATATGACCCAAAACTAGTTTCCTAATGTTTCTTAACTATATTGTCTATTTCATTGTGAATTCAGCTGCTGTCTCCAGTGAATGTACAGTGGCATTTGCTTCACCACAGATTTCATAGCACATCTGCCATGGTGCTGTAAACGCGTGCCGAGGAGACTAAGAACATGCAGCAGTGTATATCAAGTAAAAGTTCTATCTAACTAATCAAGTCCACAGGGACAGCGTGCAGTGTCACAAGACATATCACTCTACAGTTGAATGAGGTTGTCAGCCACTGGGAGGCCTGCAAACTGCTGACAGCAATATGCAGTATATGGGGTCTTCTAAAGTAGATACAGCAGCTCTGGAAGGTACATGCCTATTACTATGGATGAAGCAAAAAATAAAGAAAAATATAAAAGGATATTTGTAAATCTACATTTCTGCATTGTGAACAAAACTAGGCTCATTTAGTATGTCACATGAATATGAAAAAGGATACTTTGTAGGTTTCTAGAAAAGTGTATATATATATATTTCTACATGTACAGCTTAAAACACTATGGAATTTATTATAACATGAGCCAAAATACAATAAAAATATCATTATAGACAAAAAAGGAAAACAAGAATGTTTGTAGCATTTTATAGACAAACCTCATTTATCCTGAAATCATCCTGAGATAAGTATTCACACTTTTTTTTTGCAGGTGTGTGAACTCAGAGCTGCTTATTTTAATAGTTGAGCTTGTTCCTACTGAATCTAATGACAAAATTGACATTAAAAGTGCATCTTGTTCAAATTCATTGAAAGAAGTCCAAGATTAAAAGCAAAAGATTTTCTCCTGTCCTTTACTCAAGACACTGAAGAAAACCACTTTGCTTTATGAAAGAAGTCACATTAAATCCTCCTATTAGTCTCATCCCAGATTATTTCATTTGCTAGAAAGAATACACTGAGCATGCTGCTATTAATATATATTGGTGCAGAACAGAAGTGAGTAAGTGTCTTTGAAGACTGTGCATTGTACTGCAACACTTCTGAAGAAGGATTTTTACACCTAGAAGCTGTTTAGGCTGGTTAGCCTAAAAATATATATATATTACCTCTCCCTGCAAATCCTGCCCTGATAAAGTTTTTTCAGCATTTTGGAAACTTTGTTATGAGATCTTTCTAACAGAAATAATGTAAAGACTCTATATTCAGGCTTTTACTGTTAGAAAGTGATTGGTGTTCTGTTGGTACATATTTTAACTAATYTTATTTTTCAGTTTTATTTTGCTGATATACATTTTTGAATGCCATTAGAATCACATGCTGCTATTTAGTACCTTTCCACCTACTAACATGAAACATTATTTAAGTATCAATACTATCCTGAGCAAGTCTTTAGGGCTGAGTTTTCAGCGGGCTTTGAAGATATATTTGAAAATACACATCAGCTTCTGCTTTATTTTTTTGAGTGCAAAAACTTATTTTTGTATTTACTAACTAGAACACCTAATTACCTGTTTGTACTATCTATATGCTACTATGAGAAAAGTACCACTACCCTACAATACTGTAAAAACACAAAAACTGCAGCCAAAATCCATATAATTAGATTTGCTTTGAAGTCATTGAGCTGTCAAATATTGTATCTGTTTGGAAATTATACTTGTACTTTAAACATGTAAAAAGAACGTAGGAATCACACTGCCTATATAATGACACAAAAGCACATCTGTGCCCAGAAAATGCAGCAAATCAAGTGGCATACGTGGCGTACATATCATTCTCTCCACAATATTAAGCCTCTCTACAGTAACTTGCTGTAACATATTTTACAGAGTGCCATTCATTCAAAGTATGGCAGGAAAAAAAAAAAGATTCAGGATAAGTCATATGTCATATGGCAGAAAAATATTTAATAAAGTCACAGAATGAAGGAGATACCCCAGCTGTGCAAAAGCCATTGGCAGGAGGCAAAATGGAAAGGTTGGAGGAAGAATTCAAGTAGAAAAGAGATGAGGAGGAACTAGGTAAGAAATAGTGCAAATCTACTGTGAGTTCCAAAAAGGAAGTTATTTTTAAATTGCAATGGATAAGAAACCAATGAGGATGACAGAGAACAAAAATGTCATAGCCCAGCTTTGCGAAGAAGGAGAGCATTTTCCTTGTGACATTCTGCACACCTTGAAGTTTTGAGAGTAAGAATTGCCAAGAACCATAAAAGAGGGAGTTGCTGCTTTAAAGTCAGGAAGGATTAAGAGCAGCTCTGAAAGATGTGGAGCACCTCTATTCCCGATGACTACAGCAGAGTTTGAAAGTGCCCATAGTACTCAGGAACCTCAGGAAAGGAAAATAAGTCAGAAATAAGGATGATTTTCTGGGGATAGTGATAAACACAGACAAAAATTACAAGACTACTTTAAGCCTGAGTTCAGGAATAAACCAAAGATTTCTCTCTGTGGGAGCAAATTTCATTTTTTGCTCTTTTCCACCTATATCATACAGTGTTTTAATTATGCAGCAGTCTCAATGAATAGATTGTCACAGCATTTTAGAGTAGCTAATTCTGTTCAAAATGTCAGCAGTAGATGGGATAATGTCTTTATTGATTTGGCTTATGATTTGATTTGGCTAATGATTTGAAGAATTCAGAATATTAGACCCACAAACAAATGTATATTGCAGAAATATTAAGACTTGAATTCACTCAAAAAACCAAAGCACTACAAAGTACCAACTACAAGGTCCCCAGCCAACAGCAGCTCAAAATCATTTTAAAGATTTGACCAAAACATGCTGAAAATAGCAGGTTGGAGAAAATATTTTAAGATCTGAAATAAGCTTGTTGCTATCCCTCTGAAATCGAGATATGTTACTGACCACATAAAAAAAAATGTAAACAGATATATAATACCTGAAATAAATGGAAATTAACATAGCTCYCAAAAGTCACTGGATCCAAAACTCATTATACTATCTGATCCTGAAGACTGGAAAGTGGTTAAATTAAGGAAAAATTAGGAAAGAATTTGGGGAAAAATTTTTATATATACATCTATTAAAATGATCAAAAAGTAAGAAGTAAATTTTATCTGTATTCTCTTCGATAATAGGTATAGCCATTGCCACTCCTGCCATTATACTATATACTATTCATTTACCCAGAGAATTTCCAAAGTTATCATGAGATGAAATGACATCCATGATGTCTGTTCTCAATTTTTTACAATTTTAATAGCTAAGAAATACAACAATAACACACTTGATTATTCAAAGGGAACTGAACTCTAATGATGAATGTGCATTGTATTTCTGACTACTCACTTTAGGTCAAACACACATTTAGGAGCAGTTACTTCTGTACTAGGCAGGTTTCCTGATGAATACAGACGACACATGATCTCTTTTTAAAGAAAGTACAAGTCTGATTCACTGGTTCAGGGTAATACAGAGCTACAAAATAAGCTAATGCCTGGCAAGAATCAAAGGAGTAAGGCAAAAGACAAGCTAGAACACATGTAAAAACATGATAATTTTCCCTGTGCTCTTTTTGTCTTCTTAACTTTGAAAGTAGACTACAAAATGCTGTGGCAATAATGTTATTTATATGCATATATATCAGGACCTCCCTAAAAATGTACAGACCAGCAACTTGAAATTTGCTGTAAATGCACCACACTTTCCTTTAATGCATTTTTATTTATTTATTTATTTATACAAATTCTTGGAGCATAAAAAACTTATGTGTAATCAGGCTGGAGACAGAAAATGACCTATAAGTGTAACAACCTTTTTGAACGAATATAAACAGGAACATTTTACAAAAGCTGCTTTGGTGAAGAGTCTTCAGCTGACAAAGTGTGGTGACTAATGACATTAAAATATGGATGTGTACATGCTTCTATAATTTTGTTGTAAAAATGAAATATGGGTAATTTAGACAGATTATCTCATTTCCTGAAGTCCCCAGCCTTTCCAATAGTTTTCTACTGTAGTTAACCAGAAAATCAAATCCTTAGAATGATGTCTATTTAAAGCACAAATTTATGGGCATTAGAGAGGAACTTCAGAATAACACAGCATCTCAAATCTGAACATCTTAGAAGAATCCAAATGACTGAAGACCTTCACATGCTATATATTTGCATATTCAAAGAAAAAACAAATCTCGCCTTACCCGGCCAACTAGTATTGGTTCAGGTCCAGAAAATTCTTCTAATACAAACATTTGATTCCAAACCCAGCCTCTCTTGGAACGGTTCAAAACTCTCTGTTCTTCAGYTAGCCTCTTTAGTTCTGTACTGGATCCACTTGGTAGTATTTGAGATTGATTCATCGGAGCCATGTAAATGGAAGGAAGCAGAGTAATCCATAATATTATTAATGGAGTCCATGTATCCATAAGCATTTCCGTTAGTCTTTCTGGCATTGTACCACAAGCTTCGCAAATCACCACAGAAATGAAATTATTATTTTGCTTTCCTCCAGACTGTAGCAATCCAATTCATCATGCAGTACAGAACATTTACTTACAGCTCCTCCACGTGTTTACAGCACAGTCAACATAAAAATAGCTTMGATTATAAAAACATGATCCATTGAGTTTTCCAGTCATTAAAGATTCCTGGTGAGGTGAAAAAAAAAGGTCACATTAGTGAGTAAAGAGCTTGGAAAAGTGTGCTGAAAGATCTTATTTACTTTTACATCATAAACAAGCCACACCATTAAGTTTTATATTTGTATTACATAATCTTAGTGTATATTATTTGGGTTTAAAAACAAAAATTAAGCGATTCTGTGAATTCCTTCAAGGCCTGCAATAGTGAGAAGCAGGGAGGATCCAGATAAATGATTATGCATTCTCCAGGAAAAGATTTTATTTGTAGTTTGTCCTGGGGCCTGATGAAGCTCTTGGCCCTCTTGCTAGCCTATACTTTCTATGCCAGTCAACTACAAACGCTTAGCATATCAAATATGAAAAGTCAAATAAAATAATGTTCTTGCATATAGACATACCCTCTTTTCCTCCATAAGAAAGAAAGATTTACTCCTAGTAAATTTATAAAGCTCCAGTAGTTCTTCCTTGCATCAGCAATCATCTAGCTGCAGCAGCACAGAGCTCAGCAAAACCTTCAAAACCCACCAGAAGAGCAGGGCTGGTAGGTCCTCCCTGAAATCCACAATCCCCTACCAGACCACTACCAGAACCTGGATAAGCTCCCTTATGTACATCTGCGCTACAAAACTCCCAGTATCTCTCTCCCACTTTCAGAGAAAACACACAGTCAGATTTTATTTCAACAACGTTTTCCTTGGTGGACATTTTAGGAGCATTTTGTCTTCCTTTCTCCACCCACCCTTTCATGCATTAGATTCACATCAAGTTTCATCTCAGCATAAATATTCTCTGAAAGGGACAAGTTAATATAGTAAGGCTTGCTAATGCCACAGTGATTGGCAAAACCTGAAATGCAGCTATAGATTACTTAAAAAGATAAATGGGACATAACTCAAGGAGGAGGGCTACATTACAGCTACTCTAATGAGACTGGAGTTTTGTAAAAAGATTCCTGATACATTTTCATTGACTGATTCACATCCAAACAATCTCATGAGAAACCACTGTATAGAAGATAGGTAGAACTGCCTACCCACAGATTACAGTATATCTTAGGCTTTTTTTTTTTTAAATGAGTTTCTAGCATTGCAGGAAAATCTTGTTGTTCACCTCTTTTTTAAGTTTCAGACACAATCACAGACGAAAATATTTGAAAACGTGAATAAGATCAGTAAGTCAGCTGCTTCTTTTAAAAGCAAACAATGTAAAAAAAGACAATTCTTTTTAAACTTCAGTAATTGTCAAAGCAGCTGTGAAATCTGTTGCATTAAAATCTGAAACTGAGAGAAACTTGTCTTGTTTTAAAAGGGGAAAAGAGCTGTTACCAAACTAAAACTCAGTATCTCAGGTAGCATGGAAGAACAGTAAGCTAATAGGGCAGTGCTTTGACAATGCATTAAGAATGAAGTGAATACCCATTACAGAACTAACTGTGTGGCTTGGAAATGCCGCTTAGGTCCCATTGCTGAGTGAGAGAGAGAGAGAAAGAAATCAGAGAATAAAATGTGGTCTTGCAATGAGATTTTGGGAGAAATGTGAGGGAAGTGAGAGAGGTCTTTGGTCTCTCACCATTCTCTCAATCCTAGAGAAGAGAAAAGGACCAAGAGGAAACCATCAAATTACTCTATGGGAAGGGTCTGTCAAGTCACTCTCTGCAAATCCTCTTTGGTCCAGTGAGGAAATTACAGGGAAGCTACTGCTGACATTTTCTGGCAAGTGTTAAAAAGCTAGATTTCCCAGGGCATGTGTGGAAGTAGAAGGTATCAAGAGAGAGAAGCAGTCAAACTTTAAATGAAAGCAATAAACTGTTTGTATGGGATCAGTGTATATATGCATATGGATTTTGTGTGTGTGCACGTGTCTGTCTGTCTGTGAATAGATTTTTCTGATTCCCTAAATGGAAGAAAAAGCAAAACACAGCAGAAATAGAACCACTGTAAAACAGAAAAACAGTTACTATCTCCACTCAGTACTGAGAATGATATTCAAAATGGGGGCATAAACAGAGTTTTCAGCATTTATATCCAAAGTGATTTTGGACCCCAATGGAGGCCCAAACACTGACCAGTGAGTTACACCTTTGTCCAGAAAAAGTCTTAAAATGATTCCAAGTAGGCTGTGACTGATTTTCTTACTCTTTGAACTCAGATTGGTACAGTTTTTGTTACTTGCAGGACCAAATGATAATAATAAAGCAAAACACTTTTCATATTCAAAAGGCTTTTTGAAAACAACTCCTAATTAATCTACGCAGACTCTCTTCCAAAAGAGATAAAACAAATGAGATAAAACACTATGATGCTCACAGAAACATTTTTGTTTGAAGTAAGAACAGGATATTTGTTTTTCAGACTGCCCCTCTGAATCCTTGGCAAGCATTAAGTTCATTTCAGCGTATCCCTCCCCAGTTCCTCCCCCAAACTTCCTACCCATTACTCTTTGCTTACTGCAATCAAATTTAGTTCCTATCCACTACCACTAATGTATCATGATTCACACTGATTGGACCATCCTCATAGTAGCTCTCTATTTGCAATACATTCAGGCAAACAAAAGCCAAAAGCACACAAAAAATAATATTAACGCACAAACCACAAGTCATTAAACCTTGCTCAATGAAATAATCCAGCAAATCTGACAGTTATGCAAGGACCGTGAACATAAATGTGCAAGAGATTCTCTAGTACCAATAGAAAAGTGATACAAGTGTTAGGCAATGCAGAGTAAAGAAAAAAATCTGACTGGGCTTTTACATGTATCAATGTGCTTCAGAGGAATATGATCAGTGAATAATATTAGAGCTGGATAAGTATTTCTACAGTTAAAAACAGACTGCTGGAGCTTTTTGAGATATATTTGAGAAAGTATCTCATTTGGGATTCACTGCTCTATCAGTGAATGCTGGCATTTATTTTGTGCAATGCATGGAGTTTGTGCTGTTCCAAGGTCTTTTACCAAATGTATAAATGAATTTTCTTCCCCATTCCTGCGTTCAAAACACCATGTATGTGACTGGGAACCAAAAGATAGCATCGTAAAATGCTTGAACCTGCAATTTTCATATTGACTAATATGAAAATCAATAAATTCCTGCTAGTCAAATTATAATCCTCTGGATTAAGTGTCCAGGAGCAACTGATACAGTTCCTGAATAAAGCTACTATAACTGTGCTAAAATAGCCATGTGTAAAGTGACATCTGGCAGTCAAGAAAGACTAGCAGGTGAGGCATAGTACATTTTCCTTTCTTATATTATGCAAGGGCCTAAGTGGGTGGTGAACATGGAATGACAGAAAAATTATTCCAGTAAAGTCAGAACTGCCTTTTGCTAAGCAACCAGAAGAGGATCAGCACATGGCCCTTAAAGACTGTATTTCCATCTTTCACAAGGATTTGGTTGTGTTGATAAAAGCATAATTTTGACTTTGAATTTTCAGGCGTTCAAATGTCTCTGGGTTGTTTTCTTTAACAAAACTGCACTGTTCTTCTAAGTGATTTCCCCATATAGCGTTTGATGTATATGACTATACATACAGCTCTAACCTAGCAAAGCCTTTCCTCAAGCACAGGTTTACAAAACAGCCTTCGTTCTCTATTTAACCCTGAGCAGGGAAAGTAATATTTGAAATATGAAGACTTTTTCCRTGTAACAAATAAATTAAAGAAAAAGTGACACTGCTGCAGATAGCAGAGGTTTAGATAATTATGTTTCAAAAACATAAGGTTGTATTTGTAAATTTGGTTCTCCATACATAACCCACAGAGAAGTACAGATAAACCTAAGCAGTCCTTTTTCCACTTACTGTATGCGCTGATACACTTTTGGACAGATATTAGTCTATTACTGTAACAGAAGAATGCATCTTGGAGTACCACTCATGGACTTCATTGCCTAGTGTTAGACAGGTTTTGTACAAGTACAAATCAAAAAGTGATTACAATGAAGTAGAAGTTTATGACCTAACACATATAACACATAACAAATAATGCTCTAACATACCAACTTCAGAAATTAATATAAGACACATTGCAACTTCTTTTGGAACCAAAATCTACGTAGGTTACTTGTACAAGTTGACTCTGCTTTGGGCAGGCAGTTAAGTATGCCAGCAGTTAGTTACAATAGGTATACTAAATGATGACAGTAGTTCTCATTTTGCATAACATGTTGTTGATAGCTTTATGGTGGCTAGCATATCTGAAATAATTAATTTCATTACAATTATTTTAGAATAATCTTGTAGCTTTAAAGATGGACACTGGAATGCAGTAGATTTCTTATAAGGATTAATAAAATGTATAAAAGTAGTTTAATATATAAACTGCTTACTGAAAAGAAGCAAAGTAAGATCATAAAAAGCTCTAAAAATCAATTTATTTTTAGATTTCAAACCACAGAATATCTATCTGGTGAAGTAAACTACTTTATTACAGTGCTAGTGCATTGATTTACACCATGATCTCAGTTTAAGAGATTTTATAGCCAGTCTAGTGTTTCTTCACATAAGCAACATACAGAGGGTTCTCTTAAGATTTTGAAGGCAACTAATTCTTTATTTCATTTTGCATTTACCTAATCATTCATAGTGATTACAATCAATAGCTAAGCTCTTCTGGCCTCACCGTTTCATTGGGGTCATTTTAACAGTTCCTAGACAACTGTTGTTAATTATGTTAAAAAAAAMCCCAAAATCTTGAAATATTGATTTACTTAAATAAATTCCATTAGAGATGCCAGACCAAAGTTAGAGATCCCTGTCTAAAACGGGTTTTTGCACCATTTTTGGACATTAACCGCATTCAGAAGACTGATTTCAAACTGCAACAATACGATGAGGTAAATGTGATATAAGGGCAATGGAGTTGAAAATGGACATGAATGGAGTTGAAAATTAACACATTAACATTAATTAACATTAAAAATCTTTCAGATCTTTTTGTTCATAATCTCTCCCTTTGGCATGYTGATTCATTATAAGCAAATACACCTTATAA
Source organism: Apteryx rowi (assembly GCF_003343035.1). Taxonomy (NCBI): domain Eukaryota; kingdom Metazoa; phylum Chordata; class Aves; order Apterygiformes; family Apterygidae; genus Apteryx; species Apteryx rowi. The sequence goes on along the minus strand of NW_020447196.1, from coordinate 7,499,315 downwards.
CACAAGCAGCCTAGAATAACTGATGAAAGGTGTTTATTTACCAATCAACTAGAGAGTTCCAACTAGCACTGTACATCATGAGGAAGATAGCCTTCGCATTTTGCATGCTTTGGAGCCTTGAAATTCCATCAGACCCACATGGGCTTTTGTATCCAGAAGAATGAATTTTATTTAATTTCTGCCAGAAATAAAGATCTTTACTCCTACAAAGCAGTTAGAGCTGTGGGTAATGGTTTTCATATAGGTTAGGAGAATACAACAAGAAGCTTAATCAGGTGCCCTTGACAAAAATTTATATCCTCTGACCTCCTTCATTTAAGATGTACCAAGCAACACTTGGTTTTCTCTTTACATTATCACAGGTTTCCCACAGCTCATGATCAGGTATTAGATTTCCCCTGTCTATAGGGCTACAAACCTGGGATTCATTTTTGTGGCCTATATAGCTATTTTGTACCTCTTAGTGTTTCCTTTGTTAACATCTGAGTATATTCTTCGTTATTGTTCACATTAGGTTTTTTTTTTCTTCTTCTTCTTCTTAGCATTTCTCTCCTTCCTGCTTTTTTTCCCCCCACAGTAGCCAGAATATCATTCTTGTTTTTTTGGCTTCACACTGCTCTTCTTGTTCTTTAAGCTCAATTTCTCTTTAGGTTTACTTTTACCACTGCAGGTATTGGCTGCACTACCACTTAAGCTTCCTAGTCCCATTTCTCAAGGATTCAGACAGGGTCCTTTTCCATCAATAGCAGCGACATGATGCAAAGCCTTCCCACCGTGGGAAGCACAATTATCTTTCCTTCATTGATCCTCTTTTGGCAGCACAGTAAAGCCTTAAGTTTTCAACAGTAAAAACATCAGGCCTTAGCACTCCAATCTTACTTGTAGGAATAATTCTTATTCACAAGAGAACTGCAATAAGAATTTTAATTTGCTATTAAAGCAAAACAAAAGCAAAAGTCTATCAGAATAGAACTATCAAGACACCATAACTAACAAATAATCATGTCATCTTCACCCCCCTAACTTTCATACATACTCATTCTGTTTCCAGCATGTATTCATTACGTTGTAACTGTACTTGATTTGGATAAAGCTACATCAGCATGTTTCTGCTGTAAAGGAATGAGTACTTCTTGCCATAAATAATAATGATTATTTTTCAGTGGATTACTCATGTGTGTAAAAACTACCCTCATATGCAAAAATTAAAAAAAAAAACAAAACAATTCTCCATCTTACTGTGAGATGAATAAGGGCTGAGGCTGCAATCAGATGTACTATTATGGCAGTAGTTAAGATCGTGTTTACAGTGCCCACTGCTAACTCATCGCATGCCCTGGCTAGACTTTACTGCCTCTCTTATCTACCAGCGTAACTGTATGTGTAGTCACTCCCTAACCCAGTTCTGTCAAAATGATCTCGTTAACTTAAACTCTTTTAATAGTAAGGTGTTTTTTAAACCAAATCATTTTGACAGAGCTGGGTTAGGCCACTGCTCATGTTAATCTTCCATCAACAACAAATTTAATTTAAGAGGTTCTTGCTCCCACCCCCAACATCCCAGCTGCATGTTTCCAGTCATTCTTCTCCCTTCCCAATTCCTTTCTTCACTACTGTTTACTATCTCTCTCAGTTGTGTTATTTGTGAGGCAGCATTGTGAGCCAGACCAGTGAAATGTGGTGGCTTAAATTACAGAAAAAAAAAAACAATTTCAAGAAGTCTTTTTCTTTAATTTTTTTAGCAAAGTTCATTTCACTGATCCAGTTTATATGACGGCCACACAAGCAGTTGCATCAGCACAACTGAAGAGCCCATAAACTAGAGGGCAGAGACAGAAAGTTTTGAAAACAGCTGTGCTGCCAAAGAACATATGAAGTTTGGCTATCTACTTTAGAGAGCAGCCACACAAACAGTTGAATCAAGAAAACTGAGTGGAGACTAGCTTCTGGAAAAGAAGAGGAAGCAAGCAATTAGGAACAGAGAAACTACTTAATAAAACTCTGATGGAATCCTAACACATAACCACAGCTCTCTGATGCAGCTATGTTCATTGATGCTGGGAGATTTTAGGGATGGAAGCATCTCCCACTGGCTCAGCTGCAGCCAAGCTGCAGTCAGACATGGTTTTTTGAGCATGTTCTCAGTCAGAAAGGGAACACTTAATGATCCTGACCATGAGCAGCGCATACCACAGCACAGTGGAAAGGGGTTGAAAATGGCAATGAGCCAGCAAGCCAGATTCTGGGCCATGCACCTTTTAGTCATGGCCTCAAATCATAATTATACTTTGTAGCTGCTCTAAATTCCACTGGCTAACAGTGATTTTAAGGGACTGTTATGTCACCTGGAGTTACCCTAACACAGAAAAGCATTATCCACACAGCCTTTCCTTTGGCTAAGCACCTAAAACTTCAAAGGAAGGAAAACAAGATAGGAAATGTTACATTAACTCTGTGCTATTGCAGCAGGGCGACATATACTTGAGGGATATTTGGTGTTATCAGAAACGTGCACAGGAGAATCCTGCCAATAGAAGTGAAAATCAATTGTCCAAGTTTATTGTTATATATTGTGCATGGCCATTTGCTTATGATTGCTTGGAGAATCAAAGGCACTTATCTAAAGAAAAAGAATACTTGTTTCAGCAACAAAGGCAACAGAAGCTGCCTCTTATTTATTTATTTATTTTTTTGTCTTAGGTGTTCTGTCCTAACAGCAATTCAACAAGCAAAGATATGGCACCTTAATTTTTAAGCTTAGTCATGCATTGCAGCTCTTTATAGTTAAAGACTATAGTTAAAGAACAGTTCTTTAGGTTATTATGTGCATTCTTGTGCTTGTGTAAAATGCTAAGGGGGTGTTTTAAGCACAGTGTTCATCTGTCATTGCATCTGACACACAACAATTGGAATTCTTACATTTATGTCCAGGTAATACAGACATGTAGATATACACGTGCACGTACAGAACTGCAGTAGTTTCTTCAGTATACAGACCTTTACTGTTGAATGGGAGATTTATTCAGCCATCTCTAAGATTATTATTAGCAAAAGTGGGTTACTTCAGTTTTGGGGTACATTTTAGACACAGAAGTGAAGGAAGGGTTAGAAAAGCTTTTTTCAGATACAAATTACTCTTCCTCAGTTTCCTTACTCTTCTCCCTTACTTACAAAACACTATGACTGGTGTTCTGAAGTAGAGATGAGGCTGCTACAGGAAACAGGTCATTTCACAACTTGAATAATGCTTTCGGATAAAGAGAAAATGATATGCATATCACATTTAAGTACATTTTCTTTAATCAAATAATAATATTGTAATAAGTTGTCCATTATTCTTTATTTGATTGCTTAATATGATACTCTATCTACAAAGTCTATTTTATGTTAGTGACTATCTAAAACTTGTTTATACTTTTCTGTCAAACAGTTACTTTTAGGAAATCCTGTGKTTTTTTTTTAATAAGAGAGTATCACAGCCTTGTGATGTCATGGTTAGTGACTAACTTATATTTGTATAAGTGTATAAGAAAATATAGAGAATTTATTATTGGGGATATTCGGGGATATTTTTATTATGTTTTGATAGTAAAATCAACGTGAGCAAGCTTTAAAGCTGCCAGGGCTCTGATACTTGGTATCACTCGGTATATAAAGGTATCACTCTTTGCAGAAATGCTCATTACTTCGCAGGACCAGAGTTTATTAAAAAAACAAAACTAAAACCAATTGCATTGCTCTAAGCACTTCCAGATAGTTTGCATTGAAGTAATATGACTTGTTTCATTGCATTTCCTCTCCAATGAAATAAGTATTTATAATACTTAGTTTTCTTATGACAGCTGATACCAAAAAATARGCATTAAAATGACAATATAACTATTATAGATCTAATGTAGAGCAAAAGATACCTACAATCTTCTCTTTCAAACTGTCGTACTTAAGAAAAAAGAAAAAGGTTTGGTTTGGGGTGTTTGGGAGTCAGATACCCCATTGATCTGTGTCAGAATGTCGGTTCACTTCACGTTGTCTTGCTGAGAAGCTCATGATTCTAGCTCAAAAGGGAGAGGGAAGAAAGTCAAAATCAGTTTGAACAACCAAGGTGGTCCAAAGACTTAAATATGACAAAAACAGTCAGATCTGCATTGTTTTCATTCTACAGTAAGAGGAAGAAATGAACTGAAGTCATTTTTATTCTCTACAGTCCACTGATTAAAGCGATTTTCCTTTGACTAAAATAGAACTGCATTACCTACAGATTTAATAGCTTCAGCTCATGCCAATCTCATCCCTCAAACCAATGCTCATTTTTATGAGGGTGTATTACATAATTTGAAGACCTATATCACTTTTAAAGGAGAGAGAAAAAAGCAAGTTGTGCACAACATGAAGAGAGCTCACAAAAAGGCAAACAGATTGGCCTGTGACTGAGAATTAGGTGTTAACCATGCTCTGCCTAGGGCATCGTTTATCATGAGAGTTTCAGCATCTGGGATGTGCTTATCCTGTACTTGCTGAAAAATGTTTAAATATTAATGGAGGACATAAATATCTTGCTTTCTGGGCTTCTTTCTCAGTCTTTTTTTGATATACAACAGAGCTTTCTTTTTCATTGTTTTTTTTTTTTAAGAATGTCAGATATCCTTTACATAATCAAGCAAAATACAGTAATTAAGGAAAAGCCCACAAACTTCCTGACATGCAATCTGATTAAACTAAAAATGTAGTCATGACTGATCATAAATTAGTGAAAGCAGTATAAATTTTCCAGCCATACACATAAATGTGCATGTAGATAAGAACATCTTACAAAGGAAAAAAAGTGAACATAACTGGACTTTTCTAACTTCATACACTAGTGCTGCAGTAAGCCTACTCAAGTTTTTGATGAACTATATGAAATTGGAAAAGAAGATTTCTAATTTTGCATCACTGAAGTTAATAGCAGTTTTGTCATCAAATTTAATGAGTTGTTTGAAAAGAACTGGGGTCCTGCAACATGTCATGAAACTTATTTCTTTTGCAGTTGCCAAGCGCTTTTTTTTATCCGACTTTCAGAAAAGCACAAAAACCAAAGACCACAAACTGCAATATAGAATTCAATCTAAATTTCAAAGACATGAAAAATTAAGTTCTGACGATCTTGTTATTTAAAAGGCAAGAATAGCTGCTATATTCAATCCATAAGAGAGATCCATGTATGAAATGTTGCTCATTTGCAAAACCCAACTAACAAATAGCACTACCTCTGAATTAATATATGTATAATGTGTGTGTGTGTGTGTGTGTATATACATATATATATATGGTTTTGATAGTATAGTGATTTTTATAAATATGATTAAATTAACCAGTGACTGCAAAGGAAATGGACTTAAATAGTTATCTGAGTTCCTTAAATTTGATTAACATTGATTCCTGTGAGTAAGGTATTTGGAATGAACATACATCAAATTAGAAAGTTGAAGCTGTGAACTAACAATGGCCAAGAGTGACTGCTTTCATAATATTTTAAGCTTCCACACCTGGTTGCAAAGACCTGAGAAAGACAGGCTGAGAAACAGCTTTCTTCTTAGCTTGTCTATGATTTAGGCACCACGGGGTACAGTAGACACTTCTCAAGGAAGGCTTTGCATATTCTGGTCTAAGATCGATTCACATTACTAATTCAAAATCCAAGCTAACGTGCTGATCATCCTCAATTCCACAAGACATATCACACTCAAAACCTTGGAGAATCTATGCTGTGAGTATTATCACTGCAACTGATGGATAAAGATTACTCTCATGACTAAGGCAGTAGGAATCAGCCTCTTGTATAATGTCAGATGCTTTAAATTCTATCTATTGGTACTAAACTGGCTCAGAAGTCATCTTTCCATCTCAGCTTACAGGTACCACTCCAGGTACTACCAGTCCTCAATATGTTTCGGAAACAAAATTGTATTAATCATTGAAATGCCACTGTGTTGATGTTATTTATTTGGTTGGCAAAATGAGAAACATGCTGAATAGATTCCAGAACAAAAGGCATATGGGGTCTATCTGAGGGAAAATAAATAAATATTTGAAATCTCTAACTGAAATGTGTTTTATTTTGTTCCGTTTCTATCTACTGCTCAAATAGTTATGTTCAGAAAGCTATGAAGTGAACCACCTTTTCTATGGCAACAACACTAAGAAAAATGTTGAGTTTCCATCATCTAATTTAATTCTATTGATGCGATCTTATGGTAGCAATGATGCTTAAAATGTTCCAAGCTCAAAATGCCTTAGCATTTCCCTCCCACTGATAAAATTTGGTTTGTATTATTTTAAATTCAGGGTTCAAGGATTCTTTCATAATTTTCAGGAATAAAGACGCAACCCAGGTCTATACTCTAAACACACAATTGTCATTATTAATAGTATATTCAAAAGGCCAGACTCTAATGATATCATAATGGAAAACAGATCACAAAAGGAATATTGCTGATGTATACAATATCTTAATGATTACTAGATATGCTGTAAAAAAAATACCTGTTTATATTATGTAGCATCAGCAGTTGTTTTCAGTTACAGAGTATTCATAATCACTTAGAGATCTGCAGCATCAAGAGCTTACGGTATGCATTTACATCTCGTTCCTGTTCACAGAAATTTAGAGGTCAGAATTTTTTCCTTCAAAGTCTCTCCATTTCTGAAAATGAAATTATCTGTATGTATTAAGGGTCAAGTGGGTAGGGTCCAGGCACCTAATTCCAATAACTGGCTGAAAAAGTCCCAGCTAAACTCTGTAGGGCGCTTAGGTCTTGTGGAAATAACATTTTAAAAGATGAAATCTGCAAGTGCATGATAAAAAAAATAGAAAAAAAAGTGAGAAARTACTTCTAGGGGTAATAGACCTAAAAAATTATGTCTCCATACTTGTAGTATTCCCATATACTGGAGATTAGAGTTTAAATTTATTTTTTCTAGTCTAAGAAGATTGCTGCACATACTAACAGTGATACCAATAAAATACCGAGAAGTAAGTTATTAATTTGGTAAAGGTGTAATATAATTGGAAAAATTTTAGACATTACAAATGACAAAGTAAGTCAATTTAAAGCTGATTGTGGGACCACTGTCCCATTTACAAATCTGTTTTGGGCTTCAGTAACAGAAGTTGATGGGAATGAGTATACTTAAAAAGTACGAAGTGACTGTCTAAGGAGTATTCCATCTCAGAAATGAAAGGCCTTTTTTTTTTTTGAAGAAAGGTAGAAAAAAAGTAGAAGCCCTGTATAGGGATACTTCTTATTAAAACCAGCTGTGTTTATTAAACAAGCACATATATTTTTTATAGATTAGTTAACGAAGTAAAAAAATGTCCAAAGTTACTTTTTTGGCTAGCAGCCTATTCAGTTAACAAATTGTTCATCTGCATATCTTAAGAAATTACTTCCAGGAAATACTTGAACCTCCGAGGACACTGAAGGCCCTAGCTTACAAATGGTCACATGAACTGAAGTTCTTTAAAGCCAAGATATTGCAAGTTCTACAAAAAGAATGGAGAGTTAATAAAYAGCAACCCTAGTAAGAAGATAGCAGAAGGTTGTGTTCATTCTGCTTTCAGCAAGGTAGAACAATAAGGCTGAATAGATGAAAACCTTAGACTAGAATATTACATAATAATCAGTTCCCTTCCTAGAGTTTTTCTGTTGCAAATGCTCATACAATTAGGCCAGGAAGTGATACTAGAGAGCTTTTGTTTTTTGATGTTATCACAACTTGTGAGTGTAAGTTTGATAATCTCACAAGTATGCAAAATACTAACTGTTTTTAGCCACTTAACCATTTTATTAAGACAGATAAAACATACACTGGGTATTTTTTCAGTCTTCTGAGTGTATTCTTTATTTATTTACAGAGAATTCAACTCTGAAATATCCTTTTGTTCATAACAATCTGGTACTGAATGTAGAGAATGATATCAGTCATACAAAAGTATTGCATATTTCTCTTTATCCTTATTGCAAAGAAACTCTTCAAGAACTTACAAAAGAGGATGAGTGAAGTTAAGAGGATTCTTTATCTATAGCTTTGGTAGTTATCAGCTATATTCTTTAATTGAAACTGAAGTGAGCAGCTGTTAGCTTCCCTTCTATTAAGCGCTAATGTGGTAGATTTGAAACAATAAACAGTTAATGTTATTTGATTTCTTACAATCAGCAGCCCCAAAAAACATCTGGCTGCGATACTCACAGAGACAAATGGCTAGCCGTTTATGTGCTCATCAAGTTGGCTGTTTAAAGTGTCAGCCTTTATGAAAGTTGTACAAGTATTTATTCCCACATTTAGAGGAAGGGAAGATAGAGCTGCTTGTATGAAAGTCAGTGTGTGCATTTGTGCATGTGTGAAAGAGAGGAAGAGGGAGGAAGAAGTGAGGATATGGAGTTTGATACCTGTTGGCAACAAGAACAGGTTTGTACAATAGTGTTATGTGCCAGGTTGGACAGGTTCCATTCTATTTAGTCTGGTACTAAAYGCACACTGTTTAAACTGAGAGAGATTCACGACATGACTGAGCAGCAACGAACCACAAAGGAATTCCTGGGTATGTTAAGTGGTGTCACCTTCATGGCGGTAGGCAGTACCTAAATAAGGATTTGAGTTAATCTCTTCTATAATATCCACAGAGAAACTGCCATAGGTTTTCTGCTCTGAGGCTTTTCAGGGCTGTACACTGATCCAGTGCCTCCCCAGCTCCCCAGACAAGCACAGTATTCTTACTGGTCTGATACTGTCTAGCAGGGATGCTGTCTGACAGCTTGGGTCTCCCGAATGGGATGCTGCTACCCAGCAGATACTACCGCTAAGCAGAACATAAGGACGTGTTATTCCTCTAGCCTTCCTCCAACAGGAGATGAAGCGTTTCGTGGAACAGCCAGCTTTAGGGGTCGACAGTCTCCTGCCTTTCTCGTCTAGGAGCCTTAGTAATGATGCAAGTAACAAGCAACTGGAGCCAAAGGGCGCTCTCCTTCTTGGAAGTTTCAGCTGGCTGCATTATCTATTTAGTCAACCAAAGAAAGGGAAGGAAAACAACTTGTGGGACGGGGAGGACTCTTGGCTACTCACAGCTAAAGATTCATTCTGATCTCAGCTCTAAGAGAAAGAGCAGTATTTCTGGGATACTTTCCTTTCTGAAAGTAGGAAAGAAAGCTATCATACTATTTCCATTTATTTATTTACTTGGAGGCGCAAAGCTTGGGGGGGGTGGGGGGAACGCTGGTGATAGATTGGGGGGGATTCACCCCCCTCGTGCCTCTTCCAGCCTCCTCCTCCCTCATCTACATATCTGGCTGGTGGGTGATTTTTATTCTCAGCACGAAAACTGCAATCTATTTCAATGCATGAATGCAGCCCTGCATCTATTCAACACGGTGAAATAGCCCAGAGATTTATTGTACTAAATAGGAAAACAAGGAGAAGAAACAGATTCTCCAGCCTCAGAAGCAGCCCTCTGTGATTCAAAGTCCTTCTAATCCTTTAAAAGAAAAGAAAAAGAAAAGAAAAGGGGGGGGGGAAATAGCCACACCACCACCACTACCCCTCCTCCCAAGAAAAAAAAAACAAATCCTAACTACCATCCCATGACATTTACATTATCAGAAATTTCAAAAGATCCGACTTAATGAGCCACTACAGTTCAGTCTAATACCCTACCTATTAATAAGAAAGCCACTTGTATAGTGCACCTTGCAAAAAACAGACACTAAGTCAAAAAGAGAGAAAGCCTCTGCCAGTAAGACATAAATAATATTAATAAAATGAATACTCACTCTTCCAAGCAGCAAGAAAACAGCTTGCTAACAGACACTTCACAAATGGATTAAGAGGGTGAGGTAAAAAATATTAGCCAGTCCCTGTGAATAGGCAGGATTCTCCAGATTTTCTTTTCATGCTTTTTGAGGCTGCTGATGCTAGAGGAGATACTGGTTATTTAGCTTCTCAGGTTTCTGTGCCTGCATGCTACAGTGCAGTTATTAATTTCTCCCTTTGCACATATCATCAKCAGCAGCACATCTCCAGGAAAGCAGGGATATTCCAAATAAATCCACTAATTCCGGGTCTGAGCGCTCCAACGTGCCTGCCTGCCAAATGTAACTGTGAAGTGATGTGGAAAAGTGAGCTGGGAGCCTCCCCTGACAGCTCTTATTGGGCTGATCTCGGAGGCAGGTCTAGCGCTTGGAAATTCATGTAAGCAGTTTTGGGTCCCCCCCCGCCTTTTCACCTCCCTCCCCCCGCTCCAGCCGGGTAAGCACACAACTTTTCCACAGACCGCGGAGCCGCTCGTTGCCCGGGAGCCGCGGCAGGCACCCGCGCCGCCAACTCCGAGCCGGGGCATTTCCCTCAGGCGCGCGGGGAGGCCGCGGGGGCGGGCGCCGAGGCGGCACCCGGGGGGGGAAGAGGAGTCGTGAGGCCACCGGGGAGGCGGCGGCGGCGGCGGCTGGGGCGGCCAAGCAGCACCGCGGGGCTGGGAGGTGCCCGGAGCGCCGCGGAGAGCCGGGGTAAAGCGCCGCGGAGGGCGGGCGGGCGCGGTGGGAGCCGGGGCAGAGGGCGCGCGGGCCGCAGGGCTGAGGCGGGAAGGGCGCGCGGGCGCAGCAGGGCTGAGGCGGGAAGGGCGCGCGGGCAGCAGGGCTGAGGCGGGAAGGGCGCGCGGGCGCAACAGGGCTGAGGCGAGGCAGAGGGCACGCGGGCGCAGCAGGGTTGAGGCGGGAAGGGCGCGCGGGCGCAGCAGGGCTGAGGCGAGGCAGAGGGCGCGCGGGCGCAGCAGGGCTGAGGCGGGAAGGGCGCGCGGGCCGCAGGGCTGAGGCGGGGCAGAGGGCGCGCGGGCCGCAGGGCTGAGGCAGGAAGGGCGCGCGGGCGCAGCAGGGCTGAGGCGGGGCAGAGGGCACGCGGGCGCAGCAGGGCTGAGGCGAGAAGGGCGCGCGGGCAGCAGGGCTGAGGCGACGCAGAGGGCGCGCGGGCCGCAGGGCTGAGGCAGGAAGGGCGCGCGGCCGGGCGGCAGTTGCCCCCGAGGTGACAGCCTCTTCCCCCGCCCCACCCCCGCGAGGCGGCGGGAGCCCCCTCAGGCGATTCCCGCTAAAGAGGGAGGCCGGGGCTGCTGGGAGCGGGCAGCGGCGGGCAGAAGGGGTCGGGATACGGCACGGGGAGCGCCCGGGGTGGCGGCGCACGGTGCCGCGGGGCGGGCAGGACAAGATTTTTTTTTTTGGGGGGGGGGGAGGAGGGCAGGAGGCAGCTACTCATCTCTGAAGAAACCCTTCAGGAGAGACAGCTGGACCCTGGGAGAGAATAATTTAAAAATCTTCCCCCAGACCCCCAAAAGAATGCRGATAACTGCAGGCATTCCGATTCTCTCCTGTACTCCTCCAAGCCAAGGGTGGCAATCAAACGTTAGAGTAGAAGCCTGAACTAGGACAAACGCAAAGCACAGCCGGGATCCCTCTGCACAGCGAGAGATGGCTGAAGGGCAAGGGTGCTACAGTAAGCTGATGTGCAACTCCTAGTTTCCAACTCCTTTTTGTGACCRGCTGTGATAGTGTCGTACAGAGCCCTGTCTCGTGAAGTGCTGGAAAGAGTCTAAGAGGCAGCGTGCATTGAGCATCCTCAACGGCTGTTGACTTTAAAGAGCTGAAGGTTGCTCATCCCTTTTGAGGAGTCAGCATGGTTCAAGGTAGGGCCAAGAGCACAGTGCCCATGTAGAGGTCCCAACAGTTCCTCAGCCAGCATTATAAGAAAGGCCAGCAAAATGGAAGTGGTGTCTTAGCACACATCAATTGAGTTTTAGGAGTTTTCCTTTTTATGCTGCATGTATGTATGATCTGTTAACACATGAAGTGTTTTATATTTAGTAATTACATATATCATGGTTCTAAATGTTGACATCACCTATCTTTAAGTCCTTTAATATTTATTAAGAATGGTGCAAAGAGCCTGAAATACAGATACAGACTATGACTCTTAAAATGGAGGGCTGATTCAACACTTAACTGATACTGTTTTGGAAGCAAGTACACTCAATTCCATTATAGCTCTGTGACTTTCCTTGGCCAGGTATCTTATGTTTAAGACAGTGTGGTTTTGTATGACTAATGCTAGTTTGTTGCATTCTAGTTCTGCATTAACTATTTTTAATGACTGGTCATCTTAAACTCAATCCTAAAATCTGAAAATCTTTTAACTTTAAGTAAGATGCAGTCTTCAAGACCTATCTACAATTATAAAAAGAAGATAATGGACCCTGATATTCCTCTGTACAGAAGGAATAGATAAATTATTATCCTGATTGTTAGTAGTCTTTTTCATACTGATAGTGTGTATGCACAAGAGAAAAAGCRCATCTGCATTTGGAGCTTTGCAAGTTTGATGTACTTTTTTTTTTGTTTTGTTTTTTAATAAAACGCAATATTCCCTAGCAAGTTATTTCAGGTAGAGGTGCATTCCTTCTTGCACAAGTGTTTCATTCTGAAAAGCCTCGACCTCATCAGCAGGTAGGAAAATGCACCTGGAATTTTGACATTTTTCAAGGGCAGTAAAGACACCCCTAAATATTGTATTTCCTTGCTTCCCTCAACCCTAACATTTAGTTTCCAAGCTGTGAGCCCAGGGTGATTCCTTGGAGAAGTATGGATATTTTATAAAATATTTATTTGATGAAGCAGGCAGAGAGCCTTGAGGGAAATACAAAACACTTTGCAGTGCAATAGATAACATCAGAAATGCGGCTTCYCTTTATCTGGAGTTGCATTGACAAAAAGGGTATTTTTCTCCCCCATCCTTCCACCAACTGAACAACACTATGAGAATATAGATGGTGTGACAATGAGAGACGAGGATGTTTAGTCTGTCTTTACTCCTGGGTATTAATGACAGCTCCTAGGTATTAATTTTTTAAGTTTACATAAAAGTACTTGCATACCATGTGTTTTAATTTCTATTGAAAATAACTGAAGGAAGCAACCAAGAATAAAAATTTTGACTAATGAGAGTAGGTTAGACCCCTTGTGTCTGTGCTTTAAACAGGTAGTAATGTTGTGTGTAGCAGGAAGGCTAATGGTACCTTTAAAGTTATGTTGTGCTCCCCTGAACCTGGTGTCAATGATGTTTAGAGGTATATCTCCAAGTACAACTTAGAAGTTTAGTTTTATGTTTGATTTTAACCTTTGCCTTTTGACAATTTTTCTAAGTGACCTTTCTTTCAGTTGGGAATTACTGGGGCAAATGCTGTGCTCTTTGATCCTCAGAAACTGTGGAATGAGGGGTGGTATCTGTCTTGTTAAAATGGATTGTCACCCATGGATTCCCTTTCTAGAGAGCCTTTCAGATGGAGTAAGTCAACAGGAAAGACTGTGTGGCTTCATATTTAATTTAAAAATAATCTTGGAATAGCAAAGGAATATTTCCAGTTTTCTACATCCTATCCAAACTAATTCATTCCTATTAATATCATATAGCACTTGAGTATGCTGGCTAAAAATTGTTTCCTCTTAAATATTTTAAAGGAACTATCTTCCTCATAATATATGTGTTTATCTCCTGAATGGTCATTTCATTTTGTAAACAAAAAGCTCTGACTCCAATCGAAATGGGACAAAGATTTTTAGTTTAATCACTGTAGTGAAGGAAGAAAAAAGTCAGGTGCAAAATGTGACTGAGTGCATCATGAATAAACTAATGTAATTTTTAATATTATATCTTTGTACCAGAAAATTTCACATAGAAACTTAAAAAAATCCAGGGTTTTGACTGATTGCGACTAATAAGGGCAAAAAAAAACCCAAACCAAAACCAAACCAAAACACACACACCTCTGCTTGGAAGAGAAGCTGATAATCTTGTTTTGTATTATTTTGCTCTTAGGAGTGAGAAAGGTTGCAAACCTAATAGGACTTTTCATATGCAGACAGGAAATACCTGGCTACCTTCTAAAAACATGTGGAATGTAATTGAGTACAAGCATCTTCTCACCCTTTTCTGTTTTTGCAAAAACAGTTATCATATATGATTATCTATCGCATATTCTTTGTTTCTCAGTATTCCAAGCAGTGTAATAAACTGTTTTATGCAGACAGAGAGCTCAGCCCTCACTGCTTAAAAATTAAATAAAAATGACTTGAAATAAGCTCTTAAGGGGCAACTTGATCACAACAGAACCTTACAAGGGCTGCTGCTGATCTAAATACTTAGCATCATCTCATTTAAATAACAATTCAAAAGTCAGGAACTTGAAGAGGGTAAGCAGAGCAGAATGAAAAGCAGCATGCTTGGAAAAGAAACCAATGTGTTAATTCCTTATATTCAGATTTTATTCCATCAGGTCATCTAGTAGCAAGATACTTCCCTCAAAGTATCAGTAGTCAAGTTTAGGTTTTAGTATGCTATGTAGGACATGATCCCTGAAGTTAATGAGTCCAGTGTGAATTATTTCATTAAGGTAAATTTTGAAATCACTGCAAGCAGCAGCTTACAAAAATTTCTACTAGCATGCCACTTCAAAGTAATAATAATAATAATAATAATAATAATAAAAAAATTAGTAACTGATCTGAAAGCTATTAAAGCAAGTATACAGAATAGTGGCACATCCTACCATTATTCTGTTACAGCTTTAGATAGAGACTATTTTCTCAGGCAATAACAGAATGCTCTACCTAGTTTGTACTTTTTGCTCAAGTTATGTGAGGGATTATTCCTAAATCTCATTTGCTTTGAAAGACCAGAATTTACATTCTATAAACCAAGAAACAAGATAAGTCCAGAACATTTCTGAATAAAATATGCGCTTTTATCAGTTCACTAGGCCAGTGAACAAAAACATAATTACCTTTAGAACATAGTTTCTTATCAACTTCTTACAACCTTTAAAACCTGCTTATATACAGTTATCCCAAGTTGGTTATCATGAGAAGTAATGTATCCTAGGGTTTGGGAAGTTGCTGAAGACATCTGTAACTTTGAAAAGTTCCATTATATAATGCTTACAACTGATACTATAGATTAAAACAAAAGAAATGACACAAATGGCTCATGAGGTAAGGTATATGGTTTGGGTGGGTGTTTTTGTTTTGGTACTGATAGAAATTCATGGCTTCATTTAAACAAGAAAAGCTAGAAACAGTCCGAGAAACTTATGTGAGAATTTTGCAAAGAACTATATTTTCAAAATGGCCAGGTATCTTCTGTTTTAACAGAGATCAAACAATGGTTCAAATTCAATATCCAACACTACAACAGAAACCCCCAAAACCCCAAAGAACAGACCGTAGAGCAACAGCATCCATAAGTAACAAAAGTGATTCTCAATCACCTAAAGGTATTCTCTTGGTAGTCTGGCCTTCTGTCAAAGACATTTAATCAACATCCATTCCCTTGTTACTGAACACATGAGAAGAAAGAATGCATTGATTTTGATTAAGTTACTTTTGCCTTGATTGGACAGTCACATCTTTATATCCATGTGAATTCCATTTCCAGCCCATGGAATGTCAAATAGAAACAAAGGTTTAATATAATAGCAGCACTGGGGCCTTGGAGCCCTCAAACACACTTTTCCCTTCCCAAAATTACTCCTTTTAGTAAAATAAAACATAACTAGTTCTGGGCCCCCTTCACCATCTAGAGATTTTAAAGTATAAAAACCCCAACTACTAATTTGTGCACCATATGTGCCGATGATATTACAAAGTGCATAAAAATAACAACACATTATCAAGTTTTATTATACCTTAGGTACTGTTTGCAATTTTGATTAGTTGCTGTCAGGTTGACTATTAGGAAAACAGATATTTGTTTTGTACAAACACTAAGATAAAGACAAAAGAAAATTATATCAAGCAAGGCAATCAACTGTTATATTTTTTGTACACTAATGTTCTGGATATAATTTGAAAAGCTAATATTTTGCACTTAGTTTCCAATATGCCTTGCATATACAGGTAACTGAATCAGTTGTAGAAGCTGTGGAAATATTTTTTGCTCTACTTCAAGTGCCCTCTAGTGTGCAGTAACTAAGCAGGTTAAAAATCTTTAAAAAAATTTTTTTTTCCTTAACAGCCTCTCTAAATCCCAGAGTAATGTGTAACACTGCTTTTCTTCTCAGAGGAAAGAGAAACTCAGTATTCACTGCATTAATTGTGTGCATATAAATGAATTCTCTGCTCTATGTAAAAATCAAATCACTCCCTTTGCTGTCAAGTTTTTATTCTCACAGATATTAGTGAAATACAGCTCAATAATTTTTTGGCCATTCTACCAAAAAGTTTACAGTGTTATCAGAATCAAAACAACTTAAGTCCTCTTTATCTCCAAAAGGAAATTAACTTATTAATCAGCAAAATACCACCCTAGAGCAAGATTTAACACGCCTAAAAAAAACCAAAAGCCAAAAACCTAAGTGGTGTACACTCACTAATAATCCTAGCTTTGAAAGTTATTTTTAGGTGTCCCAGGCAAAAGACATTCTCTAATACCCTGTAATTTGTGAAAAATGGAGATACTCTTTTACATAGATACACGTATCCCATTTTTATTAGCAAGTGATTGAATAATGCCARAACAGAAGTATTATTACCAATTTAGAATGTAAGTAATTCTACATGAATTGAAACAAAAAGTTACTGATGCACGTATGTAACAAGTTCTATATGCTCTCATCTCTCCTTAACAGCAGCATTGCTCTGTCCTTCTGTTATGCTGATGTGCTTGGTCAAAATACTGAAGTTACTTGGCTGGACAAGTTGTGTCATGTCAGTCAGTGACAAGAAGTATGTACAATTCTGTTTCACTGCAGGACACAATGCACGCAGCCGGTTTTAGCTGTTTAAATGCCACATCAGCAGGACAGAGAAGAAGGATGCCTGACAAGGGATGAAGAAGGGAAAGACAGGAAGAGAGCAGAAGCTGGGAGAGAGAGTCTGGAAGGGAAAAGTTACCAGGTGCAGC
The DNA here is from genome assembly GCF_003343035.1 of Apteryx rowi. NCBI lineage: Eukaryota > Metazoa > Chordata > Aves > Apterygiformes > Apterygidae > Apteryx > Apteryx rowi. Next base: position 7,482,347 of record NW_020447196.1, on the reverse strand, counting down.
TGTGAGAACAAAGAACAAAAAGTAGAGAGTTTACTTGCAAGAGTATATTTTGTTTAAAGATATTTCTAAATGGATCATCTATATTTAAAAAGCAGGCTAGCACTTGAGTTTTCCACTACACAAATGAGTTAATATTTAGGGGAAACCAACTAAGACTTTTTTCTTTCATTCCCCATTTTGCTGTGGTTTAACGTCAGTGCCAAATATTCACTTTCAAGCAGGATTTACCATAAAATTTCATGATAATAGCAAGCTTAAGCATACTCTCTAAATAAAACAAATTTTTAAATGGACTTCTAACTGAGAGCTAATGTAAAAAGAATGGGTGGATCCCCGGAGAGATGTAACACTCGCATGTAATAGGGATATGCTACAAGGTGAGGGAATTGAATCTTTTAAGTTGTAGAATCGGTAGAGCTTCCTGTAAGGGGAAGGAGTGATCATCCCTGTACCTGAGTTAAAGCTCTAGGGCTGTGGTTTCAAAGTGAAGTGCTGAGAGGAGCTGCCCCCACTGTTTCCTGTGTGCTAGCTCAGACTGTTCCCTGCTTAGCATGCTGGTGCTTTTGAATGTCATTTTTAGTAACTATTCTTCATGCATTCCATAGGGAGCACGTATCAACACAGTTTTGACATACATACAAGGCTAAATGACTAGAAGGCTAAGCAACACAGTACTCAGTTTTTAAACACTTAGAGCCTCTTTTAATCTAYCTTAATAGCCACACTGCACCTGGGCAGCACTGATGGCAGTAACACAGCAAGCAACTAGATGTATTCCAGCAACAGTACCAGAAAAGACAGTCTCAAACTTCAGCATGTATGCTAGGCCTGTACTTGTCTTTAGGGGCTAGATAGGTCTTAGTGGTGGTTTGGGAAAAACTTCCCACTGAAGGGACTGGAATATCTCTCATATGAAGAAAGCCTGAGAGAGCTGGGATTGTTTAGCCTGGAGAAGAGAAGGCTTGGGCGAGGGGCAGGGGAAGTCTTATCAATATGTATAAATATCTGACAGCAGGGTGAAAAGAAGTTGGAGACAGATTCTTCTCAGTGGTGCCCAGTGACAGGACAAGAGGCAATGGGCACGGACTGAAACACAGGAAATTCCTCTGAATGTAAGGAGGAAGAAAAAAACAACCCACAACTTTCTAGGGTGTAAGGGTGCCTGAGCCCTGGAACAGGTTGCCTAGAGAGGCTGTGGAGTCTCCATCCTTGGAGATATTCAAAACCAAACGGGACACGGTCCTGGGCAAGCTGCTCTGGATGACCCTGCTTGAGCAAGGGGGTTGGACCAGATGATCTCCAGAGGTTCCTTCCAACCACAACCATTCTGTGAACTGGATTCATTACATCAGACTTGAGTAAACCTATCCAGGCTGCAGTCAGCCCTCATCATTACAATACAGAAATATATGGGTAAACTGCTACTACAGCAGTAGTATAATCTACCTGTAACAGCTGCTACGTCTGTAACATAAGGAAACGAAATAGCCATAAGAAGCCATTCAGTGGCAAGGATGTATTTCCTTACTATAGATTGGATAGCTTTTAAAAATTGACAGTATTTTGTGTTACTTCTTTTCTGCATGGGAGATCTCTAAGTTTAGACCAGCTCTCCATGGAGGTGCCTTAAAAAGAGTAGAAATAGTATATCTTAGGTCCACGAGTAGGAGTCAACAATAGCAGGTGCACAAACTAAAGRTAGCTGTAGTTATTGATAGAAGCAAAAGGAAAAAAAAGTAGCACAAGCTTAAGGTTTCAGCATATAACACCTAAAGAAACTCCCAGAAGGGTAATTTTGCATGCCACAYGAACCCAAATCTAATGGCAACACAAGCCCAAATTTGGCTGCTAGTCCATATAGTATTTGATTTTCCATTCTGAACATGCTCACAGATTAGAAGCATATACTTATTTTAGAAAGTATATTCTCCAGAGATTTTTGTTTTGTTTCTTTATAGAATTAAGAAGGTAAGTCAACCATAATTCCCCCCCAAAATGATTGCTGACATCATTGCTTGGCAGACTGATCTTAAAAAGATTAAGAGGTAATGCTGTGGTAAAAATAAAACATGAGTTTCCCAGAAAAAAATATTTTTTAGTGCATGTGTAACAAATATCACTAATGAAGGAAAATATAAATCATTAAAATCCCCTGGACTGAATACTGAAGTACTTTTCTTTTTCAGTAAGTAGCTAAAACTGCAAAGCAGAGAGGAAGAATCATTTTACTGAAAAGATCTAGTTTTAATGCCAGTAATTTAGTAGATCAAGTAAATACTTCCTGAAATAGGTATTCTGCAGTCATTTTAGAACTTTGAAAGGTGGYGTTTATTGTTAAATAGTAGTAAAATCAAGTAAATAAAACACATATCWGAGAATGAGATGCTGCAAATACGTCCCCCCACAGGAAACATGAAAGTGATCTGACCAACTTTTATTTCTTTGTTGATCCTCAAATTCTTGTAAGCTCTCTGAAGTAAAAAGGCAATAGTAAAAGGCAGTGTTTTCCACAAATTGCTGATGTCAAATGAACCAATTGTGGCATAACTAAAGGAATAGTAGGGCCTGATTCACTATTGTGCTATTTCACTAATTTCAGCTTAAGATAGGAGTAATGCTGTGGTAAAAGGCAGCCCATATTTTTATTTAAATTAAACTCTCTAATATTCATCAAATATTTATACGAATATATAACAAACAACTGTGGCAACATTGCATAATAAAGATGAAAGAGAAATTAACCTTGTGAATTTTTAAGCTGAAAAATAAAGACCATTACATTAATAAGACTTAATTATATCATTAAATATTTAAAACTATGTCTTCTAATAAATGTTGTTTTTGTTTAACATATTTCTTTTTTTTTTTTATTATCTATTGCTTTTGTAAAAACCCTTTAAGATATGAACAAAAAACCAGCAGAGGGTTAGCAACCCTCTTAGCAACCTTTTTGATAGCCATGCAATTACAGATAAAGTGAGAAGGGAGCCATATGTTACCTCTTCAAGTCAAGGTCAGCCTTCAGGACAGAACAAGCTGCACTTCCACAAGCCTCAACTCCCTGCCTGAAAGGGCTGCATCTTTGCTGAAATTTTTTATTCAATTATTCCCTTCTTTCTCTAGGACTAGCTTGGCTACATCATGGTAATGAAACAAGTTAGGCTACCATGAATAAAGCTCGTGGCTATCCATGTTTCTAGCATACCATTTAACGTCTAACCCTATGGAAAGGGTAGAGGACAGTGTTCAATCATCAGCTTCTATCCCTGCACTGACCCATCCTCCCTTCTATGACTTACAGAAAACAGGTGCAAGAACAACTGAAAACTATCAGGAAATCTTCAGGAAAGTCTGTATCTTGCAAGCAAGAGAAAGGGTCAGTTTACTTACAAAGGATTGGTGGGTACAAGCTTTGCAAAGAATGCCAGTCCATCCCATCATCCCTTGGTATCACAAATTCTTTTCCTTACCTCGATTTATTTCTACTTATTTTCTGTAAATTTGTACTACTATTCTACAAGGAGAGAGATATCAGAGAGGTAGGGTGAAAAGCCTCTGAATCAAGCAAATGCCAGGCAACAATTCAACCCACACCAAACAATACACTTCTGTCAGGAAGAAGTTTCCAAAACTTTTGATGTCTCCTTATACCTACCACACCTCCAAATAAAATGTATGTCTCTTCAGCATACTGTGATTGTTTTCTGCCTTTGCTGTATATAAACCATACACCCAAATAGCCTGCATGTCTCAACTTTTCACTGAAAAATTGTTACATGTACTTGCAGAAACACTGATTAAAATCAGCTGCAAACACCAACAAATCAAATCTAACTCATCAGCATTTCAGAGTTAGCACAGAGGGGCTACAATTTAATGATCCTTTAGTTGAAATTCTCTTCCTTTGCAAGCACATAAATATGATGCCCTATCTGCTTAGCGATCATGCTTTCAACTAAGTCATTCTTTCTGTTTACCACAGTAATACTGTTTTCTGAGTTCTTCCCTAAAAATCCTTCGTTTCTTCATTTTTGTAATATTCTTTTGACTTGTCTTCTGTAGCTTTTGTTACTTTGTCTTCCTACTATCCCTCACCATTTCCACTCATCTATCCATCATCACCCATACTGTAATTACAGAAATGTTATTTTCTAGTAGACAGATGTATAAGGTTGCTTGCAGAAGTACTGCCATTATGCAGTGCAAATACTGTGTAGAATATTAAAGAATCATATGAATCAACTGTTAGTAAAAGAATATTCTTGAGTTATCAAAAGAAAGATTGGACCGAGTCTGGTTTGCTTGGTTACACGTTGGACAATTGGACAACTGTCACCTAAAAATAAGTAACATTTTTGTTTGGCAGCTAAGAGTGCAGTGGAGATGTAAAGTCTTCTAATTAAAATGCATGATACTGCAAATATAAACAGGTACAAACACGTATTCCATTATGTATACCTGACAGTCACAGTATTAAAGTGTTCTCCTTTGAGTGTGCAAGTAAAACATAATGGTAAAAAGCAAACAAGCACTGAGCTTTAACTTCAGTACCTTTCTAGTAAACTACTTTCTGGAAATATGGTATCAAATTATTTGGAATAGTTACAGAAAAGTTTTTCAGCAGCATCATATCCTGCTACCTCATTTAACTAARGCTGAAGAGGCAGCAGAAATACCAAGTGAACTTCCACCAGTGTTATATTTTTAACAAACTTTAAAGTTTTCACAATAAAGCATTTGTTACCAACTTAGAAGGTACAGAAGAGAGTGATGACAGTGTGCCTACAATTAAAAAGCCTAATCTGTAAAACATAACAAATAAAAAACATACTATAGGCCAAACAGATAATCCGTGAAGCACAGGGTAAAGCAGTTTTACCAAGCATGCTGCAAACCAGCATAGTTGAGAATGCTGAAAATTCCAGGGCAACTGCGTATCAGCTGCGTGGCTGCTGAAACACACTCCCAGGTGAAATTTTAATGATATATGGTGGTATGTATAGTCTAAAAGTGTCCACTGCCATATTCCCTATGTTGGTTAAGCCAACAAAGAAAATGTGAACATCCTGCCTGCACAGACAGGAACGCTGGAATCACCGAGTCAAAAATACTTTTCTATGGTAATGCTGCCTTTCTATTTGACCTCAATGTACATGGAAGATTGTCAGCAACATGCCCAAAGTGCTCTTTCCTCCCCCAAAATAGCCTCATAACTAATATACATGGGCACAAATATACAGAGGGACGTATAAACATGTATATACAGACTGCTTATATTGTAGAGGTTTGCACCTGCTCAGTATATTGTAGGATCACTTCTGAAAAGTCCGCTCACACTGCCATCACTGGGAGGAAGACAGGATATATCATTTGCTTAATAGTTCGGTCCAGACGTGTTTGGATGGGTGTATGGTTTTTCACACAGAGCTCTCTGTTAAAGTGCCTTCAGACAGACTTTTAGTCTCCAAGATACAGTTCACTGCACACCCTCACCCAGAGTTGTCTCATATATAATTTAAATGTTTAATGCAAAGTAAAGCTAATATTAACAATACATATTTTTGAAGACTGACAGTATAATGCTTTATTTCCTAAAGGAATAACTGGAGTGATCCATAAGCAAATATAAACTCAAGTAACACTGTCTGAACAGATATAAATTGTGCTCATCCTTGAGAAATCTTAGAGTGGATGCATCCCTTCCTCCTCCTCAGCTAGGAAAAGTGCGATTTACTATGTGGTTTTCTTTCAGATGAGGTATTAAAAGCTGCAGTGCACTCTATTCTGTATTAGTATTAATGATACCTTTGGAACTGTGATGTCTTTGATAAGTATTGTGCATTACTGAATGATGTCTCTTTCTAGCCTAGAAAGGTACCCTATCTTAGCAGGTTTGCATGTGCAGAGAGCGGAGGCCCTAGAATATTATGAAGTTGCGAATTCTAAATTAATATAAAACAACATATCATAATATCATTAAAGTTGAGATAGTAAGACCCTCTAAGGTCACCCTATACTTTCTTTGCCCATGCAGGAAATTATTAGATATTATCCTAGCTTAGTTCGGGAGATTCTTTATTGCTGTTCATTCTCACAGTTAGTGGATGAGAATCCATGTAAGTAGGAGTAGAGACAGCAAAATCATCTTCTTTTAGTACATTCTCTTATGCACTTGCTGCGAGGGCCCAGAATTCATTTATTATCACTCAGAAGCAGCAATTCTGGTAAATGCATGACTAATATCTTCATGGCAAAAAATAAAGGGGTATCTTACACATACAGCAAATAGATGATACTAACAGCAACATTCTGTGCAAAAGGATTTAGGAAAGGGGAATTATCTATCAAAGGGAAAAAGATAAACAAACTCAAAGATTAATCTTTGGCATGTCTTTTTCTTAACCTGTGTTACAGCCTGCTGTATATAGTAAATGTATGTTATGTAAACACAACAACTTCCAATCTGATTCCATATTTCCTTGTCTGTTTCTTTTACCATACTAGTAATACTTAAAATAATTTTTCACAAGAGCAGACTCATGTCCTTCTACAAGCTTTTAACTACACCATCTGAAGTGTCAGCAGTGGTTAAGAGCACAAAAGGTTGGAGACAAAGGGGAAAGATTTCAGGGGGGGATAGAAAATGTGATGGCTGTTAGGAACCAAAAGCTATGAACAACTCAGCTGCATAGTGATCAATGTGATCAGTGCAATTTCTAGTGGAGAGCTGTTCACTTTGCAAAACCACTTTTGTACTAGCACTGAGCATCAGTCATCTTGACAATCTCAGTAAAGACAGCAAGGACTAGACTGGACTGATGGCTGAACTCCTCAGTCTCAGGAGCAGCCTCTTGAGGTCAGGTTTGAGAAACACTGGCAGGGCAACATGAGAAACAACCCCTGCTGCTGCCCACGCTGAACCTGTGCTATGAACAGAGAACCTCACTCTCAAGGCTTGTCAATCTGTCACCATGAAAAAAATAGAAAAGAAAATTAAAAGGTTATGATGTTATCTTCTCCAAAAATAGGATTTCAGTCATCCCGGAGGAGTGCCGTGCTTGGGTGTTTTCAGTCAGGCTCTGAAGTCTGCCGACATCTCCCCGCTGTCACTGGTACTGAGCTTCCTTTTGGTACTGCTAAAGGTCACAAAGCATCAGGGGAAATACCTCTATTTTCATGACCACAAGAAGAGATCCTCAGGATTAACGTGGAAGAAGAAARAACTGAAACAATCTTTGTTTCTCTTTGCTGTTGTTGACAACAGTAAAACACTAGTGCCTTTCATTACTCAGCTTTATCTTAGGTCTATCAGCAAAGACCAAAGGTTAGTTCCTAAAGAAAGGATGCTACTGACTGAAATAATCGTTCAGGTAGCCTGGTTTTTACATTTCTGAGCAAACATGGAAAACGAAGGATCACAGATTGCAAGGGAGAAGAGGATTTGTAGAAAACAATCTAAGGAAAAAGGAAAATTTGTAAACCTTGAAAAAATATATATATWTTTTTTTTAAACTTGCAAGAGCAAAAAAGTGAATGCCACTAGCCACTTTAAATTAGAAGATCCTCTGGCACAAAAGCAAAATAAAGGACTAAAATCAGTTCTCAGGGAAAAGTAGAGGATAGTAACGAAAAGTCTGATCCCTCAAGGTGCTGAATGCCACACAGTAGTCTATAAACACAGAGTGCTCAGCACTTCTGAGGGTCAAGCCTTTGCACTTTGGCATTTGTGATTCAGTCTCTCTATAGATTAGGATTGATCTCCCCTGTCTCTGCATGCAAAACCCCCAAATTTTAACCTTGAAATTGTCATCCAAACTTGGAATATAGCCAAAGTAGTGGAGGCAGAATCCCCTTGAGAAGCAAGACAGAAAACACAACAAAAAACCAATCACACACAAACTACAGAGGTCAGTATTGATGCATCGAATAGAAACAGTGGAATTTGATATAGCAAGGACTTGCATATGCAATTTGATTTTTATCCAAAAACTAAAAGCAAGTGTAATCATTTTTTTTCCTGAAATGCAGAATTGCATCTGTCTTTTTTAAAGCAGATACTCAGAGGATATTATAATATCCTTTTGGACTTTGAAATGCACAAAGACATGTTTGAAAGCAGTGCAGTTATAGAAGACAACTTTCTTATACCATGTCAATATGATAATCTTCCACCATCCCTCTGTGTTGTTTATGGGAGGAGAAGGATTTGCCAGCACCTTGAAAGCTGTACAGAGGAAGCAAGCCATACTGAAATTAGGAGTGGCACCCAAAGACTCTCTAGAAGGAGGGATAACATAAGTGGTCAGCTTTTATGTTCCACTGCAAAACAAATGAGTTTGGGTTGGTGGCATTGGTGATGGGGGTGCTCTGTTTTTGCTTTAGGTGAGTCAATATTTTGAGTTCAAATTAATAAACTCAAGCATGCCACAGAATCTGTGTTTCCTCAGAAGCATACAACTCTTTCAAATTCACTGAAACCGAGGAAAACAAAGACCACARAATGATACTTCAAATATTTATGTTTAAGTATAGTTCACAGCAATGTGTTCATTGCATATGATCTCCTTATTTATAATGGAGCAACACTCAGCAGACACCAAGTCACATGCAACACTAGAGAAAGACCCCAAATTCCCAGCAGTTAAATCTCAAGTCCCAGACACAAACTTCAGGCCTGCAAAATCTCAGTCTAAAATTTTGAAAACCAGAAGAAATGGGAAATCAAGATATACATTATATGTAGTAATAGCTGAGGAAAAATAGAGCAAGAGTTTCAGCCTGGGAGAAATACTATATAAGTAGGAATATGCAGAGAGAAGCAAGTGCCCTGAAGGAAAGCGTGACAAAGTTGACTGCTCTATCAGTGACTATGTTGGTTATACAGTACACCTACTAGGAATGCATTTTATTATCTAATATTTATTACTTTTGACGGTCACAGGTGTTCCTACTTCAAAAAGATTATAGCAAAGACCCCTAACGGTGTGACATCTGGACACTGTCATCACACTAACAAGAGGTAGCTTTTGCCACTAGGCTCGGCTCTGCTCTAGCAGATGCATTTATACTGCCACTGTTCATTTCCTTCCCTGTTAAAAGGCAAAACATTAGCTTTTACTTACAACTAGACATAACCTGTTCTTTGCTGCCTCTACACCATGGAGTTAGCCAAATCCTTATATACTGTTAGTCCAACCAAAGAAATATTTAACAGGAAGACGTTTCACTTGGTAGAACACTGTCAGATTCTCAAACAATATAAGTTAAAGTCTATAGAGCTATTATGATTAACACTGCATTCTAAACGTGCTTTCCACAATTATTAAAAGAACAATTAACAAAAAAAAGTCAGGAAATAGTAAGACTTCTGGGCAGCTGCAGAGCAAATAAGCTGCAACAATAAGGCAAGGCASAGTCAAGTTGGCCAAACTTATTCTACAGAATATATTTTTCATGAAAATTTTCAGTAAAATGTCTTTGGAACTTAGCGTTTCTGGAACCCTTCGAGCTGTTGAGTGAAATTAATATTTTGTTAAGTCCCAAAGATCAGCTTCATTTAGCTGCTCTGGCATTCCTAAGGGTCTGTGGAGGCATGCACTAGGGACCCCAGGTCTTCCAGAGTCCCTTGTCAGCTGTTTTTTTTCTGCTGTCTAATCAGCCCTGTGCCAGCTAACCAGAAAGTCTATATACTCTGATGATCATCATCCTGGGTCAATCTGCATGACTTGTTTGCACCATGCTCCAAAAGCCAGTTTGAGCACTACCAAGTTCCTGAGCCACAACAGAAAAACAAAGTTGAGAGCTTGAACTTTGACTGGAGTATTTGGGCATCCCGGATCCCTTGCAGAATTTGAGGAGTCCTACACCTACAAATCCCTGCTCCAGTAGGGCTTCTCCAAGGCTACTGGAACACGACCTCTTCAGTACAATTCATGGCTTCTGAAGCGTAGAGGTCCTGACATCCCTAGCTGTAGCAGTCTGACTAGGAGAACAAAAACCCTGGCATGCAAGGACCTCCCTGAACCTATGAATCCTCAATGCTTAGGGATTTAATCTCCAGAATAATCTAATACTGACCAAGACCCCTGAGCTCAGATCCACGACACCCCAAGGCCACCTGTCTGCAGAACACACCAGAGCAAGCAGAGATTACCCAGCCAGCCACCAGGAAACCAGACACTGTCACTCAGTGAGGCCTGTTGGATGCATTATGGCAAAGGTTGTCTTTGCTGGACAGGGAAAAGCTAGACAGCTTTTTTCTGATGAAATCAGGTTTGTTGGAAGTGAATACAATGGAAGACATGTATAAGGATTTTTGCAGGAGGGTTTTACTGACTTTATTATCCTTTGATAAAGAAAACTAGAATATACACATACTGCAAAGAACTCAAAGCTATACCAAAAATACATGTAGCAAAATAATATGCATCACAAATGGGACACTCACCTAATAGGTACTGAGTTTTACTGTTAACCGGCAGAACAAAAGCAGTATAGACAACATGCCTAAAATCTATGCAAAATCCACCAGAGTGATCTCAACAAGCTCAACTGAACACAGGGTGACCAAACAGCATTAAGTCAGCAAAAAATTACAGGAGAAAGTTTAACTAAACAAAATATTAGTTTGTATATTATTAAAAATTGCATGTAGGTATTTCTAAAATTGTGAACATCAAGGAATCAGCAAAATAGCACAGGTCTAGAAAAAAACCTATGTAATACATTAATATCAATCTATGTCAGATTAGACAACCTATACTCACAAGGAAATAAAATCTATCTGTAATTTCTCTGATTTTTTTTCCATATTAAATTACACAAAGCATTTTTTACTTCTGTCCAATTCTACAGGAAATTAAAACCTATGATTATCACTTGCCTAATGGCAACAATGTTAAAAATTAAAGGCTTTGAATAATGCCTAGCATGCGTCTCAGCCATATTTCAAACTTTTAGAAAATAATCTATTTTTGGCAGATCATTGACAAGTTCACAACTTTTGATCAAGCCTTATATTATGTGTCATCAGTATTCTTTTGTTCATCTCATACCTATCAATTTTATTCATCAAAATCTAGGACTGTTTAAAATGTGGAAAAAGTTTGGCATGTTGTGTGGGTCATTTATGGAAATCAAGATAATTTAGCATTAATATACATAAAAATGACTAGAAATTATGCATCACAGATCCAGATCAGTTTGGGCTTTTTATACTCCACTGTATAATACAAAGCATTCTCTCATTGAGGGACAGAAAAATTCAGGTGGAAAAAAAAGTAATTACAAAATGGAAATCTAGCAAAGTTGAAGTTATGTAGTGTATTAATGTTATTCTCATCACAGCAGGATATTGGTAAATAAAACTTACATCTATGAATATTAATTTTAAATGCAAAAACTAGCATTTCTGCTTCAAATGCAAACTATCAGATGTCTCCTATGTGTTTGAGTTCTGCTAAAATTTACTGGACAACTATAACATAACTGGCAATCATTTATCTAAAAAGTAAAGGAAAGAACAGTCACTACATTAACTGAACACAAACACTATTTTCATGATTTGGAACAGCTAAAAAAAGACATTTGGAAAGCAAGTATCTTCTCATTGTAGTTAGGGCTATCAGACTCTGTCCTTCAGAACAGGGATCTCTGCAGAGCGAGCAGTGACTGTTCTGAGACACTGAACACCACTGTAATATGGGACAAGCTGAACTCATTCTTTAAAGAATTTGCTATATTTTGAGTTTTACAGGAAGATCACCCACTGAGCATTCAGTGTGTTAAAGACAATCTATCTGTGTTGGAACAAACCAGTACTTTGTGAGGGTTTTTTTAATTATTATTTTTATAGCTCAAGTATATCTTTTGCATTCAAGTTGAGATGCATCCATGCTACCTGTAGTAGCACAGTTCAAATATAAGTCTATCCCTCCCTTTAGCACAATATTTGCTACTGCCTTGCCTGAGTTTCCCCATTTTGCGATCCAGTTGCAGGGATTTTATTGCATGACTAAAACATAGATGCTTGTGCGCAGCCATGAACCAGCACAAAATGAACACAAATTCCGTCTCTCTCCCACCCCACAATTAGGTGAGAATTCTGTATTTATGAAGATTTTCTGAAAGCAAGAGTTGAACTCAGACAAAAGCCAGAACACTATAATTCACTTAGAATATTTGCCTAGCATTCATTGTTACCTTGTTTTTCCTTTTCAAAACAGTTGAGTTTTCCCCCTTTTTTTCCTTTGCATTTCTACCTTTGTACTTAGCTCCCTATAATGTTAATAAGCTCGCAATTGGAAAGGGCCATGAAGACAATAAGCCAAAACAATCCCATTAAGTCAGAGAAATAACTTCACCAGTGGACTGTCCCACATTATTGCCTCTTCCAGGCTTCCACAGTGCAATCTCCTACAGTTATTCCTTACGTGCAACCTGCACTAGCTTTACCTTTTTCTTGGGTATCATCACCACAAGGACAACCTCCACCACAAAGAAAGAAATGCCTTCTGAAGGCACCAGCCCTTCACTCCTCGTCCGTGTGGGATAAACCAGTTGTATCATGGACTGTGAAACGCACCTCGGGAGCGACAGGCTACGCTCCAGGGCGGGACAGGAGCACTGGGGCAAGAGGAAAACAAAACRAGCCAGCGGCCGTGGCGATCAGGTACCAAAGGCAGCTACCCGATTGCTCTCTGAACAGCAAAGCACAGCTGCACATAGTACATTCCCTACCTTCTATCTAGTCGATTGTATACTTCAAATAGGGCTCTTCCGTAGAAATCTACTGCTTGGCTACTGTGCCTACAACGTGTAACTGAGGTTTTAAAGACCTTCGTGCCATCTGCACTGACCCCTCCCTTCTCAGCACGCTTAATACGCAGTGCCGCGTTCCCAGGCGCGCACACGCCTGACGACGCCTCCCTGGCTTCGAGGCAGGAGCCAGCAGCCGTGTCGTGGCAGCAAAGGGATGGCTGGGGTGTAGCTGGATTACAGGGGCATAGCGCCACAGCCCCGACGTACCGGCAACTTACACCCTGGCTGCTTAAATAAAATGTCTCTCGCTTTACAGGTCGGCACTAGCTTAGCTCAGACATTATCGTTATCCAGAAAGCATCGCTGCTGCGGCAGCACCTTGGGCTGTAACGAGATTGCTAGGGAACTGCAAAGAGTCTTTTGCAATACTGCTATTACCCAAGCGCTGCCAAAGCGACTCCAGGCCTTGTCAGAGACTCAAACATACTTGGAGCTACGTAGTGACATGCAGCATTTTAGCAACGCTTGCAGGCAGTACCGACATCGTGATTGCTAGGGTGTTGCTGTGATTAATTTACTTAAATTTGTGCTGAAGCTGGATGACAAACAGATCTTGGAATGAAACTCTGCTGCTTCCACTTTACATATTAATCTGACTGAGCAGTAAATTGAGACCGTCCTGCCCCCTCGTGGGTGGGAGTCTACAAAGACTGTGCTCAGCCACCAGGCCAGGGATGTTCCCAATAGAAAACCCACGTTTCCCATCCAAAATTCCCCAGTTTACTGCAGAGCGAAGTGGGTTCAGACTGAGGAATTATCTTAAGTTAAAACAGTGAATTAGTACCACTTCTTCTGTTTAGTGCTACTCCCTTGAGTTTTGTTTTGTTTTGTTTTTTTTTAATGAGAACATTATTTGCCCTGATACGTCTCCCTTCCTTCCTCTGCATCAAATCTTGCCTATGAACACAAGACTAAATTCAGATAAAACTGTAAAGAGGTCTGAAGTCCTGCTAATGTCAAAATCAATAGCTTTGCCATTAACATCACTGTGAATGAAGTCAGCACACTGAAATAACTTACTTTTACTGAAAATATACTTCCTTAACACTGACATACTGATTTGGATTTGCTAACCAATGAAAACTGGAAACCCTACACCCTTTTTACACATTACCCCTCAATATCACAAAATAGTCCTGCTTACAGTAACTAATTTATTGCCCTACATAAGAGAACAAAAGGGAAAACATGACAAAACTCAAGGACAGTGTAGTGTGAATGCAACACAACTTGTTTTCTGCTGTTTACTTCTGAATTTGGCTTTTATACAGAAGCAAGGGAGGGAGCGCCACTGAAAAACAAACAAACAAACAAAAAACCCCACCCAAACCACCCATCTTCAAGATTTGATATGTTAAAATTTCTGGATTCACAAACACAGGACATTGACAACTCTTCACAAAAACACTGAATTTTATTCTGAATTTAATCCTGCTCATAATACTGCTTCAATTTGGAATATGTAATATGTAAAATTCACCTCCTTCAGCATATATGATACTGAAGATGGAGGAAAAATTTAAATAGAACTATATCGATATGTTTTTTAATCTTGTTTTGTAACAGCAAAATGCATTCATGAAAAAATAATTCTGCAGTCTTCAATACTGGCTCTATTATCTGTATTTATTTAGGTTCTGTTGAAATCAACACCTTCTATCAGAGTAAGAAATTCTGTTTCACTTTTTTGCTCATTAAGAACTAGAAAGTGCATAAACCAGAAAGGCTTGATGTACAGATGAAGCTGTCAAGAGCAATACAAATTCTAACAGCAGTTTCTCAAATGTGATAATTACTATTTATTTTATAGGCTTGCACATGACAATCCCATTATTAAAGCAACTCCCACTTCAGCTTTTATTACGAACCACACTTTTCAATCTCATATCGACCCCAAGCAAAACTGTATTTTTCTGCACAGCAACAAAAAGCCAACGCTCATGTTTACTTTACCAGGAATTATTCTCAAAGCTAATTCTACATTTTAAAAAGTACCTCATTTGAAAATACCAATGTCATCCATTAGAGATTGAAATTGCCCTTTAGAATAGAGTGGATAAATCATCATACTGTATCTCAGGGAAAAACAGTAGGAGTTCCAAAAGCACTTGGAGCAAGTCCAGCTGATTTCCATACAGATCAATGGGGGGGTTTTAACACCAATTTCTATGGCAATACCAATCAAAACAGGAGAGCCACRTAGCCCCTCCATGCAGAAGTCAGTGCCATTCCTCTGCATGATAAGGGGGAGGCCCTAGCGCTCCTAAAAATCTGTACGTGGCACAGTTAACTCAACCTGCGCTTTCATTCAGAAACCCAGGAACTACATACTCTCTTTGCCAGTATTTGACACAGCTGGATCACAGTCCATCCCAAGTCCCTACCCAGTGTGTGCTGGCTGCAGATCATCTTTCTGGCCACTGCCCATTACTGCTTTATCCTCCTTTATTATTTATTCTTCCATGAGTATGGAGTGATGACCTGTCATAATTTCCGTTTAGCTCCATTCAGGAGAACGCTATCTTAACTACCGCATGTGCAGGCAGGACAAAGGTACTGCTGCCTAAAAGCAGAAACACAAGCACCAAGTGATGCCAAAAAGCCAGGGGCTAACTTCGCTCTTCCCCATGCCAATGAAAAGGTATTTGTCACACAGTACCATGGCAGGAGAGAGGAAGAAAGAATCCCTTGAGGAAAGGGCAAAGGGGAAGGAGAAGCGGAAATCCCATGGATTAGGTGAGAGAGGAAAAAGAATCATAGAAAGGAACAGTAATAGTTAATAACAGAGTAGAAGAGGACGCGCTGGATCCAGTGGAAAGTGAGCAAAGAGAGAGTTCAAAAGGAGCAGAAAAGTCAAAGCTAGTCTACAGACCACCCTTAAGCTTTAAAAGGAAGAGAGATGAGATCAGAAGCCTTTAGAGAGTTTTACAGACTTCGAGATCTTACCTGACCTGTGAAATAGGTGGGTTTTTTCCCCTCAATAGCTTTATACCTATCTTTGTTACATGGATGGTAGATTTTTGATCATATATGCGCTCAGAGATGCAGTGCTGTGGCAAAACACACTAGCAGAGCATCACAACACAATGCATTTGGCAGAAAGCATAGGATTTAGGGGACTTCTCACCTTGAGAGAAGAATCTCTCTTGAAAAACAGCTGACTGAAAACATTACTGAGATCCTTCTGAGACTCTAATAAAGACTTCACATATATATCACAAACACTAACCCCAGGATTCAGGCAGGCTGTTTTCTCATTTAGCTTTTTCCATAGCAGGACCATGTCAGTCTTGAGAACCCCAACTTCTATTTATTTTCTATTTTAACATACATGCACAACTGCAGGCTTCCTTTAAGAGCCAAACCGCACACACAGAGTCACAGTCTCTTGCCATACTCTCTCCTTCAGGTTTACAATTTTGATAAATGCACCAGTACTTGTGTATGTTCAGATTTTCCCATAATGGTGGAGTTTCTGAACGAAGGAGCAGCAGTGAACACAAAAGGCCTGCACCTCAGGTTAAAAACAGAAATATCCTGCAAAATTTTGCTACAAAAACATGGATGCTATTACATATGCAGTTATTGCCAGTAAGAGGGGAGATGAACAAAGTAGTCAAACAGTGGTTGAATTCTGTTCATTTCCTCCTTTTTATGGATTTTTCTGCTGCACTTGTTTTGATATGCTTTTAGTCTAGTCCATTTCACTGCTTTTTTTTGTAATTGAAAGTCATACTAGAATTTTTAACAATGTTAATTTTTGGTGAAATAACACTTTTTCTCTGAATTACTATAATTATAGTCAATGCACTCCTTTATTACAGCCTATCGTCCAGATGGCTCTGCTGAAGAAATGGAAAAGCTAATATAATATACAAGGATGAAAATTACCAGTAGATCTGATATTGTTTAAGTGACTGAAGATTATTTTTCCAGACAGATACAACGCAGTATCCTCAAAACTAGCAGCTCCATTTTCTGACACTGAAGAAGGGAGAGATTTGTAAATCTGTAAGAAGTACCTTTGATGTTTAGGTTTTCATACTCCTTTGATCAGAAATTAGCTGGTAAAATGCAGAAAAAAGGATTGTTTACTGATACACAATAATCTTCAAGAATAAGGGGAAAAAAACTAAAATATAAAATTTATTGGTCACTACAGCTGAAATGGAACTCAATTTTAAGCATGAATGAGTAGAACACTAATCTATAATTTCACCTAAAACATTTCCTAAATTATCTTTTTTATTTAACTGAAGGAAATATGATAAACAGGTCTCAAATGAGCATTGGCATGCTCTACTATGAATTTCATTATACTATTGAATTCTAATGCTTCAGGAGAGGTGTCACACAGAATTTAGTTAATAGTCACCAAAAATGGCAACTGTAACAAAATTCAGACTAGGATATAACATCCAGCTCTTACTACATCTGTCAGATTGCCATGTCAAATAATTTAGAGTCTTAAAAGTAACAGAAATGGCAAAAGATATTGCTTTCAGTCTTAATTCTGCATTTCTCAGTTGATTCAAATAGTATTCTTGGTTTTTTAATTTATTTATTTATTTTTTAGAAGCAAGACATTCTACCATACAATAACCGTAATGAGAGAGAAATAGCAGCTATTACTGGACACAAAAATGGGATGCAACTTCCTGAGATCCAGCTTTAAGGGGTATAATGAGTTGACACTTCATGACTGCATGTCATGTCAAGTCTTTTTTCCTGTGCTACAGAAAAAGCATCTCCACATACAGCAGTCATACAACACTCATACTGCATGTAAACATAACATGCCACGGAACTGTAAAGTCCAAGGGACTGAAGGCTGGGTTAATCTGCTTTTTCTAAAATATTTCTACCTTATTTGATACTATCCTACGCATTCAATAAGGATGCACATGAAATTTACAGAAATGTATTTTATATAATTTAGAGCTACATCATAGGACACATGAACAAGGAGGAGGAATTGAAAAATCAGTATAGTGAAGAAAAATTGGTTTTCCTTTCTTTGGAAGGTTTGACTTTGCAATTTTTGCTACATCATTTCTATCACAGCACAAAGAAAAAGCTATATCCTTTCCTTACTGCACAATTCTGTCATGAGGTTTACTTCATTACAGCTGGTAAAGCAATAACATCTTGGATGAAAGCCACTACAGAAGTGCAGATAACTTCTATTCTAACAATAATTTTAACCTCAGKTTTACTTCAAAAAGGTCTTGTGACAACCTTGTGGAATACAACAGATTGAGAACTAGGGTTTACACCCCTAAAGGGAAATTTGGGGTTCTCCCATAATTAGTGCTGAAGGTGTCAAAAACCACCACAAATTTTAGTCCATGTGAATAATCATCTAACTGTGGACTCTGTAGCCACGTGCATGACAACATCAAGGGCAGCACTTCCATACTCTCACCCACACAGTCACCTCTCTTTGCCAAGCTCTCCCGTGCCACACACTGTATCACTTCCCCTTTCCTCCTCATTCTTCTACTGGCAGAAAAGTTAGTCAGGATAGTTTAAGAAAGACTGAAAGCAGAGAAAATCTGTGACCATCCCAAAGCCCAGATCTCCTCCACACTCAATCCTCCATTCAGCTAATGTGGGCATGGAAGCTAAACTGTAAGGCTTTAGCTCTCCAGATTCAGTTGTGGCACACAGCATCTGAGAGACAGTAACAGAAACTTCTACTAGTTTTTTTTCTGCTCCCCTCCTCCTTTTCTTTTTTTCCGTCCTTCCGGACCCACTTTGAACTATTTGAACACAATGGCAGCTTCAGCTAAGCTTCCAGTAGCTGTGGGCAACAGTTATTGATGGTTATTCAATTTGACAAGTCTACCAGCAAAATAGTTGAGAAGCAACTAGACTCCAAAACCAACATCACTTCTCACTTCAAATGATGTATTTCCTTCTCCAAGTCAATAAAACATAGAGGAAACAAAGTGATGGGCAGCCATGTAGCAGTGCAGAACCTGTACCATACATTGTGACACCGTATTAAGGCCAATGATCTTGTTATGTTGGGTTTATGATTATTTTATTTATTTATTTAAAGTGTGCGAGTATGGACACTTGCATACCGTAATTTTCTTAAACCTTTTTAGGCTTTTATTTCATCCATCTTTGATATGGGTCTGTAAAGCAGGTTAGCTACAATATTTACATTTCACTAATTAGGTTATTTTGTCAAGTGGATCTCATCCAGTCTGCACTGAGGAATATTGCCCCCCCCACATCATCATCTTGCTAGCTTGATATCCAACTTCATATAGCATGACAAGGTAACATTTTTATGAACAAGCCTAGTGTCTGTGATCTGCCTTCATATGAAATTAGTTTCTTCCCAAATGCCTGTTATTCCAGTTGTTAAATTACTTTAAGTCACGCTCCAAGGCATATATAGTATACTACAATCAAACAGGAACAACACTTTGCATATCATTAAATGCCAAATTCTTTCTGCCACTCTAGAAGCAGAACTGCAGCCAGAAATATGTACTTTCTATGCTTCTTTGCAATTCCAATTGCCAAGTGAACATAGGCTGGGGAAGCAGTGCTGCCAAGTGTCAGTGCTGCATTAATATTGTTATTATTCTCTGGGAATAAAGTATATAATGCTATTTTCTCCAAAGGCATTATTGATACCAAGGATTAGCATTACAGTTGGTATAATTATTGAAGTGCCCACAGAATTTCATGTCATCAAATATTTATACAATGCAGAATAGTTGAGACCAAGTGATTTTAAAGACCTCGCTAGACCTTTGGAAAGATAAAAAGAGAAGTGATCTGATCAGTAACTAATTCAAAGAAAAAAACATAATACAGTATTGTTTGAGAGAGATTTTGTTTCATGATAACCTTGAAATCTCTTCATACTATTTTTTTAAATCATTAAGGGCTCTCAGCTTTCAGACTTTTTTTTTCCTCTTAAGAGCCCATCCATATTTTTTTTAATATCCAGTGACCTCTTATCATTTTGCATGACCTGTCCTCCAGTGTCCAGAGTTTGCTTTTCCTGCTTTAGGGCTCCATCCTACAAATACCTGTTACAGAATGTAGTAATTAAGGCCAAGTCACCCAACTGATATTACCTGGTATCAGCACAGCATTCAGAGACAATACAGTGTGGGGTTTTCTGGTTTGTTTTTTAATGGCAGCAGCAGGATGGCTGAGGTATACAGTGTAAAATACTACTAAACTTTAGAAAGACAATGCACTGTGCTCCAAACCCTACCTAATAACAAAAACAAAAGCAAATCTGCCATTTACTTTTTGAGATACAACGTAGTGTGCTTACCTGTCCCAAGGCTCTGCAAACAAGACAGGCTTCTGCAACAAGGATACAGGCAGGGTACAAAAGTAAGAAGCATCGGTCACACACCTTCTCGGGAGAGCCGTTCAGTGCCATCAAGGCCCCACTATGAGCTCCTTGCTCCAGTACGGATTACACCAACTTCACCAAAAGTGCTCAGATTTACCAACGGGAGCACAGGCTCCAGCATCTGGGCCATATGCAGCTTTATGGCTTCAGGATCAACATCAAACTTAAGCAATAAACGTATGCACAAGAAGAGACTCATACAAGCTATTAAATACATCTATATTGGTACCTTTGAGGATTACCCTTGATTCATCTTTTCATTTTTCCTCTATATTTCTGTTCATTTTGAAGAAAGAATTGTACAGAACCTTAACAGAAAACATCCAGTTTCAAATTGCAATATGTTTACTACTGCTTAGTGGGTGTCATATGGCTACAACATGGCAGTCTTTGTTAATTAACAAAGTTATCATCAATATTAGCTGCCTTGACATCTAACGACATTTAACAAAAAACCCACTAAATTACATAGTATTCCTCGAATGATAATACCCTTGAGACACAGCCATTTTATTTTATTTGACTTCTCAGATTATAAGGGGAAAGAAGGAGGAATATATGCTGTCTCCGGGTTGCTGGTATTGCTAATTCTTAAATAAGTGTTACTAAGAATTAAGTTACTGTTGAGCTACGAAGTACCAAATGCTGCTTAAGGCCAAGGAGAAGTGGCCCCTGCGCGCCTCCTCCCCCCCCACGGTTAGGGGAAACAGGTAGGAAACAGACTTTAAACGGGAGCGAGCAACGAGCAGGAGCCAAAGCATTGCTAGGGAAGGGGCTAAGGACACTGCAGGTGATGTATTAACTTTTAGTACATGAGTGATACTCATAAGACCCAAACCTCTGGAAGTACCACTAAGGACAATCTTTTCATTCCTCAAACTGAAGAACAAGGTCATTATTGCAGAACACGCACAGTCATAGGTCAGAAACAGCCAAAAAATTAAATTCCTTTAAAATGGCATGAGCCCTTTAACTTTTCACACAAATATCACTGTTTAATCTGCTATCTCACATGACACCTTGGCTAAAAACGTACCCTCACAGTGAGGGCACAAGTACTAGTGAGTTGGGTTTAGACAGAGAGCAACTGCAACATCCAGAAACCAATAAGCAATTCATCATATAACGCATGTTTAATAAACACACATGTGGCTGGCTGCAGGAATACGGTGCAATAGTTAAGCCTAATGAAATAATCCAGCCTGCTTCTACTTCACGGTCTTGAAATAGAGAATTATATTGAGGATGGTTTGTTTAAACAGATAATACTGAAAAGACCAAAAGTAGGTTCTAATAAGTAACACTTCATTGAAGACACAAAGCAATTAGCAAGTCAGCAAGATATTATGCAACTACACATTGTTTTAATTTCAGCATCATAAGGGAAAYAGTGTAATCATGGGTAGGGTGTTAGCAACACCTCTCTCTTTTTCAGCGGTTTTTATTTGGTGCCCCACCATAATGAATACAGACGTTACTTCTAGCATTTTCCACCAAGTTAATAGTATATTATTTTAAAATATCTACAGTGTTCTTTCTGAAAACCTATCTTTTCATTCTGCAGTTGGAAAAGGTTTATGCATTCGAAAAATAACAATCTAGTACAGCATATGCTACATTGTGTTTTAAACCAACTTCCCCCCCCCCCCCAAAAAAAAAAAGCAGTCTACTCAGAACAAAAATTCTGGAACTGGAAACATTGTAATGGAACTGCTGTTATGTTCTTGCAAAAAATAATAAATTTAGAAAACACAAGGGGGCAGGTGGTGCATGATCCCTCTTCTACCAAGTGGGCAGCCAAAACACATCAGGACTTTCAGGAGAAATTCTTTTCAGAACAATGATCCTTGAAAGTCGCTTTGGAAGGGGTATAACTAGTATAAATTTCCTAGGTCCAATGAGGTCAATGCAAGTTAACTCTAGCAGAGAACCCGGCCCAGGAGTTCATGACACTGAAGTATAATCTGTCAGAAAATTGAGATGATTGATTTCATAATAGGTAAACATCTGAACCTACCACTCCAAAATGTCTCACATATACACCCTCCAACTAAATTACATTACTAAAAGCAACTAAGTAAAGAGAGGATCACTAGTTTCTAACTCAATTCTCCTGTAAGCTTGTCTTAACCAAAGCTGTATCTCAGTAATTGCAAATGACTTTACTGTCATTAACATTACTAAACTTCATTGAGAAAGCATTCTGCAAGGACATTAAAATAAAATCAACTTTGCAAAATTAAAAGACTCAACTCTTGTCTTTAAGGCATTGTGATACTAATTAACAACAATTGCTTTCTGGTTGAGGATTTCTCTTGGCTGTAAATCAGGAAAGATGCTGCATTTTGAGCAACAACAGACAAATTCAGCCAGATATGTTTTGGGGGAAGAGCAAGGAAAAAAGAAATAAAAACTAAAGGCTGGTAAACAATTCAGTTCGAGGAAAAAGTATTGAAGTGCAGACCTTGCTCATCCAGAAGACAATATTTAGACAAAACATTTTATGCCACATAGTAGCAATTAAGGAAGGAAACTGAATTTCAGAACGGCGAGTCATCTCCAGCAGTTAGCATTCTAGTTTTGTATCAAGTCTTCCCTCACTGATCACAATTTTGGCTTCCACTTACTGCGTTCTTACTCGCGTGTCAAGATCTCTGCCCTTTCCACAACCGATGCTGAGCTGCGAGTAGAGCAAATGCAGAGAGCTGGTAGCAATCAGCACTCTCAGGAAAATATATGCTGCAGTTTCACTATTTTAAGTTGCTCACTTGCTCTCTTGGGACAGAGGAAATAACAGTTTTACAGTTTTATATGGGAAAACATATTGCAATTATTTGAAAGTTCTTTTTTGCTTAAGTTTGGAATCCTGCTTTAAACTCCCTTCTCCCCCCCCTTCCCCACCTCCCCCCAAGCACAAAATACTTGATCCTGCTTCGGGAACAGCCGCAACATTCAGGCTCCCCTGACTCTCCTGAGCTACCTTCTGCCTATGAAGAAAGAGTAATGGCTGTGCAACACAGGAAAGGGACACCTATGGAAACACGTTGCACCAGACAGCCACGTTAGCAGAGAGAATGATCGGTTAGAGAGAGCAGCACACAGTGATAAGGCCAAGCAAGTCCTGGGTGAACAAAAATCTAAGTGAACCAAAATTTGGACTGTAAAGGAAAGTACCAGTCCAGACAAATGAGAGCTTTGGAATGAGGTTTATAATGAACACTAGCCAAACCAATTTTGTGATGAATGATTTTATGATCATTACAACAATCAAATCTTCATTCAAATTTGTTTCCACATTTAAGAAAGCAATTAGGGAATTCTAGAAAATAATGGGTTAATAGTATGTTTACTTGGAGATGTACAAGTTTAATAATTCTGATTAAGGGGATACAGTACAGCTCTCTGACTAACAAGCAAAGCACTAATCCTTTGCACTATGTTATCATTTTAAGATATGCATTACATTATGTTCCAACTAATCTGCTATGACTTCAGCAGCTTTCCCCCCCCCAACTCTTAACATGGATAAAGATCAATTATTAATGGAAGAAATGAAGACAGCAAATCCTAATAAATGCTGGTAGCTATGTAGTTGGGTTTAGATCCCTTAAATCGAAGGCAGACAACACTAATCTTATTTGCATTAAAGAGCAAAAACAGTCAGGAAAATGGGGTTACAACACAGCACATTGTCAAATAAGGGATATTTGACTATTTTCAGTCCTTAATAACAGCATTTAATACTACCAACAGCATGTTATTTTATAAAAATGATTATTTTTTGAATGGTGGTGAAATAATAAGAAATGCTTATCTAGCCAAGGCCACAAAATCTCTAGGAGATTGACTTGGCTTAAATTCTAATATCATTTACTTATTTTTTCTGACAATACTACTAGTTTCCGTGGGATGCTGAAGCCAGTGCCGGAGCATGCACAGCCCAGGCCAGAAGCGAGGGCCCCGGTTCCTTCTGCAGCAGACGCCAGCACCTCTCCCCGCAGAGGGCTTTGCTATCATCCTTCGCTGTTGCCACGAAACGCTTGAAAAGATAATCAAAGCCTGACAGGCGGCTGCCTAAACACGGAGCCAGCAGGCTGCAGGAGTGCCGACCGCCACGCTGCTGTAACTGGGACGCGCTGGTAGGGGGTAGGTAGGGGGCCAGCCAGCCAGCCACCCCAGCAAACCGCCTGGGGGCCTTACAGCCGCAATCCCCTTACGTTTCTATTGTACCAGTATGGAAGCGGGTCAACTAAAAAAAAAAGAAAAAAAAAAGGAGGGGGGCATTGGGTAGGGGAAGAACTTGGATAGTCGTAAAATAGCAGTCAGGGAGACAGTTAAAGCTGATGCAAACAGGAAGGAATCACATGTCACCTGCCAGCCCAGCCACTTCTTGGATAAGTGGCCCCTGCTACTGGTATAAGGGGAAGGCTGCCTTAATACCCCAGCAGAATCACAGAATCACAGAATCACTGAGGTTGGAAGGGACCTCTGGAGATCATCTAGTCCAACCCCCCTGCTCAAGCAGGGTCACCTAGAGCACATTGCACAGGATTGCATCCAGGCGGCTTTTGAATATCTCCAGAGAAGGAGACTCCACCACCTCTCKGGGCAACCTGTTCCAGTGCTCTGTCACCCTCACAGTGAAAAAGTTTTCCCTCATGTTCAGATGGAAGTGTCTGTGTTTCAGTTTGTGCCCATTGCCTCGCGTCCTGTCGCTTGGCACCACTGAAAAGAGTCTGGCCCCATCCTCTCGACACCCTCCCTTCAGATACTTGTACACAGCGGAGAGATTTAAGAAGATATAACTCAGGGCAGAGGTGAATAAGAACGGGGGCTTTTCTTTGTTTCTAAGCTTCAACAAATTTAATGGGAATTTTGAATGAAGTGGGCAAACAGGATTTTATGTATCTTATCAGACCTTAGTGAAGAGGACTGACCCTTTCTCAGATCCTGGCTGGTGGCAGTTTCAGCCAGGTCAGTGCGTCTATTCCTTTGCCCTGAGAGGATCCTTCTGCCCCCAGCAGGACCCTGGGGAGCCCAGCTTTTAAAAAAAAATCTCCTGCAGAAGTTGAACAGAGCCAGCTCAAGGCTTTCTAGAGATTTAAACAACATTTTTCTGCCTAGAGTCCTTCAGGTGAAAAAAAAACAAAGCAAAACCACAACTTTCCTGAAAAAATTAGAATTACATTTGGGAATGGAGGGGGAATGGAAGAGGAGAGTTTAATAGGATTTTAGAGGGTGAGGTAAAGACAGGAACAGGAGAGATCAGGGGATGAAAGCAGCATTTTTCCACTCCTCCTCAGCCTACTTTCCTCCTGAGATCCCCCTCCTTTCCCCCCCACTCCCTGGGGATTATGAACTCCTCTCCTATCCATTCGACATGCTTTCCATCCTACAACCGTCCACCTTCAAGTCCCCCCCCCACCTCTGCAAAAGAAATGGCTTTTCTTTCCTCTCCCCCTCGCACTGTGCATCCTTCCCAGCGCCCAAAGAAAGAAGGGGCAAGAGCTACGGCCTCCCTTCCCTTCAGAGAGCAAAAGGCAGAGAGCTTGGAAGGAAGATGCACTATCAGAGCAGCAGCCCCCAAAAGGCTGAATTTTTCTAATTCGTAACTGTGGTGAAGGCAACAGCCAATGCTGGGAGGAGCAGTAACAGT